>NC_056738.1:167905182-168214906 GCF_019279795.1 Protopterus annectens
CCTGTAAAGCACACCACATTGAATACCCCTAGTCTTTAGTGTTCTTCTCTCCCTTAATCCCTCTTCTGTTGATTTCCAATTCAAGCACAAGAAATAACGGTTATACCTGGAGTCTTTAGTTACCCCAATCCCTGTTTTGCGAAAGTGCTATTAAAGTATGAGAAATAACAAGATATCCCTGGTGTCTGGTGATCTCCTTAACTTAATGTTCCAGACTCTGCTAAGCAGTCTTGAGGTGTGTGAAAGTATGACACACACACACACACACACACACACACACACACACACACACACGCACACGCACACGCACACGCACACACACACACACACACACACACTCACACACACACTGCCTAACTCCATCCCCAGCACTTATCTCTATTGCAATGGGTGAACATATCCTTTTGTCTGTGTTCATTACAGCAATGTGTAAGGAATGACCATGCTAGTCTGCACTTCTGAGCAATTCTGTGAATTATTTGGTGCATAGATTCCTTCACAGAAGGAGTTCTGGGTAGAGCACGTGTCTAATTAGCATGTGCCTTTTCACTATATTGCCTCATTAGTAAGTAGTCCAACTACAGAGACAGTCCAATGTAATATTGCATATCTTCATAGAAAAGCACTGTATTAGGCCTGCCTCTGATTTTAAAAAGGTTATCTAGAGGTGTACACATCATGTACATCTTGCAATAACTTTTATAGATTCATCCAGTATCACAAGGCAGTCAAAGTGTTCCACAGCATTCCAACTTCCAGATGCAAGTATTCTTCAAATAATATTTGCAGTCACAAAAAGTAAAGTGAAATATTCCTCTTAGGGTCTCTGTTTCGATCTTCGGCTGGGGTGCCTTCTGTGCGGAGTCTGCATGTCCTCCCTGTGGTCACGTGGGTTTCCTCCTGGTGCTACGGTTTATTCCCACATCCCAGAGACATGCTGTAGGTGGATTGGACACTCTAAATTGGACCTAGGTGTGAGTGTATGCATGTGTGTGCCTTCTCTGGAAGGTTAGGTGCTGGATTGGCAACTCAACACAGTAAAACTCCACTGACAATCATGAGCAGACAGGTGATCCACTGTTGTGATCCTTAACCGGGAAAAAGTGGAAAGAAGAAGAATTCCTCTTGCTTGTATTTGGCTGTTATGTCTGGCTATCAAGTGTCAGAGAACAGAACTTGTGAAAGCATTAAGGTTATAGTGCTGTACACTGGTCCTCTATAACAGGATGGTATTAAGCACAGCAGGTATGTGCACAGGTCATGCCTAAATGCAGACAATGTGTGATTTAAAACATGACCTGCACAAAAGCCGAACAGTTGGAAGGTGATTGAAAAATGTATACACAGATGTGATGTAAATCAAAAATGCATGAAAATTCTATGACTTTCACACGCTTTGCAATTTATAGTCATTTCTTAATTTGTATTTGTACTGTTTGCAGATGTGTTCTTAATTTGTATTTGTACTGTTTGCAGATGTGTTCTTAATTTGTATTTGTACTGTTTGCAGATGTCTTATGAAAAGAGGCTTTATGCCTTTTCTAGCAACTTTGCAATCTGTAAAGATGAATAGTTTCATTGCAAGCCTGGCTGATCCCAGTTTGAATTGCTCTTCTTGCTAGCACCAAAACCCAGTGAGCTTAGTGCTGCTTAATGACCCAGGAGGAAAAAGTATATGCAAAGAACAATTTGCCTGAATTCTGCTGAACAGCAACTGTACAGGCTTATAGTGGACATAAATATAATAAGGGCTTTGTTGAACTTGAATAGCCCAAAAAATAGGAATGGGGGGAATGCATGGCCTTTGCATATCTGTAAATGCTAAAATATGTATAGCCCTCTCTATATGTGCCATAGCGATCTTTCAGAGACGACTGGGGATGTTCATGGTATCTCACAGCCTTCTGCCTTGAGGATAATGCAACAGTTCATCGATGCACTCTTAGCACATATTGATGGGTATATCTATTTCCCAGGGTCATCATAGGACTGAGGCAGTACCATGCATGCCTTCTAGATAATGGCATGTTTTCCTCAGATGTATGGTGCAATAGACTGCACCCATGTTGCTGTAAGGACCACCTTTGGGCCATGAATAGTATGATAACAGGAAAAGCTACCATTTTATCAACTACCAAGTAATGTGGACAGTATGGAGTGCATCATAAAAGTGATGGCCCAGCATCCTGGTATTTATTTATGTTGTGTCTTTCGGATTTTCCCGGTTAGGGGTCGCCACAGCAGAACTCCGGTCCGCTAATGATTGGCAGTAGATTTTTACATGCCAAGTTGCCGGCCCTGATGCACAACCTTCAATGAAGGTATGCCCATTCACGCATGTCTCCACACAAAAGATGCTCTAGCTGAGAATCGAACAGGACAACGTCTTACTGTGAGGCGACAACGCTACCGCAGCACCACCGCAGCAGTATGTGTTTTATTTATTTATTTATGTATTTATTTATTCATTACCTTTGTTTATCAGGATTGTCTGAATTGGTGGAAATATGACCCCTTTTAAGCAGAGGCCTGGGGATTTGAGAAACACATTTATAGGTTCATAGGTGTGTACTATTTAACCACCACTGCAGCCTTTATAAGGGTAACCATACAACCTAAATGTATCCCATGAGTTATTGTGCCTTAGTGGTTATTTTAAGGGGTGTATGTTAGATAGAGCATGATTAAACAGTTGCCTCTGTCCATCAGAGACATAAGTGTCTGACCAGGGGTGAACTTCTAGTTTTCCATCCACTCGTCCAGGTTGCACTTGAACATCATTAGGGAATATCTCTACTTCACGTGGATGGGAAACCTATTCCAGAAAATGGTGATTCTCTGACATATGTACCTGTCCCTTCAACATGTCCTATTTATGCAACAAGCAAAGTTTAAATCCTTAGATATAGTAGTTTTGATGCTGTTCTTTTTGAGGTTTTGCAAAAGATCCTTCAGAGTGGGATGCCTTGTATGCCAGGCATAAACTGCATCTCAGTAGTCTCTAGGATACAGACAGGAATTTGAAGTGATCTGCATAGGACATTGTGTTTATGTCCTACATTCTTTTTGTGAGGAACCTCTGTGGACATTCCAGTTGTTGCAAATGGTGGTCAGGTATATACAGAAGAGGGTGTTATGCTCAGTGATGGGTCTGATGATGGCTCAGTACACTGGCACAATGACTTCTGTAGACCTAAATACCATGCTCTTACTTATAATTTGAGTGAAATAGAATGATTTTCTTACAACCTTAGACACACTGATCAAAAGTCAGGCTACTATCTACATAATTCCATAAATCCCTGATTACTGTGTTTACTTTAAGGGGTATTTTAGCAATGAGGTAGTTTTTCTGGGTTGCAGAATTCCCAAAAGGTATTATTATGCATTTCTTGGCATTGAGTTTTATGCCATGGCTTTGGAACCAGTCATTTGTCTATGTTAGACCTTCCTGTAAGATAGTATCTTACAGGTTTCTTTGATTGCTCCATGTTTGAAATCATCTGCAAACTTAGTGAGCCAGAGGCCCTTTACATTGGCCTTGACTTCCAAGAAATAGTTGCCAAAAAGGCGTGGATCCAGAACAAAGCTCTGGGGACTCCACTAGTGACTGGCCTCTTTGTGGAGGTGGTGTCTCCAGTCCTAGCTTCCTAAGTTCTGTCTGTGAGCCAGCTGACTATACAGTGAGTTACATAGGGTTTATACCTACTTCCATGACTTTGTTTACAATGCCAGTGTAAGGTATTATATCAAATGCTTTAGTGAGGTCAAGGTAGGCAGAAAGCACTATTTTGCTCTCATCTGTTGTCCTGGTGACCTTCTCAAAGAAGTCCACCAGGTTCAGTAAGCATGGCCTACCTTTGATAAAATCAAACTAGGTTGGGTCCAGTGTCTGAAGATTTCCTGTGTCATTGTTAATCATTTCCATGATAATTTTTTTTAATGGGTTTGCATGTGAGACTAATTGGTCTGTAATTCCTGGGATCCATTGATGGTCCACCATTGTAAAGAGTAATGACTGTTGCAGTCTTCCATTTATGTGGCATGAAGCTTGTGTAGATGCTATGGCTGAATAATGACATCAGTGGCACAGCAGATAGCATTGTCACCTCACAGCAAGAGAATCCCTGGTTTGATTCTCAGCAGGTATGCCTTCTGTGTGGCATCTGCATGTCCTCCCATTGTTTGAGTGGGGTTCCTCTAGGTGCTCCAGTTTCCTCCCACATTTCAAAGACATGCAGTAGGTAGATTGGAGACTCTAAACTGACCATAAGTGTACGTGTGCATGTAAGTGTGTGGTGTGGAAAAACTGTTGTGGTAGGCTAGCCATCTAGTAGTGCAAACTTTGGGTCTAGATGACTACCACTGATGAAGTGACACCTTGATCTCACATGCAAAAAATGAAAAAAAGGGGTTGTGGATAGATGGATGGATGGACCAGTGGCTCTGATGGTCATATTTCTGGCTATTTAGGAAGCATCCTGGGATATTATCATGGCCAATCAAAGCTGCATTCTTTGCCGTTAGACAGTGCATCTAAGACTTACACCCTACTGACAGTTGGAGGGATTATATTAGGTGGTATTTCCTGGGGGGAGGCTGAGGGTGAGAGGGGTATAAAGTTAGAGCTGAATTTGGCAGCTAGAAGATTTGCTATATCTCCCAGTTCCGTGAATGTGGCTCCATTTACCAACAGTTTGCCACACTGTTGTGTGTTGCCATTGTGATTTTGGACATAGCTAAACACAGTCTTAAGGTTGTCTTTGGCCTTGAATACTATCTGTACCTCAAAATCTGCTTTGTTGGATGTAATTAGTCCTCTTATTTATCTATGAGGTTTGATGAGAAAGTTTTAGCTTTTTAAGTGTTACACTGATGAAGATATGCAAGGGATGGTGCAAGACGTTCCCATATTAGTAAGACAAGATCCAAGATGTTATTCCTTTGTTGGGTACTCTGACAACTTGTTCCAAGGCATTTGCATTGACAAAGTCCAGGAATCTTTATGTTTGTGCACTAATTGTGGTATATGTTTCCCAGTCTATAATTAGGTAGTTTGTCATGGAAGGAGTTTTATATCTAGCTAATATATGGTATGGGTCCTTTCTGATTGTTATTTGGACATGAAGAAGCTCTAGTGCATCATGCTGCTTTACCAGTCTTGATGTGAGTCTCTTCTGGTTGAAGACTGAGACACCTCCACCTTTTTTCCTCTCCTGCAATGTATCTGGTCTAAAGGTGTAAAAAGCATTATAGTTCTCTTGGAATCCCAGCTTGTGCAAGAGATTTCTCACCTGAGAGAGACCGATAGCAACAGAGGCATTCCTGACATTTTGAAAAAGGCTCCATAAAGATAAGCAGATTGTCCAAATACAGAAAGGAAATGTGAATATCCTGTAGCCTGCAATGAGCTATAACTGGATCTAGACACTTTGTAAACATTCTTAGTGCAGTGGATAGTCCAAAGGGTAAGGAAGAGAACTAATAATGCGATCTAGACATATTAAACCTTAAGAAACACCTAAAGTCTGGATGAATAGGAATGTGATGATAAGCATCTTTTAAGTCTAGTGTTACCAGGAAACTTGAAAGAGGAAAAAGAGACAACAGGTTGCGAAGTGACATCATTGTTAATTTGGACACCATTGGACACCATTTTCACAAACATTTAGGAGAAAAAGATCCAGAACTGGTCTCCAAGCATTTTATGTATTTCTTTGGGATTAGGAACATCCTTGAATAAAACCCATTCCCCACTTTTTCCTTCACTCATTGAGACAGCATGTGAGGAAGAATAGGTGGAAACAAAACAGTCTGATCTGCAGGATGAGGAATGGCCCCTGGAAAGGAGGAGCTGCCTCCCACTGCCATCTGTAACCCTGATGAATGATTTTCAGAATCCATTTGTCTGAAACAATTTGTTGCCAAGGAGAAAACAGAGCTTCAGACTATCTGGAAGAGAAAGATGGCCAAGCTGGGAAGTGGTCATAAGGTCTCCTAAACAGTCATTCAGACCTGTTGGAGTGTCCTTGGTTTTGGGAGGTTTGAGGCTTCTTTTTGGAACCTGCTTGCCACTTCTTTTTAAACGTCTGTTTACCTGAAATCTGCTGAGAATGGTTATTCTGTTTTTTGCTGAGATTGAATGAGGTGAAAGGAAATCCCTTGGACAATTTGGAATCTCTGTTCATGGGAGAATTTAAAATTTCATTTTTAACATTGTCTGGAAGGTTCTGAGAATGTAGCCAGGCAAACCTCCTTAAAACTGTACCAGTAGCCATAGTCCTGGAAGAAGTAGCAACAGAATCATACACAGAGTGCAAGCAATGAGTAGTAACCTGTGCAATAGAAGAAATTGAAGCAGATTTTTTCTTCACAAAAAGAATGTGTAGATAAAACATTCTTCATACTTTCACAATATATCAGAATAAACCTTAACATATGAATCTGACAATTTAACATTCTGAAATTCAGCTTTGCAGAATTATACACCTTTTTACCATACCTATCAATAATTTTCCCATTCTTATTAGAAAGAGTAAGATTGGAATTAACTAAGTCCTTAGCAGCAAAGGAGTTAACTAAGGCTGTAGCTGCTGTGTCAAGACCAAGGAAATTTATACATCCCCTCTGCCTTTTTGGGGACAGCTGGCTGACTATCAGGAAAACTGCAGGCAGTAACACACACATCCTCTAAATCAGACAGGACAGGAGAGATGGGTATAAATTCTGGAAAACCCTTCTGTAACAACTCATAGTACTTTTTGAGGGCTGAGGAACCTCAGTGTTCTCCCACTGAAAACAGTGGGACAGTCTAGCAATTGTCTCAGAGAATGAGAAACTCCCACAGGGAGAATCATAAAGTAAGCTCTTCTCTGTGTCTGAATCAGAAATCCAAGGACAAAACCCTGAATCCATCTCTGCATCTTTCTGTTCAGATTCAGAATCTTGAATCTCTTCAAGAAAGGAGGAATCCCTCTTTCTTTTATTGGAAACTAGTCTACAAGAAGTGTCAATAGCCTGAATCTAACCCTGAACCAGTCTCAGTAAACTACGCTTATACAAAGAAATTTGAGGAGGAGTAGATACATGATTGGTTTTCTTTTTGAAAAGAAGAAATGGGGCCAGCCATGTTACTAATGGCAGCTACTGCCTCCCCAGGGGTGGGCACAGCATTTTGATACAACAGGGAAACCGACCTTGTTCCCTCTTCCAGGACTGACAAGAGTAGTTCTCCCTTGCTCACTGAGGGTACCCCAACAGTCACAGAGGACGTGGCTAACCCCCAGTCCATAGTGGCTGCAGGTGCTACACCAGAGGTATCCAGGGTAAAAGGTGAGTAGTTTGAAGTACAATAAATGGCCACAGCAGAGTCACCCACCTGTGGTTGAGGCAAATTGCTATCCTGCTGTGGTGGCAAAGACTGTTTGCTTAATGTTTTCTTTGTGTGGTTGGAAGAAGGACCAACCCTGGGAGTGACAATCTGTTCCATGGTCAAGCCAGAAAAGGCACCTCTGTCCTGGGAAAAAAAAGCAACAATGCCAGTAAAACTACCAGTCCACAAAAGCTACTTTTTGACAGAAAAAAATACACATTAAAAAGCATCTTCAAATATGGCAGCCCCACAATGTTAAAATAAACAATTTCTCCACAGAAAATATTTTATCATTTAGATAATACTACTTATAAACTGACAGAAACAACAAGTGCTCCATTTAAAGGTACATTGCAGTCTCTAGACAATCCATTAAAACATAACAATCCTAGCTTTAAAATAACTTTCCTGAAGAGTAAAGTAATAAAATATCAGTAAAAAATAAAAAAGTGGAAGTTTTTTTTTTTAAACAAAGAAGCTAGAGAGCACCAGCCACTGCAAAAAGCTACAAATACAGCCAGAATAATACAAGAACACCTTTTTATTAAACATGAAGCACTTTTCGTCTCACTATTAGCGAGACTTCTTCAGACTGAAAAAACATTTACACATCATCAGTATTTAAATAAATTAACAATTAGCAAATTACCCCAACCACCAATCAGAACTACTTAGAATAATCTTCCTTGACAACCTTGATCTATTGATCATAAAATGAGAGCATGTATCCACACTATGTCTACCAACATCATATAAACAAATAATAAAAATATATAAAAAATATATATATATATATATATATATATATATATATATATATATATATTTGAAAATGTTTAAAAACATTAATATAAAGTATTAATATAAAGTTACTATATTAATAATTTATATTAATACTTTATATTAATGTTTTAAACATTTTCAAATATGCAACAGTTTGTAAAGAAGACAATCTAATTTTAGTTGATTCAATACTAACTGGCAAATTCACACTCTTTAGCAGATAAAGCCTTTTCTATACTGAAGCAGGCTGGGCTGTTTAATTCCCTCACCTCCCATAATAGAGTAGCCAGTGGATTGCTGCAACAGACAGCTCACAGGATGAGTACAAAGACTTCTTGTTGGAGATCGCAACCTTGTATACTGTGAAATGGTTGCCAAAGAAAAGCATGTTTTGAATGAGACCTGTACAACACCACCAGCACTCAAGCTTTATACCAGCCCTACTAAGTCTGTAGAACTTAACATCAACCCATGGCTTATGTCACATACAGTGGACTGGGCATACCTGAATTAAGGGCAAAGAGTTCATGTGAAGCCAGCAGGACCATGTTATTAGCAGCAATAGGCTTGTCTACATCACAGGCACTGTACCTTTTCAGATATGGTTGGAGGGCAAGAGAAAGTTCCTGTGGTAATCAGAACAAAATTTCTGCATCCCACCAGTCCCTGGTGAGGGGATTCCATCTGGGACTAGGATACCTTAAAGCAAACTGGTCAGTCATCTGACCAAGTAACTAGTTCCACCGCACAGTCATTAGTTGTCATACCTTGCTAGAGCATTAGGTGTAGAGTATCCAAGCATGTCCAAATTTGCATGTAGCAAAGGTAATAACTGCCTGACCAAATTGAAATTGCTTTATAATACACTGGAATTTTTTTTACAAAAACTATAGATTCCACATCATCCCCAATGATGAGGTCATCAAAGATCAACTGCTTGACCAGTGTCAATAAAGAAGAGACAAGGGAGTCCATGAACTCCCAAAAAAACACCCACACTACCTGGAGAATAGTAAACAAGGGAGTACCTACAAATTACTACTGCATGCATACCAAACTTACAAGAATCGGTAGCACCAGCTTTAGCCTTCTGCAGTACAGGAACTGAATGACAAAAAACTGCAACCCCTACAACCAGAACCAATCAAAGGCTCCACAGCAGAGACCCAAGGTGGTACTATTTCAGATTGAGCTACACCAAAGTTATTATTAAGCTTTTTCTCTTTTGTAATTTCTCCAAGTCTTTTGGGTTTCTAATACCATGATGGAAATGGACTCCATTCCTAAGTCAAATTATGATTAAAGTTCATGAAATTAGTATTGTTTCAATCTTTGATGTCAGCCAGAAGTGCTCTTCACAGCACCCTCAATGTGCCCAGTAATGTTCCCATTATAAACACCAGGATGGAACAACAGAGAAAGTCATGTAAAATTTTTGACATGTTCCAGGTTGTAGAATTAGAGTACAATGCCTTCATCATTATTGGAGGAAGGCAGGTCCCATCTGCCTGTCCCAGATGACTTTTAGGTTGTATCAGTACCTAACACAGGACAACAGAGATCTGTGTGTATAATGTTTTGTCCCACTGTATTAACCACAAAATACTGATATAAGCATTAAATGTTTGTGCCCAAGTCCCCTGATACCAGCAAAATCTAAAACCAACTCTGTGTCTGTTTAAAATGCCCAGCATCCTACAAATATGAGCATTGTTTGAATGAAACTAAGGAGAGACAGTTGTTCAAATAGATGACTCATCAAAAATTATATTAAAACTGGTAACTTAGTAAAAAAAATCATCAACATTATAGTTAAATAGGAAATTAAGCAATTTAATCCCTAGAACAAATGTAAGAAAATATCATCAGTATGATAATCTAATATGAATAGTAAAATTAAAACTGTAGCAAATATAACCAAACTATATTTGTAGCAAAACCTAATATATGAACTGAAAATTTACTGATATGATAATGCTAAGTACATTGGTGGCTATCTCAGCATAATGCAATCATTATAAATCAGACAGATTGTGTTAAAAGTAAAAGATCAGAAATGTTGCCATATGACAGCTAAGTTGCAGAAATGATAAACACCAAAAAACAACTGGAAGCACTTGGAAGTTAACCACCAAAAAACGAACAAGTGCTATGAGCCAAAGAAAACTGTAGAACCACAAATCCACTTCGAATCTTTTAATGAACCAACTCCACAGACCATACACATTAACGCAGTTGCACAGAACAATTTACTAGCGTTTTCATCCAATCCACTTGGACTTCATCAGACAATATACTAACATATAATTACTCTATATATACTAAATGACCAACCCTCCAACCAATAAAAATCCCTTAAAACATTTAAATTAAACCTATGAACTAACAAGCCTCATAAATATTAAATATTAAAATAATAATTAGCTATGAAAGTGCATGTGCATAAACATCTAAAACATCTTCATAGTTAAAAAACTATGAGTCACATGAATAAAGTGCATATGTAAATACTGTTTGATTAAATAATTTATACAAACATTGTTAAACAAAGTGCTTGTGCTTACTAAAATATTGATGTTCTTAAACATAATAAAACAACTCCCTCTACTGTCGTAAATCAATATTGCACATAACATTCCACAACACAAAAAATCACTTGAACTTTGGACAAAATAAGTTAAAACCTCTCTAAATGCTGTTTAAATATAAATACTTTATATAAATATATAATTAAATAAACATATTTAAACACATCAAATACTATCACATTCTATTCTGTTTAAAAACTATTAAATTTTATTAGCCCTTATTTTTAATAAAGATGATATACTCAAATAATCGTTTAACCCTGGTTTTTTACTGGCCTCCAGGTACACCTGCCACCACAATTCCTTACTCTCCAAGATCTCTTCCCAAATACCACCCCTTATATCCTTTTCAACCTGTTGTAACACAAAAAAATGAAATCTACATCCTCTACATTCTTTACTATGCTTGAATAAAGCACTTGTTTCTTTCCCTTTTTGAATATCATATACGTGTTCATAAATTCTTTTCTTTAACTCCCTTTCTGTTTTTCCCACGTAATATGATGGACACTTATCACAAGTTGCCAGATAGACCACCCCTTTTGTATCACAGCTATATTTGCCTTTACTCTTAATTAACAGATTTCTACTATCTATAAATATCTCACTCTTATTACTAATGTATGAACATTGATTGCACCGGCCACATTTATACGTTCCTACTTTTTTTCTCAACACATCATTCTTCCTATAATCCATGTCTTTTTTGTTTTCCAACATGTTTTTTATACTTCTTGAATTTCTAAAAATAATCTTCGGTTTAAAGCTATTAATTCCTTCTATGTCTGTTAAGGCAGCAAATTTATCCCATTCTTTACTTAAAATATTTCTTATTCCCATATTATGAATATTATACTCAATTATGAGATTTCTATGGTACTGATTTTCCTCAGTCACCCTATCCTTGGTTTCTTCTCGTGTTGTTTTAAATTCAATCCTACCCATAATTGGTTTGAATCTGTCTGCCCTACCTATTTCTACTTCCCTTCTAATGTCGTTTACAAATTTCTCTGGGTATCCCCTTTCAATGAACATCTTCTGCAATGTATCACATTCAACTAAAAAGTCTTCATCCAGGGTAGTCATCCTTGATCCCCTCACAAACTGCCCTTTAACTATGTTACGCTTGCAGTGTAGGGGATGCGCACTTTCAAAATGCAGATAAGAATTGACATAGGTTTTTTTCCTATATACCCTGGATGAAAATGACTTCAGCGTGTTATTTTTGAAATGATAAACAGCTATGAAGTTAAAAATGTCTATGTAAAATTGTCTTGGAAGCTGAGAAAATTATTTAGCTCAATATTAAGTCAAGTAAGCAAACCAGAAGCAAAAACAACATCTGAGAGAAAGCTGAATGCAGCAAATATTACTTTTATCCAAATCCATATAGACGCTGCCACAAACTAGATAGTTAAAATGAATAATAAAGGTGTCTTAGTCTAAAAACCAATATCAAAAATGTACAGATTGAGTCGAGTGAATCAAATGCAGCCAAATAAATATATCCAGACCCATTTATGTAAAGTGTCCGTGAAAAATGAAGTAGTAGATTGACCATGAATAATCAATAGTGCTGAAGGCTAGACTATCACGAAGCAGCAGCAGCTTGCAGGAAGTATGCAGCGAGTGCATCATTTGGAGAATGCAAATAATCTAATACTTCATCCACAGAATCAGCAATGAGAGTGTATTAGAAGATAAAGCTATTAAACTACAGTGTGTGGTAGAATATAGTAGTTTTAGCATTAAGCAAATAAATCACAGTAAAAGTGCAACAAACACAAATAATGCGCAGTGCAGTGGTCAGCATACTGCCAATTCACTTTGCATTCATGTATCACACATGAGATGCCTAAATATTCTAAACACATGCATGTGCTTGAGTGCATGCATGTGTGTGTGTGTGTGTGTGTGTGTGTGTGTGTGTGTGTGTGTGTGTGTGTGTGTGTGTTTGTTTCCACGTCCACTTCTGTGTGAATAGGAGTATAGAGCATTTTGTTCTACATCCATTTTATTGAAAGACGTATCACTGAGTCCAAATCTTTGAAATCTCATTTTACTGAAACACTCCTTTACCGAATTTAAATAATTGAAAAATTATACAGTCAAAGTACCAAATGGAAAATGTTTCATAAAAAGTTGTGCTCCTGTTCCCAGTTTCCCCTTAACATACTTAACTATTTGGTCACAAATTTTGGAAAAAATCGAAAGGACTATACACCAAGAACAGAGCCTTTTTAAGCACACAAATATCAACCACACCAGCAGTGGATACATAGGGGTAACAGTAATCATCAGGTATAGCTTCTTAATATACATACAGTACATTCAACAAAATGGAGTTTCAGCCAAATGGTCATTCAACTAAATAGTCTTTCAACCATTTAAATTCAATGATTTGTCATTTAATGAAATGAGCATGTAACATGATATCAGGAATCCATGAATAATATATAATATTTAAAACATATTTTACAAAAACAATATGTATCACTCTAATATGATAACACTGCCACTCTATCATATCACATCCAACCCCCTTCACTACTTGTGCTCTGAGTAAAATTACTTCTCAAAAAGCTATGGTGAGGCCAATGGTGAATAGTTTTACTCTGCTGCAAGAACAAAATCTGTAGGATGCGAATATGAGTATAAAAAGTGAATTGGTGCAGTAAATTGCTACATTTTCATTAATGAAGCAAAGTCTATATTATCAGTTTATGAACTGTATGCCTTATGCAAATGGAACACTTTGAAGTTATACACTGTATGACACAGTAAAAGTATCTCAGGACAACAGTACAGTATTTATTGCCCTATTATCTACATTATAGTAACTCTAGCTAATTCAAAATCTGCTTCTGAAATATATTGTAAAGTTGTTTCAAGCAAATATCCCAATATTTGCAGACAGTATAATACCTGGGTCTGGAAAGTTGCAATAAGGCAGTACATGAATATTCTGGCAGTAGTAGACTCCCTTTAAAACCATAAATAAGATGCACTAAGTTTATTGCAACTCAAAAATTAACACTCTAAGTAATATTGTGATAATAAAAATGCATTATACCAAAACAGAAAATAGCAATGTATCCTAAATAAAAGTATGTAGTTTGTGATATGCATGGGAGAATGATTGTGTTTCAAATGTCATAATCTGTAAAATATAAATCACATTAACACAAAAAATATTTTATTGTGTTTCGAAAGTCTTATTCTGTCAAATATAAATCATTTGTCAACACACATGTTTATATCTGCATTTAATACATTGATATATACAAATGTTAACATCTGTGTAAAAAATATTTCAGAAGACATTCTGCTTATCTGAAAAATTGACTCTGAAGAAAATATATTAATGTCATCTTTAATATAAATATTGTTTCCCGATCTTTTCAGAAGTGTATCTTGGGCCATTTCTGACATATTTGCAATTATGTTTCCAGTAACGTCTACAGTAAAACCAGAAAGAAACTCTTTGACTCAGAAGTTAAATATGCTTCATCTGACCTAGTGCTGGTCTAACTCTCTTTGGCGAATGACCAGTTCTTTTCATGTCTGATCTGTCATGGACTTGTACATCTGTAAAACAACTGCACTATACTGACTATAGTATTTGATGAAATACAATGAAGAAACTATACCACCTGAATGAATTTCGTCCAGAATTTTCACACCTTGTCTTAACCTGAACAGAAAGACTGGCCAAAAGTGCCCTGAAATAACTGAATTCATCTGGAGGTCTGAGGGACATTAGGCCCCCAAAAGTCATGGCGTTCTACGTACTCTGAGATGCATTTTATAACTTTGTTCCAACCTTTTGATCCAGTGATGGCTTTAATAAAAATATTGACTAAAGAAACAAAATCAGTAATAAGGAAGAAATAACTTGAGTCCAAGTTCAAAGCTGATGAAAATAGAATTTCCCAATAAATTGAGATGATAAATGTTTACAAGGATACAAAAAGGAAAACCTAAATATACCTTACAATACAGCCTGCCTCCCTACCCCCTCCAAAAAATGATAGTCACTTCCTAGACACTCTTCTTGCGTTAGATTGGGATTAAAGTAACAGAAGAAATGGACACAATCAAATATTTAAAACTGTTGCTGTCGTACACATACGAATCATATCTCCTCACCCCTACACCCACAAGGATCAAGAACATATTTTTAATATTGCTCTTATGCACTTAGAAATTCACTAGAATAACAGACTTTGCATCTGCAATCATTTTCTGAAGGATGCAAAGTATGAAACTCACGTCTGTCATTATTCAGCAACTACAATAAACAATAATCTTCTGAGAAGCATACCAAAACATGAGTCAAGAGTGGGGAGAATTGACAGCATAGCCCTCTGCTCAAGATCACACACACACACACACACACACACACACACACACACACACACACACACACACACACTCACACACACACATATACAGTCATACAAGCATATACATGCACGCATGACCATCAATTATATCCGTTTTATGATGAATATGGATGATGTTCTTTGTAAGTGAAAAGTGGATGATCTTTAGAAAGGTGGAAATCATGGTTAAGGGCTGTGCATTGGATTTCCTCATGGCTGAAATTCATAAAAGAGTAGGATGGCTGAAATTATTCTTACTATATTAGTCTCTAAATGCCACCTTGATGAAAACAGCTGTGGGCTTCCTGTACAGCGGAATGCTGTCTGACAGTATTATGGTGATGATTAAGTTTAACTGACCTTTTGACTGATAGAAAAATGCAGAAAAGGAATTTATGTTAAAACATGTTCTCTAATGAAAATTGTCAAGAACTGTAGGATAACTCGACTAATAATATTTCAAGCAAGGGAGTCTAACATATTCCATTTACTAACCACCACTATTGTAAAGGAGGGTTTCATAATTAAGGGACTTGCTCCTTAAGTGGCAGTGATCATATTCAAATGTTATTTCACTGGAATGTGCCATGAAAGGATGAAGCATACACATTAGAGTAAA
Source organism: Protopterus annectens (assembly GCF_019279795.1). NCBI lineage: Eukaryota > Metazoa > Chordata > Ceratodontiformes > Protopteridae > Protopterus > Protopterus annectens. The sequence goes on from NC_056738.1 coordinate 167,920,930, forward strand.
CAGGGTAATAGCACATCAACCAAGTTACGAACACTGATAAATTCAACCCGAATCAGCTCTCTAGAATCAGCGAACTTTAATGGACCAGCATCAGTAGAAAACAGCCCCAATACACTTAAGCAGATGAAACAGCTTAAAAACCAAAAGCTATTAAAAACAATAGCTGTTAAAAACATAAAATACAGTTGAACAACCACAGAGTACTTAGCGCTTTCACCCGTATATTCAGTCGGGCATCATCAGAGTAAACCATCTTGATGCTCTTCAGTTACTAAAATAATTTCAATTACTACACCCGCCCACTAAATTAACCAATCACTGTAATTGCAAAAACAATTAAAAACAATATAAACAGTGTAAACCAGCTCAGCCACGATATACGAACTCTCAAGAAATTAAACATACTAATAAATAAATTGTATGTTAAATATATTCATTCATTCCGCAGACAGAAGGGTTGGAAAGTCACCAGACAAACTGTTGCATAATATGGCGAAAGTTTAATTACAAAAAGAATGTGAAGGATCATAGAGAAGCCCTTTTGGTGTATTTAAAATGGGAGCATAAAATAATTTGGCATTAACATACAGATTCTCATTCCACAAAAATAGCCAAGGATAAGGTAGCTTGATAACTGTCTTTGATAAAGTTTTTACAGTATGACATGTCAATTTAATTGGAAGTAAGCATCTGAATGTTTGAAAATAGATGGTTGCTCACTCTCAGAAATACACTTAGAGATATTTGATAATAATAATTTATTATTGTGTAGTTTATTTATTTGCATTCTTACAGGGAAAGTATGACCAGTTATTGAACCTCTTTTCAATGGAGGCCCGATGAAAAAAGCTCCATTAATATTAAAGGTTTTTAAGATGTAAGGTATCACTGACAAAGTTATTGGCTTTTTTGTGTGAGGAGAAGGGAGTGATATTTATAGTGAAAAAACCCATTAGCTTTATACAGTTGGAGGGTATTTTTCAGGCTAGGATCCATCCTCCATCTCTAAGACTGCATAGCAATCTATTGCATTTTGAAATAAGCATATCATTTTAATAGATTCATATCATGCAGAGTACTTGCCCTCACAGTCATCTCTGCCTGGACCACCATTCTTGTCAAATTTCTGTTAATAACTTCAGAACTGGATTTCAGTGCTGTTTATTGATGGTGCTGTCTTATGCGATAAGACCTGTGCCCAATTATAAATTTTAACCTTCCATGTAATCATCTCCCATGTAGATACAAGGATTACAACATATTATTCCATCTTTTAAGGGACTGTATGATGCAGAAATACCAAATGTATCTACTTGTTCCATACCAAAGAATGTATTCTCCTTGTACATTGTCAATTTTCATGACATCAGGATGTTTGACACTTCCGCTGTTTTGTTTCATAAGCTCTATTTTAGTTGCTGTTGTTTCGATTAATGCTGTAAGACTGGATTATGTTTGGCATAAAGGGGATATAAGGCCTTCATTGCTCGCTCAAAGTAGGCAGCTTTGAGATTTGCAGTTGTTTGGTTTATTATCTTACTGTACAGTTTAATCTACTTTTAGTACATTTCTGTATAGCGGTTTCCAAGGCTTTCAGACTGAGTGTATCTGTTGTTCTAGTTATTGTTTGCCTCTCTCAGCTTCTAAATATCTGTGAGTGTGTATGGTTCTTCCTTTTTATTAGAGAGAATTATTTTCCTTTAAAAGGTTTATTACAGCAGTAAGACTTGGCTAAGCATCAGAAGCAAGGGTTGACAACTTTTATTTTAATCTACTGTTGGCTTTCTCTTAGGGTAAGCTTTGGACTTTACTTTTAGCCTCCAGATTTTTTAACTTAATGATTAGGTCAAAACTTAAATCAAACTATTCATACAGTTTGTAATACAACTTTTTCTTTTCTTCTTGCAGATCATAACTAATGCATTATTTCTGTTAACATTTTATTCTCCTATATTGATATGTAAATTATGTGCACTCAAGTAACTGTTATTGCATCATTGTACTTCTTTGAATATAGCTTTGTATTTCTCACTAGTCTGTGACAATGTTTTGCTTTCATTTACATTTTCAGATTTATTTAGTTTTAGGAATTGGGCCATTTCATCTTTCTAAGTCCAGCTCTTTGCAGAATCATTTTTTTTTTTATTTATTTACAGTCCTTAACTTCATTTTAGCCTTTTGAAGTTGAGCCTTTAGTAACTCATTCTTAGCTTACAGATTCTGATAGACAACTTTTAGATCAAGCAGGGCACTCATAGTCTCTTGTAGTTTCTGCCACAATTTTTTCCTTGTTATTCTACAAGCTGACAGTGTCAGCATGCATTTTAAACTGACTTTGTTGTTATCTTTAGTGTTCTAAAACCACATCATTTGGCTCTTCTTCCTTTTGATTTGTGATGTTACATGACTTCACACTTTCTGCTTTACTTTAATGTTTTGCTGTTTGTACATGTGCAGACAGATCAGAGAGTCTGATTCGCTCTACTTACAGAATGCACCCCATTGGCTGCCTTAGTATTCTTCTCAGTTAATGCTCTAATTTCATCTTTCAGTGTTAGAAACATTGATATTAATTTACTTTCTTCTGTTGCCCATGAACTCTTTGCATTACAAGCATTTTTCTTGTAACAAGCTCAACTGGCTTTTCTATAAATCTAGATTTTAACAGTGAACTGAGAAAAACATCAGGTTCTGTCCTCCAGCATCATTGACTCCAGCTCTGTTAGCATCTATAGAGGCACGTTAGGATAATTTCTTTAGATCTGGAAGATCTTTTAAGATCTTTTTAAGATCATCAAGATATTTTGAGAGGACATGGGAAACTCTCCGGTACATTCTGTAGCAGCACTGGGTTTGTTTTTTGAATGTATTTGTAAACTATGTGGATTTTTTTTACTTGTACAGACAAAGGAAAGTGAGAAATGTTATGGGGATCCTTGGTGGTCTAATGGTTAGGAATTAGCACACTAACTATTGCAGCCCAGGTAAAATTCCCACTCATAATTATTTCAATAGATCTTCAAGGGAAGGGTTTGCATAATGGTTATGGTCTTAACCTCACAGATACAACTTGCAGGGGTTGATTCTGACCTTTGTTATTGGCTAGGCTTGTAATGGTCTGCAAACACTGAGCCTAGTATTTACCTATGACTCTATAAGAAATATCCCTGGTGATTTGTCTGTCAAGGTAAAAAGATTTCATAACAACAGTTGATCATGGAGATCAAAGGATAATTCACTGTCAGTTAACGTGCTCTGGTCCCTAATGGTAGAGTCAATTTCAAAGAGGTGTCACCTATGTGGTAGGTGCATTGGTACCCACTTTTACCTATGGCCACAATGCTGCATTTCTAGGCATTTACTTTTAGGCTATTGTCCATGCTTCACCTATTGCTGCATGTTAGTTCCTCCTGAAGAATTTGGAAATTGATGGGCAGTTAATAACAGCTTGAAGTCTGCAGTCATCCTTAAACTTATTTAGCCACAGGCCCTTGATGTCAAGCTTGACATCAGAGAAGTAAATACCAAACAGAAGTAGTCCTAGGACTGATCCCTGGGGGACCCCACTGGTAACTACTTTTTTATGAATAGTTGGTGTCTCCCACACTAATAGATTGGTTTATATCAGTTAAACAATTTGCTATCTAGTGGGTAACATACATGTTTACATTTAGCTTGATTAGCTTCTGGATAATGCTAGAATGTGGGATTGTATCAAATGTCTTGGTTGGGTTTAAGTAAGCAGTGTGAACCAATCTGCCAGAGTCAAATTCATTAATGGCACGTTCATCAAAATCATTTAGGTTGGAGGGGGGCATAATGTCCCTTTTACAAACCCAAACTGGCATGGGTCTAGAGCTTGTAGACTGCCTGTGCCCTTGTTAATAATTTCCATAAGGATATGTTCCAATGCTTTGCAGATAAAGCTTGTGAGACTTCTTGGTCTAGAGTATCCTGGATCAGTATGAGCTCCACATTGTGGACTGGAATGACTACCAGAGTTTTCTATTCCTGTGGCATAAATCCAGTGGAAATGCTGAGGCTGAATAGGCTTAGTGGTTACTCTTCCAGACAGTGTCTGATGCTGACAAAAAGGCAGCCTTGGAAAGACCATTCAGGACCTGCACAGAGGTGATCAGAGGGGGTAGTGTAAGAGTGCTAATAAGTTAGGGAAAGTTAGTGGGAGATAGTGGGGTAAAGTTAGAGCTGAATTTATTTGTTAATATGTTGACTGTATCCTCAGGGAATGAGTAAGTGCTATTGTTATGTATTAGCTCTGAGCATTACTGGGCATTATCTCTAATGTTTTTGATAGTTGAAGTTTTTTTTTGGTTGCCATTAACAGAGGTAGTAATTCTCTATTCATACTTAAGTTTGGAGGATTTGCTTGTACATGTGCAGTACAACTCTGATTCTTAGATACTGTCAGAAAATGAGAGCAACATGCTGAGTTCAGAGCTTTGAATGACATTTGTAGACATTTGAGAATGTTAGGCCTGTCTGGCTGCAGTGACGTGAACTACCACTGATTTCACAGAATGGACCTGATTTTAACTCATATGTTTAAATTGGGGCCAATTGGGGCTGGCATAATAGTCAAGGTGTTTACTTCACAGATAACATGCGCAGGTTTAGATTCTCACCAAGAGAAACTGACTAGTCTTAAAATGGTCCACAAGGGCAGGCTAACCTAATACTCACCCATGATCCTTTAAACATATGAATGATGCCTTATAAAACATATGTTTTGTGGCATGTAAATAGGGATTGCAGTCACTATTGTGAAGTTGGAGCAAACTAAATTATGTTTCAAGAAGATCACAAAGAAATAATCTAAATATTATGACTGGAGGAAAGGCAGCAACAGATGATACTGTGATTCTTGAGCTAAGAGGCTGAGAGTTTTCATTAATCCTAGCCAGATGATGTATACACAGTAAAGTGGCTTTAACTGCTAAGTTGGAAGACTGGGGACTGTTTGTAGATAAATATAACTTATCTTCTTGTCAGTTACTTTGTTGACTGTCTGACTTTAAAAGACTAGTGTTAATTTATGTAAAATAAGTTTGAATATGTATTCATACTATTTATGGGAAATCAAGCTGAAATTATATTGCTCTCAACTGTTCCCAGTTCCACAGAAAGCTCCTGGTTTTGCCTCATATTTGCATCATCTAATTTGTAGTTTTCTGGCAAATTTATGATTGTAGTCAGTAGGTATGATAGACATTTGATTTTCAGACTTCATATGTTTTAAGAACTGCATTCAAATGAAAAATGTTATTCTTGATACATTCTACATATATAACAACAATGTTTAAATTCTGCCCCTAATTTTGGGCCTTTATTACTTACTATGTTTAGCTTTGTGTTTAATTCTTCTGCTAAGAGGTTTAGAGGTATTTTTCTTTCTTTTTTATCATAATTGCATGAGGTGTACACAGTGGTTATAAGTGCTAAATGGTGGCTATTTGTGAATGAAGGTAATTTATGCTTTTTTCATTTAACTGCCTGGGCTTTGCAGGACAGATTTTTTTTTTTTTTTTGGAAAAAAATTGAAAGGTATGGCCACTATTTGTGTGAAACAAAACTGAAATTCCCTGATTTTTAGGAATGCTCCTGATTTTGCCTCATATTTCTGACTTGTTCTACTTAAAATCTGTGGCCTTCTGGCAAATTGCTGAAAATTGCATATATTTGAGTTTCAGATTTTATATCCTTCAGAAAATGCATGCTAATGCAAAAACTGTTACTATAGCAATTTTCTAAGTACATAACTTCAATATTTAAAAAACTATCCCTAATTTTGGAACTTTGTCCATCATTATTTTTGGATTTGATCCTTATTTTTAAACTAAGAGATTCAGTTATTTTTGACACAATCATATGAAGTACTTGCACAGCAAATGTACTATAAGTGCTGGTTGGGCTTGGGGTCTGTGGATGAACATTTCTTATCTTGTTGTTGTTTGTTCAGTTTAAATAGACTTTGCAAGATTAGTGTGCACCTGTATGAAATAAGTTGGTATATCGGCTACTATGTGTTTGTCTGGAAAGACACCTGCAGTGCATTAACTATCATGTTTATGAGTTATTTTTTCCCAAAAATCAGACATCTGAGGTATACACATTTACCAGTGGGGATATAAAATTGATGACTGATCTTGGTGTCATGATTAAGTCAAACAGTCAGTCTGGCTTTACAGGTCTACTATGCATTCGTCTAAAGAAGCTTAAGACACTTTACTGTGGTCATTTTCATTACAGTCAGACATAGAGGATTATGATCGGGTCTCAGATAATAACAATCTTATGTTTTCAAGACATGGATGCCAAAAAAAGTAAGCTCAAGAGAAGAGCTAGAGAGATTATTTGAGAAAACATAATACGGGTTGTGGTTGGTGAGGCCCAAGCATAAACCTTTGTAGACCACGAAACTTTATCAGCTTTATCTACTACCAGTTACAAACACTATAGAAGCATGACGTGTTTTACTGGCTTTTACAGCCTTTTAAATCTAGTAAAAGATTTAGTGCTGTTAAAGAGACAGTAAAATGGAAATAAAGTATCCTTCTGCAGAACAAACAGATATAAATGTTTTTGTCACATATTTCTGCCACACTTTCATTTATATTCGGTATAAAGAAATTTCTAATAGTTTTCAAAGATGTTTACCTTCTGCAGCTTCTTTGCCAGCAAGCACTCTCTGCTGTTAATACCTAGTAAAGGATCCACTCATAACAGTATATAGGGGTGCTGAAAAAAAGCTTGTTGAGCATCCTTCTGACATTAGAAAACAAGACAAATAAGCTTATCTATTTCTTCTTTTTGGAGTGTATGTCTAGTGTTGCATGGACTATATTTGAAGTGTACACACATTAAAGTACCTGTAATCAATTGGTACAGACAGCAGTTTGAATTGTCTTGAAGGGTTTAAAACATCAGGGAGGTGAATAAAAAGTATTTATGCATGGTCAAAAAAAATTATTGGGGACCATTGTTTGAAAACTTCCAAGAACACAATTCACACAATCTGCCATGGATGCTAGTTATAAAATCAGAAAACAATCAGAATACTTTAACTTATTTTCTATAGCTGTAAATTAGTATTCTGCTTTCCTTAATCCTTAATGTTTTTTTTTCATTTTACTTAGATTCATTACACAAGCAATTAAGGTATAAACATTTGAATGTGCTACCTAAATAGTACACAATATCACAACTATTACAGCATAAACCTCTTTATTTTCTGATGACACTTTAGTTCAAGTAGCAAATTAAGAATGCTGGCTTCTTAGAAAATGTGGTCAGCATTCTGATACAATTTAGATGCAGGTGACATAGTACTCTACAAAGAAGCCTTATTTTCCATCTGAAGACATTAGCATGCAAAGTCTGTTTAAGTAGCATTAAAAAAAATAGCTTGGTGCCCACATTCACCTGATAACTCATTGAGCTGTCAGTAATACATATTAAATAATTACAAAAACTAAGGATTAAGTCAAAAATTGGAACATCTTCAGTTTAAATTAGAAACAATAGGGATTAAATTAAAAATTGGCCAATCCACAGTTCAAGTATCCCTGAAGAGATTCAGGTTATGTACATTTTCATACTTAAACAAATTCTATAGTCAGCACATATGAATTAATCACAAAAACCTAACATTGTTAGAAAAAGTGAAAAAAGCAACATACGATGAGTCAGCAGACTATCAGATAGCAAAAATTATGAAGAATATGAACCCTGTTGACTACATCATACCCAAAAATTTTATTTTATGTGAAGACTTTCGAAACTGATGGCAAAGTAACCATTTTACATGTTGTTGTTGTAGGAATCGAGGAAAGCAAAATTTAAGTGAATGTGGTACAGTAAAGAGTCGATTATCTGAACTAACTGAGACTTAGGGTAGTTTGGCTAATCAAACATATAGTTGAACCGGATAAAAACTTCTAAAATCTTTGTTTTTTTTTCTGCATGCAGGAATACACGTTTCAACCATTCAGTGATTCCAGTAGACAATAAAGAATATTTTTTCACACAAGAGCTGGCTATATGCCCAAAAAACATGCTCAAGTGAATATGTATAATGTTTACATTTTCAGAGTTTATGATTTTTCCTATCCAAAAACTTTGGAAGGCTAGTTCTGATAATTAACATTTCGGATAATCGACTCTCTAAGCTACCTTTAAACTACAACAAAAAGAAAAAAAAAATTTTGCTTTTTTCCCACTTTCTGAAAGTTACGAAAGTTCAGTTATAGATTTGCTGTTCTGAACTGTTTGGAAGTTTCTAGAAGGCCAGTGCTTGCTTGGACTAAAGGGAAGTCTCTGTGTTCACCAGTGGGAGTGGTTAACACTGAACAGCCTGTCTGTCCCTGGAGGAGTGGTTACTACCTAGAAGCTGTAGTTTTATTGGCCATTTTGGGTAAATTCTAAACTCTTTGATCTGTCTGTCTTAAAACCAGGCTGCCTCATGGTTTTGGCATCTTTTCAGGCTTGCTAGTTGTTGCTGAAGCACCTACCAAGGGGAGAAAACGCTGAGAGAAGAAAAGGAGCCACTTTTGTGATTTTAAGTATTTTCTTCTGATTTTTTGTTAAGTTTTACTGCTTTGCCGTCTACTTTTTGGCATTTTCAGGCTTGCTAAAGTTTATATCTGTAACAGTAACAGTACTTGGAACACATCTAGAGCCCGTTTACTGCATTTCCTGTGTTGCACTTAATTTAAAATCATTTTTTTCTCTAAAAAACTGCATTTTACTTGATTTTGGCCTAGCACTCAAGTGTGGGGTCATTTATTGCACTGTTGTGATTATTTTGCTGCTTGTGTATCTCTGCTACCTTTAAACTACAACAAAAAGAAAAAAAAAAATCTTGCTTTTTTCCCACTTTCTGAAAGTTAAGAAAATTCAGTTACAGATTTGCTGTTCTGAACTGTTTGGAAGTTTCTAGAAGGCCAGTGCTTGCTTGGGCTAAAGGGAAGTCTCTGTGTTCACCAGTGGGAGTGGTTAACACTGAACAGCCTGCCTGTCCCTGGAGGAGGGGTTACTACCTAGAAGCTGTAGTTTTATTGGCCATTTTGGGTCAATTCTAAACTCCTTGATCTCTCTCTCTCTTAAAACCCTACAACTCTCTTTTTGCGTGGTTTTGTGCACTGAGCAGCATCGGGCAGCGCCGCCTAAACAGGTTTAAACTATTCCAGGCTCCACAAAGTCTGCTCTTCACTTTTCCCCTTAGAACTGTTCAAACTCTCAAAGTAATTACTCTATTCTCTTTCTAAAGCCCTGCACTTGCTCAGCTCTTATAAGGAAACACTAACTAACTAAAGCACTACACCCTCCTTGACTTCTCATAAGTATTAGACTCCCAATTGGTCCTTCCTGATCAAGTGAAAAATCAGTTCCCTTCCCTAATCTGATCAGTAAAAAAACAGTTCCCTATACTAATCTGGTATGTCCAAGGGTCAGTTTCAAGGTTACTCTTCAGTCCAGCTGGTGAATCTGGGAATTTTGAGGCAATGTTACAATTGCCTTATGTACACAGACAACCCTCTCCTCCTTCCAACAAACTCTAAAACATGTGAGAGATGCAGTTACACAGCCAAACTGGAGGCAGAGCTCTCTCAACCCAAGACTGGCACAGTCAGTCAGGAGGAAAAGGTAACCACCCACACCACAAATCCAGTCTCACACAGACCTATTGCATCTGCATACCCAACACATAAACACACAAAAACATACTCAGAGGCTCTAAATAAAAATCTGCCTAAACAGCAAAGACCTCCTAAGCAGATATCCAAGCAAAAGACACCCCTCAACAATACCCACAAATCACATATCTCACAAAATCAGTGTGCCTCACAGTCACAGCCCTTAAAGCCAAACAACACACCAAATACACTTGTTATAGGGGACTCTATTGTCCGGCACACTGACGTCCCACTCACCAGACTGAACAAGGAGAAGGTCACTGTAAGCTGCCTGTCAGGTGCCAGGATCCACCACATAATGCAAGCACTCAGGTCACTCCAAAGCAAGTACAAGTATGACTCCGTCATTGTCCATGCTGGTGTGAATGACCTGAGACATACCTCCCTGGACTACATGAAAAGAGACATAGAGGAGCTCTCTGACCATGTAGCCCAGGCTGGTATGACCCTGACCTTGAGTAGCATCTTGCCCTCACCAAGAATGATGCCACAGTATAAAGACAAAATTATCAGTTTCAACAACTGGCTAAAGTATTGGTGTCATTCGAAAGGGATCCAGTGTCTGTCAGCCTGGGATGACATGCTCGACAAGCCACGTTGCTTCGCTAGGGACGGCTTGCACCTGTCACCCTTAGGCTTTCGTATACTGGCCAAGGCTCTTGCCATCCCCATAGTGCCTTTTTTAGGCAAGGCTCAAAGGACAAACCCACCTCCATAGACAACCCAAAGATAAAAAAACTAAAGGTAATGCTACTCAATGCCAGAAGTCTAAACCTCAAGATGCACACACTCGAGACTCTCCTCAATATGGAGAAAATCGATGTCTGTACAGTAACAGAAACCTGATTCAAGGATCCTGAGAGCACCCCAGCACTACCAGGTTATAACTCATACCATGCGTTTCGGACCCAAAACTCGGACCGAAGCACAAAAGGAGGGGGAGTATCTATATTCATCAAAGATACCTACACCTCCAGGTTAGTGGCACTGCATGAAGCATCGGAAACCATCCATGTGCAACTAACAGCGGGCAAAACTGCCTTTCAGTTTGTAGCCTGCTACAGAATGCCCTCCCTATTACAGGAACCCCACTTGGCATTCCTGAGAACACTGGAGAATATGAAGGTCTCTCCAAACACTATGTTATTGGGTGACTTCAACTACCCAAACATTGACTGGGAAAACTACTCAAGCCCAAACACCCTCGCCGAATGGTTCCTTGAATTTATAAAATCTAACGCAATGGAACAACTGGTCACCACTCCCACAAGATGGAAAAACATATTGGACCTGGTCATCACCAACATAGGGACTCTATGTTCCACACCAGAGGTAAACCCCTCATTGGTAAGATCAGACCATAAACAAATTTCCCTGGACATCCATATCCCATCCCCACCCCCAGCCAAGGAAATCACTGTAAAGAATTTCTCAAAAGCCAACTTTGCACTTGTAAAGACTGAGGTGTAATCCTTCAAAGCCCCTGGGCCAGAGGATAATACAGCCCAATCCGCAGAATCCTTTACAAATGCATTCTATGAGCACCTGCAGAAATGCATGGATCATGCTATCCCAAATAAAACCAAGACTCACTCCTCCAAAAACAGGAGACCGGTCTGGTGGACCCTGGCCATAAATAAGCTATACAACAGAAGGAGGAAGCTACTACATGACAGAGCAAAATCCCCAAAAGGGAAGGCGTCTCTGATTAGTATTAGCAAGAAACTTCGATCCCTCATAAAATCATCAAAGGCCAGTTTCAAAAGAAAAATTGCCCTAGACACTAAAGATAATCACAAGGCCTTCTTTAGTTATGTCAGAAACATGGGCGGAAACTCCACGATATGCTCTGAATTGTTGCATAATGGTACAAAATATACAGAACCTACAGACATAGCCAACATCCTGGCAGACAGATTCAGTGCAAACTTCTACCCTCCTCCCCCCCAAAGGAGCAAATGCCTATCCCAACTGAATGTAACCTCCCTGACATCACAGATGCACAGGTGAAAGCTGCCCTCTCCAAAGCAAAAAACACAGCATCTATGGGACCGGACGTTGTCCCAGGCTGTGTCTTACATGAGCTCCAAGAAAAACCAAACCCTCACATTAAGTCACTGTTCAAACTTAGCCTTACTACAGGATATGTACCCAAAGAATGGTGTACAGCTACAGTGGTCCCACTCCACAAAGGTGGTGCCACAACAGACCCCGGAAACTATTGCCTCATAAGCCTGACTAATCTGGTCGGTAAATCTATGGAGCGTATTATCATGGAACTCATAAACAAAGACATTTAGAGCCTCCAGACACTGGACCCTACCCAATTCAGCTTTGTTAAGGGCAGATCTTGCCTTTTAAACCTAGTTGATTTCTTTGAAACAGTTACCAAAGCCATAGATGAGGGCAAGGTAGTCCACACAGCCTACCTGGACCTCGCAAAAGCCTTCAACACAATACCCCACTCGGGCATCATAAATAAGCTTACCAGCTTAAATATCAACCCCTATATCACAAGATGGGTTGCAAACTGGCTCAGAGATAGAACCCACATGGTCAGAATCGCAGGTGCCATGTCTGAATCCAAACCAGTTACAAGTGGTGTCCCACAGGGCTCAGTTCTGGGACCTCTCTTGTTCGGTATATACTTCTCTGAGGTTCAGGCTAACACGGGGGGATTATGGCTGACAAAGTTCGCAGATGACTGAAAACTGGGGGCCAGTTGACACAAGCATCCTCCAAAAGGGTCTCACAGAGACGGATGCTTGGTGCCAGAGCCACAGCCTCAAGCTAAATGCTAAAAAGTGCATAGTCATCCCCTTTGGAAAAAACAAGGTGCCCACAAATTACCACATAGGTGGTAATCCATTAAGTACGGAAGAAGTAATTAGAGATTTGGGGACCAATGTAGATAGTAATCTCTTCTTTGATAATCACGTTGCCAAAGTGGTTAGAAAGACCTTCTATATAGCCCACCTTATCATGAAAGGGTTCGCATCTAGATCAAGAGAGGTCATTGTGCCCCTCTACTCGTCACTCATCAGGCCCATAATTGAATACAATGCCCCTTTTGGGATGTACCTTACCCGACACCTGCAGCAACTGGAGAGACCCCAAAAGTACCTCACCAAGAGGATCATGGGCTACAAACAGATGTCCTATGCAGCTCGACTAAAGAAACTCCAGCTCTACTCAGTTGCTTACCGCCTACTCAGAGGCGATCTATGCCTGACGTACAAAGCCATGTCAAACCCAGAATTAATTTACATGCTCCACCTCAAAAAATCCAAGTCCCTTAGAGCTACATGCTCCAGGGACCTAAACCTCAGCACAAAAATAAATAGGACATGCTGGAGGGACAGATTCATTTCCCAGAGGCTCCCCTCACTCTGGAATAGAATCCCAATTCATGTTAGACATAGCCCCTCGCTGACCCTCTTCCAGTGAAATTTGGACGTGTGGATGGAAAATCACAAATTCACCCCTGGGATCTCTCCTGTGTCTCTGCTAGACAGAGGCACAGTAAACTAATCTTAAAAGGGTACCTTCTGTGACCTACTTTACAGAGGCACAGTAGGCTAATCTAATAGGGAGGTGGAAGCCAAATACACTCTGGCTAGGCTTATAAATGCCCTAGGGCAGATAGACTAGTATCTACCTATGAACCTATAATGTAGTGGAGTATGCACTGGAACGGTTTTATGTGGATGCACAGTCTCAGAATGGTGGAAAAGGGAGAGGCTGGATTATTCCCTTGGGAGTAAATGACAACACTGTTCCAATTTAACATGATATTGATGAACAAGAGACCATGAGTTTTGAGACTGCATTTAATGTACCCAGGCAAAGATAAAAATCTTGTGATCTTGTTATGCAAAATTAAATGTGATTGGTTATTCAAGTGTTGATATTTCAATGAAAAGAAAATGTAAACAAGTGACCCATACAAACACTATTTCTGTACTCCATTTTAATGCTGTTACAAAGCGACTGCAAGCAATACTGGGCTTGTTTGCATAAGAGAGTGCATATGGTGACATGTATCCTAGATATCAAAAGTTATGTGAATTCTGAGTATGATTACCTGTTGAAAACCTTCAGCAGCTTGTTTACAGTACTTAGTTGTTTACCAGGAAATTATAATATCAGACTAGATACATTCAAATCACATGTCATTTATTTATAAGATCATAGGTGGTTACTAGGCTAATGGCCCTGGGGCCCTTACAAATCTAGCCAAGAGTTTATCCCCAGAAAAGAAACCTCAGTCAGCATCTTTCACCCCTGTTAATGAGGGACAAAGGTGGAACCCCAGGGACAAATTTATGGCTTTCCATCCACTCATCAAGATTGTGTTTGAAGAGAGCCAGTGAAGTACTCTGTTTCACATGTATGGGAAGTCTATTCCAGAGACGGGGTAGCCTGTGGGAGACAAACCTGTCTCTCCAGTAGGTTTTGTTGATGTCACATATTAGATTTATGCCTATCGAGTGGGTAATATGTGAGGAATTAGACTTATGGATATGGAGTATCTCTAGTAGGGCAGGGTCCATTATTGCCTTGTAGGCGAGACACAGATCACCTCTGAACAATATGTATGATACCGAGTAGAGTGATATTGATTTAAGCCTGTACACATAGGATAGGTGCCGAAGGCCATGGATTCTCTTTGTGAGGTATTTTTGTGGCCTTTCCAGTTGGTGCAGGCTTTTGGAGAGGTGCATACCAAACGAGGCATTATAGTCTAATAAGGGAGGAGTACAGAGAGGTAATAACCTCCTTTTTTCTGTATGCAATCCCTTTACTTATAAGATAAACCAAGTAAAAGGCTTTTCTGACCACACCTACAACATGATGGTTGAATGTGAGATTGTTTTCAACCTGAGTATCCAGGTCTCTCAGCACAGGTTGTGTGCTTAGGGGGTAGCCATTGATGTAGTAATCAGTAGGGGCTGTGTTTTTGCTGAATGATACAATACTACATTTTTTTGTGTTTAACTTAAGGCCATGACTTTGGCGCTTTATTTGTTGTTTTTTCACTGACCAGTTATTTGTAGCTGTGAGACCCTCTTGCAGTCTGTTTACATCAGTTGGGAAGTCAATGACAGCATGCAACTTACAATCATCCGCAAACTTGGTCAGACACAGGCCCTTTGTCTTTGCCTGGACCACTAAGAAGTATATGCCAAACATAGGGGTACCAGGACAGATCCCTGGGGAATACCACTAGTAACAGGTCTGCTATTGGAGGTGGCAGCACCTATTTTGACCTTGTGGGTCCTACCTGTGAGCCAGTTGGCCACCCATCTGACTAGATAGGGATTAACACCAAGCTGTGTTAGTTTTTTCATGATGCCTGAGTGGGAGATTGTGTCAAAGGCCTTGGCCAGGTCAAGGTAAGCTATATGTACTGACTTTCTCTCATCCAAGGCCTTGATGACAGTCTCAAAGAAGTCAACTAGGTTCAATAGGCAAGATCTGCCCCTGAGAAATCCAAAGTGGGTGGGGTTGAGTGCTTTGAGATTGCCTATGTCCGTATTTATGAGATCCATAATAATACACTCCATGACTTTCCAGATCAGACTTATCAAGCTGATGGGGTGATAGTTTCCTGGGTCAGTAGTGGCACCACTTTTGTGCACAAGGATGATAATGGCAGTTCTCCACTCTGCTGGAATGAAGCCTGTACTTAGGCTGTGGTTGAATAGGGTGCTCGATGGCGAGGCTAGTTCTTGCTGGAGATGGTGCAGAATACAGCCTGAGATACTATCAGGTCCCATGAAAGCTGTGTTCTTTGCCTTGGATAGGGCTATTAACACTTGATCTACAGAGATGTGAGGTGTGGGACAAGTATTGGGGATGTTTACTGGGCCTTTGGGAGGGCCATATGGGTGTGAACTTTGCACTGAATCTATCAGCCAGCAGATTGGCTAAGTCAGCAGGATCAGTGTGAGTGGTATCATTAAGTACTAGTTCAGTACAAACTTGGGCTTTGTCATGGAGGTTCCTAATGTAACTGAAGAAGGATGTGTGGTTTCCCTTTATTTTGGAGGCTAGTTTCAACTCATAATTGGCTTTGGAGGTTTTCACTAGTGATCTAATTTGTTTGTTGAGGCTGAGGAGGGAGATTTTATGATTTAGAATTTGCTACTTTTTACCCTTGGACAACAGTTTCTTCCTTTTGTTGCAAAGCTTATTGATAGAGGATGTCCACCAGACAGGTTTGTGTTTCCTTGAGGAGCTAATTTTAGTTTTGTTGGGTATGGCTGAGTCCATGCAGTTGTACAGGTGCTTGTATACTGCACCGGTGTACTGTTCAGCATAGTTGTCTGCATCATCTGGGGGGGGGGGGTGAAGCTACTAATACCCTCCCTTAGGAGGATGTAGTCAGCTTTTGAGAAGTTTCTTTACCCAGGTTACAGCTGGGGAAGGGTTGGGTGGGATAGAAACTTTGAATGAGGCAGACCGATGATATTATCTCACCAGGGAAGAAATACTATGGTAGTGGTGCAGTGGTTGCCCATGTTGATGAGAACAAAGTCCAATATGTTATCACCCCTTGTGGGGGATAAGACCAGCTGATCTAGTGCATTAGAACTGATGAAGTCAAGGGATTGTTGGTTGAGTGCATTAGTGCAGAAATAATTATCCCAGTCTATGGTGGGATAGTTGAAGTCACCAAGGATCAGGGTGTTAGGGGGTATCTTGATGGAGTCAAGTGGGTCCAGGTAGGAGGTGTGGGTGTCCTGAGACATGGAGGGGGGTCTATAGCTGGCTATAACTTGGATGGGTGTCTTGCCAAGTGTCAATTGCACCTGGAGTAATTCTAGTGCGTCATACTGGTAAACCAGTCTGGAGGTGTGCCTGTCCTTAATGAAGATAGAGACTCCACCAGCCTTAGTCTTTCCGACCTCATTTTGGAGTCATAAAGTGTGGAATAAGGTATAGCCTGGTAAGGCAGTGGTGCTCTCTGCAGCCCTGAAACAAGTTTCCGTGACTGCACAGATATTGTCATCTTCCAGCGTGAGGAGAGCCTCCAGTGAGTGCATTTTCAGATGAAGGCTCCTAGTACTGAACAGCATGACCTTCAATTTGCTTTTTTGACAGATCTTTTATGTTGGAAGATTTGTCTTTGGGACCTAAAAAAGGAACAATGGGGGAGACAAGAGCTTTGTCCAAGATCCGGAACCCTAGGGGTGACAGGTGGAGGCCATCTCTGGCAAAGCATCATGCCCTGTCAACCGTGTCTTCCCAGGCAGACAGATACTGGATCCCCTTAGAAAGGCCCCAGAAACTAAGCCAATTGTTGAAGTCAAACATTTTTGTTGGTATTGTGATATCATTCTTGGTTAAGGTAGGATGCTGTTTAGGGCTAGGGTCATACCTGCCTGGAGCACATACTCTGAGAGCTCAATCATGTCTCTCTTCATACAGTCCAGGGAGATATATCTCAAGTCATTCACACCAACATGAGTAATGACAGAGTCATACTTGTACCTGTTGTGGACAGACTTGAGTGTGTGTGATGTGGTGGATTCTACTGCCTGACAAACAGCTGACTGTGATCTTCTCCTTGTTGAGCCTGGTTAGGGAGACATCAGTATGTCTCACTATCCAGTCACCAATGACTAGTGTGTTTGATTTATTGTTATGCCTTATGGGTTGCATTGGTTTATTGTTTTGCCTAATGGGCTATGTTTGTGAGACACTGGTGGTAGGTGTGTGTGGCTCTGTGATGTGGGTGGTGTGGTGCTTGTACTGGCAATCTCCTCTTTGTCAGGAGTACTGACCGTGGTGTGAGACAGCATAGATTGCAGCTTACTGATGTAGATGCATCTCTCACAAGTAGAAGAATTATGTGCTAGGAGAAGGGGACTGTCCTTGAACATGAGGCAGTTGCTACACTGTCTCCGTATGCCCATGTCGACCAGGCTGGCAGGAGAAACTGATAGGAATTGTCCTGACATAGTGGTCTGAGTACTTGGTGAACTTACGGAGAACAGGGTTTGAAAAAGGATTGTTTGCAAAAACCCTAAATGTAAAATAAATGGCCTGAAGCACAAGTGCTACAACCAAAACTAAGATACTTAGAATATTAATCAGGCTACTAATAAGCAGGAATAAGTGCAGAATATGGGCATTTGTACACTTAAGAGCACAAAGAACAGCAATCTAAGGTAATAAGGTAGAAGACAGTTAAGTAAGAGCAGCTGAATAAAGTATTTTTTTTCAGTGGAGAGGGAGGGAACAGACCAGATTAAGAGACTATACAGGGTTGTCCTTCCCAAGTGCTCTCTCTGTACACAGCAGAAGAGATGGGACTGGTAGGAGAGTCTGAAATCAAAATATGATCTCACTGTACTCAGCTGAGTGAGCAAATGAGATGGGCCATGGAGGAGTGTTCAAAAACAAATTTACAGCAGGGGCAGGCAATTCCAAAGCCACAATGTTTAACACCACAACAAGAACAGGGCGGGAGGATGGGGAACTAACTGCAGAAAGAAAGAGACCACAATATTCAAATAGTATTCAACGAAACAAATAAATAAAACACAGTACTAATCTTAAACAATAAAAGCTACACTTTTCACACTTCTAGCAAACTAACTGCAGAAAGACAGAGAGCACAATATTCAAGTAATATTCGATGAAACAAATAAATAAACTGCAGTACTAATCTTAAACAATAAAATCTACACTTTTCACACTTCTAGAAAACTAACTGCAGAAAGACAGTGACCACAACATTCAAGGAATATTCAATGAAACAAATAAATAAACTGCAGTACTAATCTTAAACAATGAAAGCTACACTTTTCACACTTCTGGCAAACTAACTGCAGAAAGAGAGAGACCAAATATTCAATGAAACAAATAAATAAAATGCAGTACTAAGCTTAAACTATAAAGTGCAGAGAGATGTCTACTTAAATCAGCTTGTGTATCCAGCTGATTTTTTGCAGGTAGATCACAGTCAGCCAACAGCTAAGATGTTGAGCAGAATAAAAACTGGATCTCACATCATCCCTCTCCAAAAAGGAGACAACTCCAGTGACATAACCAACTTTAGACTTTTTGCCAATCTCTTGCAACTTTCAAATATCCTTGAAAAATTCATAATCAATTAGTCACTTATTTACAAACAAATAATCTCCTTACCCCCTCGCAACATGCTTTCATACCAGGGCATAACAGTACCACAGCTCTCCTGAACTTCACCAACACAAATAACCTAGCCAGAGACAAAGATCAGCTGGCTTTTGCCATATTTCTGGATCTGTCCAAGGCCTTCAACACCATTTTCGATAGCCTCCTTCAAATCCCCCTCAAACACCTCCATCAAACGGTTCCCTGGGAACCTCTCCAATAGACTTCAGTCTGTTCTATGAATTAATTCCTACTCATCCATCCTACCCATCAAAAAAGGTGCTCCCCAACGTTTCATATTAGGTCAACTGATTTTCATCATATTTAGCAACAACTTATACTCTGCCAAATGTCAATCAGCCCTCACACAATATGCAGACAGCTCCACTTTAATCTGTACTACCAGTAACCCAATTTCTCTACAACACATCACCCAAGAGTAATTTTCATCAGCTGAAAGCTAGCTTATTAACTCCTAGCTTCTACTCTGCCCTAAAAGAAACAAAGCTGCTATTATTCCTCCCAAGAGCCCTTATATGCCTCAAACAAAATTTCTCTATTACAACATCTGATAAGACTGCTATAGAAGTCACCCCCATACCAAGCTACTAGGCATGACAATCGATGATAACCTTGAATTTTTCTTATGTGTACAAATTATTAATAAAACTCATGAAAAATTAGGGACATACTATACAACAAAAATGCTACCTAACTGGCTCATCCAGGAAACCCCTCACCTCTACACACCTACTTCTTATTTTACTATATGGCTCCCTGGTACTGCTTAACCTTCAGGCTTCCATTAAAAATACACTAAACCAGTGCTACAATAAAATAGCAAAATTTGCCACTAACACATTAAACATACCCCATCAATGTTTAGCCCTAATGATTGGTTTGGATTACCCAAGCAACTCACTCACTGTCACCCATTCCTAGTACACAAATTAATATACAAACCAGAACAAAGCAAAGCCCTGCTAGACTTATTACTTACATACACCCCTGCTAGGCCACTTCAATTAGAAAACAAAGTGATCTTCTCTACCTACAGACCACATCTGTCAGCTGGAACCTCTCTTTATTCCATTTAAGTAGCCCACTCCTGGAACTCTATCCCCTTATCTCTTAAACATCCTAGCAACCATTCCAATTTCAAGACCAATCTAAAAATGTCTATCTGATACCTATACCTGTACCTCTACAACATTTCCAATTTCAAGACCAATCTGAAAAATATTTATCTGACACCTGTACCTCACCTGCACAACCCTCAAAACAGATGCATGACCACATACTTCATATAACTATGCCTTTCTCACCCTGAATCACTAACTCCTCCATATCTTCGCAGATAGTAATGGCCTAACATCAAAAGATCTCTCACTTTAATGATACCATACTACTAATGTATGCTCTTCTGCCTCTTCAGCTGACAGTTACTACTATTCCTCACTAGTGTTCTTCCATAACATTCTCACCTCTCTAATATGAATCAGCTCTTTCTCTACTTGTCCTTAATTTTCTCTCCTGCACATTATTCTTCTCATTTTATTCTTTTACTCCCTCTATTTTGGCAGCAGAATGCTGTATTATTTCTCATCTCCATATATTATTAGAACGTTTTTCCATAGCTATATATTAGTTTACCTGATATCTATTTCTAGAAAGTGTCCTGCTACTTGCAGTACATATTGTATTCTTGTTCACAATTTCTACTAGCTATTTTCTGTAAATGTATCTCAATCTGTTGTGGGGGGGTCTTATCCCCCGTATACAAGGTACACCCCCAATCCTTTATAAGTGTTTTATCTGCTGTGGTTTTCTCATCTTGTATATAATTGCTTATCAGTTATTGTAGCATGTTTTTAATGTGTGTTTGTAATTGTAAAATATTTAATATGTTACATGGCTTTTCTCCGTTGTATATAATTACTCATCAACTACTGTTTAAATTTTTTTGAATCTGTTGTGGAGCTTTTCTCTCTGGGCCTATACTGAAAATGGGCCATTGGTTCAGTTAGACTTTCCTGGATACCAAAGGACAAATAAAAAAATAAAATAAAATAAAACTTATTTTCCTATACTGGGACCACTGACAATATTTTTTCTCAAGATGAAAAGCTTATGTGTAGCAGAAAAAATGAATCTAAGAATTGTTTGATTTTGTAGTGACAGCAGATAAAAATGAAAAACCTTGAATTTGAATCCTTGAAACCTGACAATAACAACCAAATGAGAATACTTCAAAAGTCCCTACATATGGGAAAACAATGGCACAGTTTGGCACTGCCAAGTACACTAAGTGAATTAGATCCAACCTCAAGATATGGCCAACTGAAGTTAGATAATGCCAGGTTACAACTGCATGCATTAAATAAGCAAATGATGCATACTTTTTCAC
This sequence comes from Protopterus annectens, assembly GCF_019279795.1. Taxonomy (NCBI): domain Eukaryota; kingdom Metazoa; phylum Chordata; order Ceratodontiformes; family Protopteridae; genus Protopterus; species Protopterus annectens. Next base: position 167,942,197 of record NC_056738.1, read on the forward strand.
AGAACTTCCATTTGTGATTGCCTCTGTCCCACAGCCATACTATTAAAGTATTCCTGTGACTTAACACACTAAAGTGTTACCTTTGAATGGTTGAGATAATTGTTTAGGAAGCTTGCAAACAGGAAATGATGCTACACTCAGATGAGTGCTGTTCTTACTCACTAACTTGATTTCACCTTCAATCTCAGTAGCTCAGTAGGTGGCTCACCTGCACTGGGTGTTGGAAGCTCAGTAGGTTGTGGTTTCTGTTCCTGCTCCAGATAGTTGGATTACATTTTGAATACTGATGTTGCAGTGCAGCACGGAGGAGGGTGGGATATTCCTGCATATTAATGTGAACTGCATAAAGTGAACCTAAACCTTAATAAGGATAACTATAAGAACATAGGAATAATAAAAGGTGAGCAATCAGGGGGACTTGAAAAATGTCTTGCTTTATATACATGCTTTTAAATAAACAAACATTTTTGACATCTTTTTTAACTACTTAACACTGCTTACCTTCCAAATATTGATGTGACTAAGTAGTGTTTATTAAGTGAAATAACCAACACGGAAAATGTCCAACCTGATCTGATGATAGTTTCAATCACTAATAACATCTAAGGACTACAAGACGGGAAACATCCAGACGTTTGTAGGAATGATTAATTGCATGGGAAAAGCTCATAGTCAATATCTCAGAGAAAAGCCCCATTGAGAAGGTTAACTGAAAACAAAAATTAGTACAAAGCAATAACTTTTTTATTTTTTATTTATCTGAATTTGTTTACAAATTACATATGACTACAAAAAAACTTTCCATTTTAGACCCAGGGAGGAAAGCTCCAAAGCAATGAACATTCCAAGCATGCTGCATTGCATAAAAACATTATATATATAAAAATAATAATAATATCAATAAGATTAACAAGAACACAATATATGCCAAAAATAGTCATATCGATAAGAATAATACAGACAGCCAAAAGTAAATAACATATAGTCTAAATGTTTGCATGGTTAAAAATGTAATAGCTGTATTTCTATCAAAGAGAAATTGATTGTAGTCACAGGAAGTGCAAAGATGAGTTAATGTAGACGTACTTCACAAGATGCATTCTGGTAGAGCAGATGGTTCATTTCAGCTGTGTGAAAGCAGGAAGAGGTTAAATTGATATAAGGGCAATGTAATAGAAGATCTTAGAGAAAGGATGATGACTTTGGCAGGGAAATGTAGATATGAACAGATGGGGAGGTAAATGAAGTGACAGAGAGGAAAATGTGATTATACTATGAAGATATAATATGGGCATATGAGACAGAGAGAGTGAGAGTTAAAAATTCACAAACATAATCAGAGAAAGTAACATTTGCAATAAATATAATTTCTGAATAGTAATATAGCGCTGGGTAAATTAGGTGGAGAGACACGTGTGATAGGGAAATAATGAATAACAGATAGTTATCCTCATTCAAAGAAGGTCCTCAGTCTGAAGTTATGGTATTTAGCATTGCAATTTCAACTTTTCATCTCAAAAAGGCATTGGAGCTCTTTTATTTTGGAGATATGATGAAAACTGGTGGTCACTGGCATATGCATTTCACTTTATATCAGATACTGAAATTACATAAACCCAGATTGAAAAGAAGTGGCTTAGCATCGTGCCTGCATGTTAGAGGTTCAAACATTTTGAGTCAGGGCAGTCAGTGTAGAAAATGGTCATTAACAACTGTAACATTGTTTGTAAAGCCCTTGATTTATTTCTACTGTAGATTCAAATACAAAAGATTATGTTTAATCATTTCGCATTGTGTTTCACAGACAACCATGAAAAGCTAATACATACTGCAGATATGCTTTTGAGGGATGTGGATCAAAATACTTTATCTAACTGTAAAATAAATGAAGAAGTTCAGACATATGTGGACTAGATTACAAGTGTACTGTTTTATGCAAACATAAATGTGCAGCTAATTCACAGGAGACTGAAAATGAGACACTTAAACAGATGAAACTTAACATTTAAAATGGTTAGCTTGATGTTAATAAGATTAGCAGTTAAAAACTGTTGAAGTGCACTGGAACTACAAGACATTCCTAAATGATAATGGATCATGGAAACACATAATGAATGACAACACAAAAGAGATTTAAAAGAGAAATGCTGAGAAATCCATGAGGGGCATATGAAATTGAAAAATGTCATAGTAAGGCCTATCAGACAACGTACTGTCCAAAATCAAACAAAGACATTGCAGGTGCAGTGTCAACTTGTCTAATCTATGTTTGTCACAAGCTAAGTAATCTTAGTGAGATATTATTGGTATGTTTGCTATTACAAAATACCTTAAGAAAAGATATATGCTAAATCTTTGCTTGCATTAACTAATATTATGTAACATAGATTTACTATTTATTTTATACACAAGTATATAAGAATGTTCAATAAAATCAGACAATGTAACCATGTGTTAAATGCCCATAATATGTGGGCAGGATGTTCTGAAGGAATTTAATTTACAATGATTACTGATTCACCAATACTGCTTTTATAAGCTTTGTAAAAATTTATTCATATCACTGTTAGTTCACGTTTTCTGCAATCTAAAGAAATAGAGGAAAGTTCCCGTGTGCTGTGAAAACACTTTGTGCAATGCCAAAGATAATAAAAGATGTTTTTACAATGCCTACTAGTAAATGCTAAATGTGACATGCAGAGCATATCATCAAGATTGTGGCACAATGATTTCTACTCTTCTCTTTCAAGCAATTCACTACCATTCAGATCTCATGGTCCAGATTCATTTAACTCCCAAAAATCCATTCATCATTACCATTACTGAAATAGCTGCATATCATAAGACTAGTGTTTTGGTCATTCATCATTAACATTACTGAAATAGCTGCATATCATAAGGTTGGTGTTTTGGTCATTCATCATTAAGATTACTTAAATAGCTGCATATCATAAGATTGGTGATTTGGTCATTCATCATTACCATTACTGAAATAGCTGGATATCATAAGATTGGTGTTTTGGTCATTCGTCATTAACATTAATGAAATAGCTGCATATCATAAGATTGGTGTTTTGGTCATTCATCAAGATTACTGAAATAGCTGCATATCATAAGATTGGTGTTTCGGTCATTCACCATTAAGATTACTGAAGTAGCTGCATATCATAAGATTGTTTTGGCCATTCATCATTAACATTACTGAAATAGCTGCATATCATAAGATTGGTGATTTGGTCATTCATCATTAAGATTACTTAAATAGCTGCATATCATAAGATTGGTGATTTGGTCATTCATCATTACCATTACTGAAATAGCTGGATATCATAAGATTGGTGTTTTGGTCATTTGTCATTAACATTAATGAAATAGCTGCATATCATAAGATTGGTGTTTTGGTCATTCATCAAGATTACTGAAATAGCTGCATATCATAAGATTGGTGTTTCGGTCATTCACCATTAAGATTACTGAAGTAGCTGCATATCATAAGATTGTTTTGGCCATTCATCATTAACATTGCTGAAATAGCTGCATATCATAAGATTGGTGATTTGGTCATTCATCATTACCATTACTGAAATAGCTGCATATCATAAGACTAGTGTTTTGGTCATTCATCATTACCATTACTGAAATAGCTGCATATCATAAGACTAGTGCTTTGATCATTCATATTGGTCATTCATCATTAACATTGCTGAAATAGCTGCATATCATAAGATTGGTGATTTGGTCATTCATCATTACCATTACTGAAATAGCTGCATATCATAAGATTGGTGTTTTGGTCATTCATCATTAACATTACTGAAATAGCTGCATATCATAAGATTGGTGTTTTGGTCATTCATCATTAACATCACTGAAATAGCTGCATATCATAAGACTAGTGTTTTGGTCATTCATCATTACCATTACTGAAATAGCTGCATATCATAAGGTTGGTGTTTTGGTCATTCATCATTAAGATTACTTAAATAGCTGCATATCATAAGATTGGTGTTTTTGTCACTCATCATTAAGATTACTGAAGTAGCTGCATATCATAAGATTGGTGTTTTGGTCATTCATCATTAACATTACTGAAATAGTTGCACATCATAAGATTTGTGTTTTGGACATTCATCATTAACATTACTGAAATAGCTGCATATCATAAGACTGGTGTTTTGATCATTCATATTGGTCATTCATCATTAACATTGCGGAAATAGCTGCATATCATAAGACTAGTACTTTGGTCATTCATCATTACCATTAATGAAATAGCTGGATATCATAAGGTTGGTGTTTTGGTCATTCATCATTAACATTACTGAAATAGCTGCATATCATAAGGTTGGTGTTTTGGTCATTCATCATTAACATTACTGAAATAGCTGCATATCATAAAGGTTGGTGTTTTGGTCATTCATCATTAAGATTACTTAAATAGCTGCATATCATAAGATTGGTGATTTGGTCATTCATCATTACCATTACTAAAATAGCTGGATATCATAAGATTGGTGTTTTGGTCATTCATCATTAACATTAATGAAATAGCTGCATATCATAAGATTGGTGTTTTGGTCATTCATCAAGATTACTGCAATAGCTGCATATCATAAGATTGGTGCTTCGGTCCTTCACCATTAAGATTACTGAAATAGCTGCATATCATAAGATTGGTGATTTGGTCATTCATCATTACCAATACTGAAATAGCTGCATATCATAAGACTAGTGTTTTGGTCATTCATCATTAACATTACTGAAATAGCTGCATATCATAAGGTTGGTGTTTTTGTCATTCATCATTAACATTACTGAAATAGCTGCATATCATAAGGTTGGTGTTTTGGTCATTCATCATTAAGATTACTTAAATAGCTGCATATCATAAGATTGGTGTTTTTGTCACTCATCATTAAGATTACTGAAGTAGCTGCATATCATAAGATTGGTGTTTTGGTCATTCATCATTAACATTACTGAAATAGTTGCATATCATAAGATTGGTGTTTTGGTCATTCATCATTAACATTACTGAAATAGCTGCATATCATAAGACTGGTGTTTTGACCATTCATATTGATCATTCATCATTACCATTGCAGAAATAGCTGCATATCATAAGATTGGTGATTTGGTCATTCATCATTACCATTACTGAAATAGCTGGATATCATAAGACTGGTGTTTTGGTCATTCGTCATTAACATTAATGAAATAGCTGCATATCATAAGATTGGTGTTTTGGTCATTCATCAAGATTACTGAAATAGCTGCATATCATAAGATTGGTATTTTGGTCATTCACCATTATGATTACTGAAATAGCTGCATATCATAAGATTGGTGTTTTGGTCATTCATCATTAACATTACTGAAATAGCTGCATATCATAAAGGTTGGTGTTTTGGTCATTCATCATTAACATTACTGAAATAGCTGCATATCATAAGGTTGGTGTTTTGGTCATTCATCATTAACATTACTGAAATAGCTGCATATCATAAAGGTTGGTGTTTTGGTCATTCATCATTAAGATTACTTAAATAGCTGCATAGTGATTTGGTCATTCATCATTACCATTACTGAAATAGCTGGATATCATAAGATTGGTGTTTTGGTCATTCGTCATTAACATTAATGAAATAGCTGCATATCATAAGATTGGTGTTTTGGTCATTCATCAAGATTACTGAAATAGCTGCATATCATAAGATTGGTGTTTCGGTCCTTCACCATTAAGATTACTGAAGTAGCTGCATATCATAAGATTGTTTTGGCCATTCATCATTAACATTGCTGAAATAGCTGCATATCGTAATATTGGTGATTTGGTCATTCATCATTAACATTACTGAAATAGCTGCATATCATAAGACTAGTGTTTTGGTCATTCATCATTAACATTACTGAAATAGCTGCATATCATAAGGTTGGTGTTTTGGTCATTCATCATTAACATTACTGAAATAGCTGCATATCATAAGGTTGGTGTTTTGGTCATTCATCATTAAGATTACTTAAATAGCTGCATATCATAAGATTGGTGTTTTTGTCACTCATCATTAAGATTACTGAAGTAGCTGCATATCATAAGATTGGTGTTTTGGTCATTCATCATTAACATTACTGAAATAGCTGCATATCATAAGACTGGTGTTTTGATCATTCATATTGGTCATTCATCATTAACATTGCGGAAATTGCTGCATATCATAAGATTGGTGATTTGGTCATTCATCATTACCATTACTGAAATAGCTGGATATCATAAGATTGGTGTTTTGGTCATTCGTCATTAACATTAATGAAATAGCTGCATGTCATAAGATTGGTGTTTTGGTCATTCACCAAGATTACTGAAATAGCTGCATATCATAAGATTGGTGTTTCGGTCATTCACCATTAAGATTCCTGAAGTAGCTGCATATCATAAGATTGTTTTGGCCATTCATCATTAACATTGCTGAAATAGCTGCATATCATAAGATTGGTGATTTGGTCATTCATCATTACCATTACTGAAATAGCTGCATATCATAAGACTAGTGTTTTGGTCATTCATCATTAACATTACTGAAATAGCTGCATATCATAAGGTTGGTGTTTTGGTCATTCATCATTAACATTACTGAAATAGCTACATATCATAAGGTTGGTGTTTTGGTCATTCATCATTAAGATTACTTAAATAGCTGCATATCATAAGATTGGTGTTTTAGTCACTCATCATTAAGATTACTGAAGTAGCTGCATATCATAAGATTGGTGTTTTGGTCATTCATCATTAACATTACTGAAATATTTGCATATCATAAGATTGGTGTTTTGGTCATTCATCATTAACATTACTGAAATAGCTGCATATCATAAGACTGGTGATTTGATCATTCATATTGGTCATTCATCATTAACATTGCTGAAATAGCTGCATATCATAAGATTGATGATTTGGTCATTCATCATTACCATTACTGAAATAGCTGGATATCATAAGATTGGTGTTTTGGTCATTCGTCATTAACATTAATGAAATAGCTGCATATCATAAGATTGGTGTTTTGGTCATTCATCAAGATTACTGAAATAGCTGCATATCATAAGATTGGTGTTTCGGTCATTCACCATTAAGATTACTGAAGTAGCTGCATATCATAAGATTGTTTTGGCCATTCATCATTAACATTGCTGAAATAGCTGCATATCATAAGATTGGTGATTTGGTCATTCATCATTAACATTACTGAAATAGCTGGATATCATAAGATTGGTGTTTTGGCCATTCATCATTACCATTACTGAAATAGCTGGATATCATAAGATTGGTGTTTTGGTCATTCGTCATTAACATTACTGAAATAGCTGCATATCATAAGATTGGTGCTTTGGTCATTCATCATTAACATTACTGAAATAGCTGCATATCATAATATTGGTGTTTTGGTCATTCATCATTAACATTACTGAAATAGCTGCATATCATAAGATTGGTGTTTTGGTCATTCATCATTAACATTACTGGTAATGTTTGCCTGTTTGTGTGGCTGGCATTGAAGAGGAAGATGGCAAGTCAGTTTGGTGAGTTTCGGATAAGCGGATACAGGCGTTCTATTTCCGCATTTGTGTTAAACTTGGTGTACAAGGAGCGCTTGCAACCATTGATTCTGCAGTCATTAACATTACTGGAATAGGTGCATATCATAAGACTGGTTTTTGGTCATTCATCATTAACATTACTGAAATAGCTGCATATGTTAAGGTTGGTGTTTTGGTCATTCATCATTAACATTACTGAAATAGCTGCATATCATAACATTGGCGTTTTGTTCATTCATCATTACCATTACTGAAATAGCTGGATATCATAAGATTGGCATTTTGTTCATTCATCATTAACATTACTGAAATAGCTGCATATCATAAGATTGGTGTTTTGGTCATTCATTATTAACATTACTGAAATAGCTGCATATCATAACAGTGGTGTTTTGGTCATTCATCAGTAACATTACTGAAGTAACTGCATATCATAAGATTGGTGTTTTGGTCAGTCATCATTAACATTACTGAAATAGCTGCATATCATGAGATTGGTGTTTTGATCATTCATATTAGTCATTCATCATTAACATTACTGAAATAGCTGCATATCATAAGATTGGTGTTTTGGTCATTCATCATTAACATTACTGAAATAGCTGCATATCATAAGACTGTTGTTTTGGTCTACCCATTTCCGAACAGTTATACATATGCATTGCTTAGTATTTTCTCATTGAACATTCATTGTGTTAAATCCAACATAAAATATGAATGTTATTTTTTGCCCCATTTGCATTCTATCCAGCTAACCTTCAGCTGCTCTCTAGATCTGTCCCTGTAGCTCCATTTGTCCCATAGTGTCTTTAGCACTACCTCCATGATAATTATTTTTCTATTACTCTAACTGTCTAGTTTTACACACCATTTTATCAGTTACTGTACTTCGCTTTATTTTGACATTTTATTTTTGTTTATTTCTAAATCAATGGTACAGTTTGACTATTTTATATTGTACAATAAGATATATTGTGTGATGCTTTATATTAAATATACATTCTAACATTATATTCATATATTTTTCTTGTTTCTTGATGAAATCGGCATTGCTCATCTTTGCTTAATAATTTTAATGATTCTAATTACTTACTTTTGCATTTCCTACTATTCACATTTCTTTTGAATTCAGAAACTTTTATTAATTAAAATAACCAATTTAGACAGTAAAATTAGGTGGAACTCACATCTAGGCAGAGAAAGAAAATTATACATGTGGGAAAAAAAAACATGGAAAGTGGATAATGTTTAGAGCCATCCCTTACCTGGCATTCTCGTGATATAAGTTTTATATCAATGGAAAAATTCCCCATTAGACAACATAACAGAGGTTGTATGGATAATAGCAGATGCTGGAGGTGTTCTGTAAATAACATAGATTATTTGCACATGGTATGGAGCTGTCAGAAGTTTAGTGAATTCTTAGATTGAATCATTGAAGCAACTTAATGGGCTATTAGAAAAAAATTACCAGGCCTTCAACACCTGAAATTTTGGTTAATTGGGCTAGAAATTTAATCTTTTCCACTAAACGAGGTCAAAAACAAAGCATTCGAATTGTCAGTCCTATTATGGTTGCTACTGTTGCTACTAATTGCAAATCAGACTCCACAAACTTTGACAATCATTTTGATAAGAATAAACACAGAATCTGGTCTCAGCTACTAAATCGCAAATACTATACTATTTTTAAAGATTTTTGGAACATTTTTATCTGTCTTGGTACAGTATCATAGGTTATTATTAGTGCTAAGGGTAAATGCTATGCAATGTATATCCCTGCCATTGTAGTGTTGAAGTATTACTTACCACTGTCTTTCTTAATGTGTGTGTGTGTGTGTGTGTGTGTGTGTGTGTGTGTGTGTGTGTGTGTGTGTGTGTGTGTGTGCGCGTGTGTGTGTGTGCGCGCATGCGCTTGTGTATGTGTGTCATTTACATTTGTCAGTAGTTTCAATGAAGAAGCTGTTGCAAAAAGAAAATGTTTATTAAGTAATATAACATTAACACAATAAGAGCTTTTCCAGTATGACATCTTATTATGTAGCAACCAATATTCAATCATGTATGGTTTTCTTTTTTCAATTTTTTGAATTCATTGCTTTAATCAGTACATTAATTTTATTACTCTCTAACAAATGACTTCATTAAAGGATAACTCTTTGTAAAGCTCACCAAAGCCTTTCTTTCTGTTAAACACAGACTCCTATTTCAATCTCTTGTGCAGAAAAGCTTTTATTCTTTCATTATAAAATGGTTCCAGAGTTACCTCACTATTAGGACTAATTATGTTAAACAAAAGAACTCTATATCTCTGGCTTACCAGTTCTCAGCAGGAGTCTCACAAGAATCCATATTCTCCCCTCATCTCTTCAGCACATTCATTAATATGACAAAGATAATAGCCCTAGCAGTGATCCTACACAAAATTAGGAGCCTCCCTCTCTCACCCTGTGACACCTTTGAAGGGTGACTTCAGAAGGAAATTAAGCATTGAATATTAGGAGGGTCAATAGACACACAAGTTTATGTGAAGGATGGGATCTGCAACATGTTTCGAGTTACAGAGTCACAGTCAATGTCTCTCAGTAGATTAGAGGGAAGGTTCTTGGGGAAGGTGATTAGGTACAGCAAGGGGCAGCTGTGGCACAGGAAGCAGTGGAAAGTAAACTCTGAAGAGACTTTGGCAGTATGATAAAGGAAGATGGATGTTTGGAAAACAGTAGTGAGACAGACCAAAGAAGGCACAACAAGATCGTAATACATGCTAGGAAATTATGAGATTAGATAAGTCCTGAGATGAAGATGGCATGGGAGTATATATGACAGTAAAGTCTTGAGATAAAACAGTTAAAGTGTAAGAGGGACTTGTAACCTTATGCAATTTAAAAAGTAAGGAAAGCTGAAGCTTCTTGGGTTTAAATGTTTAAAGAAAAAATGCGGTCATAGAGCTGGAGTGATAGAATCTACCTGAATGTAAGTAAGCGTGAATCCAGAAGACAAAGGGGTTGTAAGTAATGGCGGTAAGACTAGAAATGCCTATTAGATAAAACGGTGCGGGATTTAAAAAGGTAGAAAGAGTTAATGCATGCAGGACAAAACTTTGAAAGAAATGAAAGGAAGAAAGGATAGAGTTCAAAGACCAAATATATCAGCTAATATGGAAACCTTGCCAAGAATATAAAAGTAGCACAGTGTTTTGCATCAGAAGCTGTGGCAAATATACAGGTAGCATTTTACACCCATGAGGTTATATATGGAAGGAGGAAAAGCAGATGCTATATGCTGGATATGTGATAAGACAAATATTGTTATGAGGCATATGCTTTGTGATTGCAGGTGGGGTCACGATTTGTTACAAGGAGTCATCACTGAGGGTTACAACTCTTCCTATATCTTTCATATGGAATGTTTTGTATGTGGGATATATAATGTAGGAAGGAAATATGGGCAATAAAGGACACAAGGTCAGTAACAACTCAGTCCTTGTTGGTTAAGACTAAATTTGTAACTAACTAGAATGAGTCAAGGAGCAAATAATGTATGTGATGGAATAAGGAGAATCTTTAACCTTTTGGAAAAAAATATGTTATACAATAGAAGATCAAGGATTCATCACATAAACTGAAAAGGGTGTGTGGAGCTATCTTTATATTTTATAAAATTCAAATTGGGTGATTTAGTTTCCTAAGTTTAAGATACAGCACACTTAGAGAGATATGTCAGGTTTAGTTATAAACAAGTTTTGTGAGTAACTGAGAATCTGGCAAGAATAGCTATAGAGCATCATGCTAGAGGTGCTCCTCAAAGCCCCACTATAGTGTGGCTGTCTGATCTCTGATCCTAAGCTTGCTTTTTGAAAAAGAAAAAGTTAGTGACAAACAGCTATAAAGTATACAGAGAAATCTTCCACTGATACATGGCAGCCACTAAATGCCTTGTGCACAGGTTAAACGATTATTATGCTATTCTTGACTGATATTAAAAATTCTATTCATATTAGGTGTTGTACAATACACCTGTTTTTAATTGACAAAATGTAGGTAAGCATTCTTTCCATATAAAGGGCTTCATCAGATCTTAGTATGAAGTCTTTATAGAGTGAACTCACTTATCTATTTTTTACCAGTAAAAGCTATACTCTAAAAGATGAAATGCCTTTGAGTCTAATTTGAAGAGATTTTTTTTTTAAAGATTGGTCAGAAAAGTATAATATTGTTTCAGCCTGTGATAAGGGGTGTTATGACTGCTGTAGCTCACTGGAAGATTTCCCTGTATTCTTTGTCATACCAAAGGTAATGATAGACTAGAGAACTGCAATATATAACCATGTACATTAAATCTTACCGAGTGAGAGATGAGAAGGGGAAGGGGAATGAAGGTATGATTATAGAACTATTGCATCACCAAACATTTCATTAAGATGGTCGTTAAACACATAAAGCACTGGGTTCCTTCTTCAATGTTTTTTAAAGGAATCATAGATGCAAGTTGCTAAATACATGGAAATATGTGGGAGTTCAATCTATATCTTTAGTTCTATATTTGTAGTTCCATTATTTATAGTGTGTTGAAGCTTATTCAGGGATAACTATGTAAATACTGGTCCAGATTCAATAAACTTTGTGTAGGTTCTGTGCACAGCCTACACCGACTGTTTCCATGTACGCGATACGCTCATTGCTCAGCATTGTGTGGCATTGCGCTATGAATATTAATGATGCATGGTGCGCAAAAGCAAGGTTTCATGGCTCGCACCAGTGTTGCTGGCTGTGAAACCTGTAGTCTGAATGCCGATCATACCACCAAACCTTTTAGTGCAAGAAATCTGGACAAACACTAAACTAATGGGAGTACCAAGGGCCACAAATAGGGATAGATTTACTATATTTTTCTGATAACCATAGAAAGTAGGTAGAATTTGTGTTAGCATGCATTTTCTGGAGGATATGAAGTATGAAATTGAAATGTATGTCATTATGTAATTACTTCAATCTTCAATGATTTCCCAGTAAACCACACATTTTACAAAGAACAGCCTAAAAGTATGCTACAGACATATGAACATTCACAAAAATCTGGACAGACTCCTTTTTTTTTTTTAGGCCAATGTTTAAGTGACAGACTGCTTGGCACAAACATGTTTGGCTGTGCTCATCTGGTTTGTGCAAAGAGCAGTGATGCACAAACTGGAGGAATGGACCACCCAGAAGATTGACTATCCTGCTAACACAGTAGGCTGTTTTACGCTTTGATTAACAGCAAGAACTTTACAATGGCTACTAAGATAGGGCATATCATTTCACTAATCTCATGGTAACAGGTGTTAAGTGTAGGTGTGGAGTGCAGATGGTCCAGGGTTCTAGTACAGGGTGTGCAAACTTTGTTTTACTGTTGTGAGATTACAGATTATAGCAATGAAGTGCAACATACACAATTGTTTTCTTAACCTTCTTGATATGGTAATAGCTGCAAGTGTAGGAAAATTGTAGCCATGGTTCAATTGACTAGCACATTTACACAAGTACCTGTATATGAAATAATCTTGAAACTGCAGTGCTTGCCACTGTCGTGCATTGCTTAACATTGTGCGAACATGGTGCCCGGCACTGTACCCTCATCTGCTATGTTTGCATGATGGTAAATGATGCACAAACATTTTCAAATGTTTCAAAACCAAAATGTGTGCACTCTTAGTAAGTTCAAGATGTACAATAGGCAGGAAAACATCAGGATATAAAATGCAATTGGCAGGAAATGCTCATTCTACATTGAGTTTGAGCAATGGTAGGCATTTCAGGAGTTGCTGGTGAGGGTGTCCACTGTTGGGAGCAGAGGTGGGGTGCATACCCCACAACCTCTAAGAGCAAGAAATCTGGACAAAGCCATAAATAAAAGTGGGACAAAGGCCCAAAACTAGGGACAATTTTAAATATCTGTCTTACAAACTCAGAAAGTTGATAGAATAACAGATTTTGCATTAGCAATAATTTTTCTGAAGAATACGATGTCTGAAACTCAAATGTCTGTCCTTATTTTTGAACTTCAGTCTTAACAATTTACCACTAATTTGCCAGAAAAAAACACAATTTTATATAAAAAAGACCAAAAATATGAGACCAAAATCTGGCCATTCTACGAAAATCTGTATAGTTGAAATGTATGGTGGGATGTTCATGAGTCCAAAGTTTTTGTTGGACTCTTAGTTAAGGAGCATGGGCCTTGATTGCTGCAGCGGGACTATTCAGGCTCAGAATAAAAGTTGAAGCCTGGAATAGTATTGCCAGGGCTTTGACCAGCGCTACAGGTATCCCTGCACTAGTGAGCAATGCAGACATTACTTTGATGACCTCCAGAGGAGGAAGCAGGATACCCTTGACCATTGCATCGGGAAATTTAGTACAGGGGACAACCCACAGATGTGTAAGTATCAATTATAGTAAGTAATTATAAGAGTTAAAAGCTGAATATACTCAAGACTGGTATTCATAATGGTGTTCTGTTCTGTTTTTTTCCATAGCTGCTACAGAGCAAGACTTGAATGTCAGGCCATATGCCACGCATTTGGTAATGGTGCAAGAAGCATGCAGTATGTATGCATCAGAATAGTACTGTCTAAATAATATTTTAATAATAATTTGTATAGTAATTCAGTAATATTAAAAGTTAAGAACCACTTACTTGGTATTTAATACAGTTGTATCAAATTGAGCACGCATATTTCAACTGTTAAAGAAACTATGCATGCCTTAGTCTGTAGCACAAAGCAATGGTGCATATTCTCAAATAGGAGTTAGCATGCATCTTTAAACTGTAAAAGGAAAGTATGTATGCAGTAGTCCATAGGACAAAATAAAAGTACAGTATTAGAGAGTAGTCACTGGTTGTGGGTTCAAAAACCACACTTCCTAAATATATAATACTGTTAGGTTTTCATCATTATTGCAATGTAACTTTATATCTCTATACCAGTGGCACAAATGGCCTTCTGTAAACTGTAAGGAATATAATTGGAAGACGTATATGTGCAATATATGCACACATCCAGGATTGGTGGCTGTAATCTGTAGTATTGTGTGCCTCTATTATGAACTAGGTAGTCTTAAAAGTAATGAAGAAATTTGTTAGGGTCTTGCTGTGTTAAAAGTAAAGGTAAAAGAATAGAGTCAAATAATTCTATCAATGCTTTGTATGTCACATAGGAAGTTACTAATGTTCTCCCTTTATGTCTCTCACCCCAGCCCTTTTCTCTGTTTTTGGTATTTTTTTATTTTTTTATTTTTTCCCACAGCACAGCTGGGTAGGCCTGTCACTGCTGCCCAGCATGTCTGATGCACAACCTGGTGGCACCCCCTCTGCCACCGCTGCACTACCCAGCCCCTCGGATAGTTCTGCCCCAGAAGATAGGCCTGTGGTTCCCTCCAGAAGCAGTGGCAGAGGTGGTGAGTGTATTACCCAACAGGAATTGCCAGGGATGGTGAGTAGGACTGTGCACCACCCAGTGGATGCTCACCTATGCTGGATGCAGTCCTTGCTCTCTATTCTTGTTCAGAGTACACGTAGGAGACACAGACATTGAACACTGCATCCAGTAACACAGTGAGGTGACAGTGATGACAGTACACTGGGTGAGGACTAGATTGTCAATGTCAAATGCCTTGATGTGCATGGGACCAGGATTTTCCACCCTCTCCCCTAGCAAGGGGAAGAAAGCAAGAGGTAGAACAAAGTGAAAGGAAGGCAGGAATGTACAGGAAAGCTGCAGGAAAGAACCATAGATATCCATTTCCACAAGAATAAACCATGAACATATATGCAAAATATTACCTGAATTTGGACTTTCACCTCCAGAGAGAGGGGTGAACACAACACAATCTGCTGTATATGGAATTGGACTGAATCGAATGTATCAAGTAGACTTGTGTGTGAAATGGAGAGCTATGTATGGGACATTTTTTTTGCGGAACAGGTGCCCATGTTTTTATTTTTTTGGACAGAGAGAAATGTTGGAATGGGATATAGGAATGGCAGGGTGAGGCACCAAACCTGACAGTTCATTGCAGTTGAAAAAGTCACCACCTCTGCTCTGCTTCCTGAGGGAGCCACTGGCCTATCCTGCAGGGCATAACTACCTGAGGGGCTAGGTAGTGCAGGGGCAGCAGAGGGGGTGTTGAGAGGTCATACAGCAGATGTGCTGGGTAGCAGTGCTGTAGCTGGTGGAGTGGGTGCAGGAGGATCCCATGGGACAGGCCTATCCTGCTGTGCTGTAGAATAAAACAAAAAAAACATAAAAAGAGTAAAAAAAAGAAATGAGTGAGAGAGTGATAAAAATAGTTGTGGTGAGAGAACAAAAAAGGAAGAACATTAGTAACTTCTTATGTGACATACAAAGTATTGATACAATTATTTGACTCCACTCTATCACCTTTGCTTTTAAGACTACCAACGCCTAAGAAATACATTGTTTAGTGTTAGGACTACCCAGCTCCTAACAGATGTACAATATGCTACAGATTGCAGCAAGCAATCCTTGATGTGCACATATATTCAATTGATGTGCACACCCCTAATCAAATCAATACTAGCTACTGTACCCCACATCTGACTCAAGATGCCCAGTCCACCTATCTGGACCTCTTTGACTCTATCAAGATTCAACCCTTTACCGTGATCCTGAGTGTCTTTAACTACCCAAACATAGATTGGAAGAACTACTCATGCCAGAACACAAATGCCCAGAGATTCCTCAATTTTGTCACTGCAAATGCTTTGGAATAGCTAGTCGATTCCCCCACAAGAGGTGGTAATATCTTGGACTTGGTTTTAACCAACATGAGTAACCACTGCAGCATCCCTAAAGTATCATCCTTCATGGTAAGAACTGACTATAAAGCAGTCACTTTCAAAGTCACCATCTCCCCCAACCCCTTTCCAGCTAGGGTCAAACAAAACAAAATCTCCAAAGCTGCTTACAGCCTCCTGAAGGATGGTATAAACAGCTTCACAGTCCCCTCCCCCTCTGTAGGAACTGGCACCAATATCCAAAACTACACCAAAGCACTATATGAGCATTTATAAAGATGCATGGAATCAGGATTATCCAACAGGATAAAATCATCCTCGCAAGGAAGAGTAAACCTGTATAGTGGACATCTGAAATACATAGACTTTATAACAAAAGGAAAAATTGCTGTCCAGGACCAAGAAGAAGAAGATGCCCAAGTAGAAGCAATCTATTCTTAGCCTGAACAAGCAAATAAGAACAATAGTGAAATCCTCCAAAGCAAGCTTCAAGTCCAAATTGGTTAAATTTACTAGAGATAATCATAAGGCCTTCTTCACATATGTCCACAATCTCAAAGGAAGCACTCAGATCTGCTCAGAACTGGTGGTCAAGGACAGCACATATACAAATGCTGTAGATATAGCAAACTTGCTGGCTGACAGATTCAATGAAAACTTCACCCCTCTGCCCCTCCCATCAGTAAATCAGGACATCCCCAGTATCTACCCCCTTCCCCTTATAACTGCTCTTTCAAAGGCAAAAAATACAGCCTCCATGGGACCCAATAATATCCCAGGCTGCATCCTACATGAACTCAGGCAGGAAACTGTAGCACCATTAGGCACCCTATTCCACCAAAGCCTGAGTACTGGCTTCATCCCAGCTGAGTGGAGGACAGTCACAGTCATCCCTTTGCACAAAGGTGAAGTGTCCACCGATCTAGGAAATTATAGAACTGTCAGCCTAACTAGCTTGATCTGCAAGACCATGGAATGGATTACCATGGACCTCATTAACAAGGATATTGGCAACCTTCAAACACTTGATCCCACACAGTTTGGCTTCATCAAGGGGAGGTCATGTCTGTTAAATTTGGTCAACTTCTTTGAGACAGTCACCAATGCCGTGGATGAGGGGAAGATGGTGTGCACCACCTACCTTGACCTGGCCAAAGCCTTTGACACTATTCTCCACTCAGGCATAATAGATAAACTCTCTCAACTAGGCGGCAATCTGTATGTTACCAAATATGTAGGAAACTGGCTTACTGATAGAACCCACCTAGTCAAAATTGGGGAAGACACCTCAAGCATTAGAACTGTAATGAGTGGCATACCCCAGGGTTTGGTCTTGGGGCCTCTGTTATTTGGAATATACTTTTCTGAGGTGCAGGCCAAAACCAGTGGGCTATGGCTGACCAAGTTTGTAGATGACTGCAGGCTGGGCACTGTCATCAATTTCCCCTAGTGATGTGGACATCCTCCAAGAGGGTCTCACCCAAACAAATGACTGGTGCCAAAATATGGCCTCAAGCTGAATAGCAAAAACTGCTTCATCATCCCCTTTGGGGAGAGTGATGTCCCCACAAATTATCACATTAATACCAATGTCCTAAGCATGCAATTAGTCATGAGGGATTTGGGCACCCAGGTTGATAGCAACCTAAGTTTTGACTACTATGTTGCTTCCTTTGTATGGAAAGCTTTCTACATGACCCACCTCATAAGTAAGGGTATCTCATCCAGGGACCAAGATGTCATAACATCTCTGTATTCTTCCTTATAAGGCCCATCTTTGAGTACAATGTCCCTTTTGACATGTACCTCGCAAAGCACATGCAGCAGCTGGAGAGACCACAGAGGTTCCTGACTTGGAGAATCCAGAGTCTCAAACATCTACCATACACAGATAGGCTAAAAACCCTATCCCTCTACTCAATTTCATACAGACTCCTCAGAGGTGACCACTGTCTGGCATACAAGGTGATCTTGGACCCCACCTTGATGGGACTGCTGCATATCAGCAAGTCAAGCTCCACTCGACTAACCCACATGTGTGACCTCAACCTGGTCTGTGACATCAATAGGACTTGGTTGGACAGATTTGGCTTCCAGAGACTCCCCCATCTGTGGAATAGATTCCCTCTCCATGTCAAGCAGAGTACCTCATTACCCCTTTTTAAGTGC
Organism: Protopterus annectens; assembly: GCF_019279795.1. NCBI lineage: Eukaryota > Metazoa > Chordata > Ceratodontiformes > Protopteridae > Protopterus > Protopterus annectens. The sequence continues at coordinate 167,960,761 of NC_056738.1, forward strand.
AACCTGGATAACTGGATGGGAAACAGAAAATACACCCCTGGGATTACACCTGTGTCTCTGCTGGACAGGGAGATTGGGTCCTGACTTGTCTAAACATGGGCTAAACTTTTGGGTAGGCTTATAAGGGCCTCATGGCCAATAGCCTAGCAACTTCCTATGATCCTATATTGCACATATGCTGTTTCAATTATACTGGTTACATTTTATAGCATGCCAGTGGTGCCACAGCTTTAGAGCTCTGACTTTACATTGTGATGAAAACTTAACAGTATTGTATGTTTGGGAAATGTGGATTTTGAAGGCACAACTTATGCTACTCTGTAATAGTGAACTGCTGTTTTGGCCTCCAGGCTAATGCATGCATACTCTCCTATTACAGTTGAGAAATGAATGCTCAATTTAATACAACTGTATAATAAACCGACAAAAGTGCATTTACTTTTAATGCAAGAGTGCACACTGCCAGGAAATGTATTTGCGTGATGTCCAATAATATTAATTGAATGCATCCGGTGTATGTTTGTGGTTGTCTGGGTCTTGTTTGCTGCATGGGTGGCCCATTCATCTGGTTTGTGCACTGCCAGTCTACGCACAAACAAGATGAGGATAGCCAAAGAAGTTTGTGCTAAGTGTTGCATTGCACAAGCAGTCGTGCCCCAAAAAAAGTATAAACAAGGAAAAATAGTTGAAATGAGGAAAACCAATCTATGACATACACAGTATAAAATGTTAGTACACATGAGATATGACTACATAGGTCTAGATCCCAACTCTCACTGCACTGTGCCACCAGAAAACAGAAGGGGGGACTTATCCATCTTTACCACACAAACAGTTTTGCAACAAATACTCAAAGTAAATCCTCACACAACCAAGTGCAACTGAATGTACACTGATACTAAGGAATGACCTGTTATTTGTAAATGCATTATATTTAATATATTTAGATATAGTGCACTTAGTGATCACACAACCTGTTATGACTATTCCTTGCAAATATACAGCTGTGTCCTACCTTTCTGTTTTTCTTGGTCATTCATCAGTTATCTGACTAGTATCCAGTGACATGCAGTGTGCAAGCCAGTCTATATCATTTACCTACAAATGTGTGAAGATATTAACTGGGAACATTTTGATATGCAGTTGCCATCAAATGAAGGGCAAGTTGGATGGCACAAGCAAGCACAGACTGTTGTTTTTAGGGGGGAGCAAAGGCAGGATCCTGTCATGGCACATGCAAGGGTATACTGTTCTTTTGAGGGGAATGACCCTAGGCTGAGCTACTGTTATGGCACAAACAAGGATGTATTGCTCTTGTTGCTGTCCTTGTTTTCCATGCTGCCTGTTTGATATTGTGAGGATGGTGAACTCAGAAACTGCTATGCGTATCACTACTTTCTAACTTCTCTCTGTTATGATTTCCCATTACAAACATATGGTGCTAAACTGAGAGCATGCAGTGATCACCAGTACTTTGAGGTGGTATCAATGTCTGAATATTTGAGGCTTGTGGCCTACAACTTGCTAATGGATGCATACAAGTCAAATAATTCTGTGCTGTCACATGTTACATTAATTTCTGTACAAATCACCCACATTGTAGTTGCTTGCAGTACCAAGTGCTAAAATACAAGGACATAATATTATTATATAAAACAGTACATGTTAAGGAATTACCTTGTATATGCAGCAGTTGCCACAGTGTTAGTTCAGGGCTGACTGTGATGCAAGCAGTACACAGCCATACATGGGGGATTAAAGGCTCTGGCTCTGAGTTGAGGCTGGCAGAAGTCACAGAGTTCTATATTGTGTCTCTGTCCACCCTGCACTCTACAATGTCCATGTTGTGTATGTTGTGATAAGTTAAATGTGGCCTGAAAACTCTTCTCTGTCTTTGCCTATGCCTATTCAGTAGCAGCAGTAGCATTGCCTGCAGCCTGTAACACATACAACTGGAGTTAAGCAGCTGCAGCTCATAACATTCTGTCTTAGAAGACCTTCTGTGCCTGTACTCCACTACTTTTGAAATCCACAGGAAAAACCAGCATGGAGTCTGCATGGCTGCTTTATAATTTGTTGAATAGCTCCACCAGATTGGTTGACTATCATGCAATTCAGCTGCTTATATTGTAATTAGCATCTCTAAAACAGAGGCTAAGACAGATGAAATCCATTAATAATCTACTCCATTATAAAAAGCTAGCCAAACTAATGGCAAGGACACTTGCTACATGTTTGCAGGACTTCGAAAAAACAAAATATTTCCAAAGATATGTTTACAGAGGAGTATTGAATTCCAGAAGATATGATCCCATTGTGTTACCTACGTAATGCATGTGCTGGAATATATTAATGAATAATGTGAAGCAAAGGCTTTTACACTATCTGTATGCATTAGTTAGAAGTGTGCTGATGCTTGGCCATGTTTGTCAAGACATTTCATTTTTTTTTTAAACAGTTTTATTGATTTTGATTATAACAAATGTATAAGCAATCACATAGAAGTGTATAAGATAGTATATATTACAAATCTAAGAATTAATAACATACATTTATCACGTTTAAATATGAATATAAAATTAACAAAATTATATAAACTAAATTATATACAAAGACATCCAGTATTTATACTTTAGAGTACACTGTAATCTTCAGTTTGTAGCTTATTTCATGGATGAAAAGATGAAAGTCAATTACATTTATGAAGGAGGTTCATTCTTTTCCAACAAATTTTGCAAGTTAACCCACAAAGTTTTTCTAGAAATTGTGATTTTTATCTATGGATGACATGCATCTTTTAATGTATTAGTAAACTCAGAAAATGTAAGATAATATTTTGAGATCCAATTTTTCGTTATGGTCTTTCTAGCCACTGCCAGTATAGTCTATAGTAATGGATATTTTATTTTTCTAACACATTGTGGAATAGGCGTATTAAATATAACCAAAGATTTATTCAATATGAAATTATCTGAAAAGAGTGCTTGTAAAAATCATTTATATTATTCCAAAAGGTGTTTAAAGTAGGACAATCAAAAACATATGAACCCAGTTAATACCTACACTAGAGTTACATCTATTACAAATGTTTTGTTTTTTGTTGATTTCATCCATTAATTGAGGTGTGTAAAAAGATCTGTTCATAAATCTCCAAGTATATATTTTCCATTTCAAAGAAAATATGCTTTCCCTGCTGATTGTAGTATATTAGCCTTGTCTTGCTCACTTGGGAGATTATTGTTAATTGAGCTATAGTAGTTCCAGTAGTTATGTGGACAGCAAAATGTTTCTTCTCTCAGGACTCTGTAAATAAATGAGAGATTACCCCAGTAGGTGTGTTTATGTAACAGAATTGATTGAAAAAATTGTAGTAAGATCTTAGTGTCATGTTTATTAGTTGATGAAATTAATTCTAATTTATTTTTAAGATAGACTATGAGTGTTTGTATATCTAGCCATATGAATTTATCAAGTCCATATTCCTGTATAATATGATCAACTGATTTGGTCTTGTATTCATATGTTAATTGGAACCAGAATTTGAATTCATTATTTTTAAATAAGGTAATCTTATTAAAATCTGAGGTTAAAAAAGTCTCTTGTGTGAATGCTATAGGGAATAATAAGAAAAAAACAATCTTTGTATTTAAGATGTTTATATATAAAATTCCTAATGTTAATTATAATAGTATGTAAATAACTGGCAGTATGATTAGGATTAATATGAGTGACAAAATAATCTTTTAAAATCCATATAATAGGAGTACTTATAATTTCTAATTGATATGTTGATGGTCTCGTTATAAGCTCCATAGCTGATAATTCCCAGAAAGATTTCCATTTAGCTGAATATGTAATATCTAAAAGCTATGTAATTGTTCTAATTATAGAGGAGATTGAGTAAAGATTTAGATCTGGAAATGCTATCCCGCCATTGTTCCAACTATTAATGTGTTGATTAACTGTGATTCTTGTTTTATTTTAGGACCAAAAGAATCTTAAAATCAGGGTGTTTAATTTATTAATAAACTTTTTTGAAGAAAGAATTTGAATAGATTGTATAATGTATACAATTTGGGGTAAAATTATCATTTTTATAATAGTTAGTCTTTCTTCTGTAGTGAAAAGTTTTGTATTCCATTTTGAAAATAAATCTTGAATATTTTGCAAACATTTGTTATAATTTAATTGTATTATTGATTTTATATCTTTAGAAAGAATAATTCCAAGATAAGTAATATGATCTGTATTAGCGATACGATGAGTATAGTCCTTATTTTTTTATTATTAGAGTATATGGGTAAGATTTTGTTTTGTTTTTTTATTATTAGAGTATATGGGTAAGATTTTGGTTTTATTTTCATTAAATGACAAACCAGACATAATTTGAAAAGTTTTAATCGATTCAAATAGAGACAGAAATGTGGAGTCATTTCCTTTTGTGGTAATAAATATATCATCTGCAAACAATTGAATCTTAGCTATTATGTCTTTATCTATCTCCAAACCCTCTATATTTTTATTATTCCTTATTTCATTTGCTCAAGGTTCCATTATCAGAGTAAACAATATAGATGAGAAAGGGCATCCTTGTTTGGTCCCTTTTATGATAGGGATTTTATTTGAAATATATTATCCTATTTTGATTTACGCAAAAGTTTCTTCATATAAATGTTTAGGAGGTTAATAAAGTTATATGAGAAATGTAGGCACTCCATAAGAATAAACAAATAATTCCAGTTAATTGAATCAAAAGTGGCATTTATGTCAAGACTAATTAATGTTAAGTTCCTCTTTTTCCTTTGAGAGAAGTCAATAATGGCTAGGGTTCATTTTATATTATCAAAAGTACTTCTGTTAGACACAAATCCTGTCTGGTCTTCATCTATTAACTGGGGTAAGAACCTTTTTAATCTTTCTGAGAATATGTTCATAAACATCTTATAATCAATGTTCAGTAAAGATATTGGTCTATAAGAGGAACAGTATTTTGGGTGTTTGTTTGATTTTAGGATAGGGGATATGAATGTATATTTCCTTGATGGGGGTATAGTATTATTATTCTGGATAACGTTATATACATTGTGCAGTAGAATAATAGCCATTTTGGGCATAAGTTTATATATTTCTGGAATAATTCCATCATTTCCCAGTGCTTTATTAAGTTTAAGCTTATTGATTTGATTTTGTATGTCTGATAAAGTAATTTGCTTATCAATAACTTCTATTTGTTGTTTTTCTAAGTTCATTATATATGCTTTTATTAATAAAATTTCTTATATTATCTTCTGATTCTATTTGTTGTGTAGATTGATTGATTTCATGAAAATGACATCTAAACTCTTATAATATATTTTGAATACTGTGTACCTCTCTTTTCTTTCTCGTAGAGTGCATTTCTTTAATATAATTATATTTATTTAATCTTTTGGTCTTATTCTTAAGGATTGATAAATGTTTAGGATTTACTGAATAGGCAAGAAATGCATATTTTTCTAGAGATATTGTCTTGTGATAAAGAATAGATCTATATTTTTCAGTTAATTTGTCTATCTCATCTCTTATATTTTTAGAGGAAAGATTATCTTCATTTTTTATGTGTAATGAGTACAGATTATCCTGTATCGTTCTCATGTCTTTATCCCAAGCTTTCATCTTATTGTAATACCATTTGTTAATTTCTCCATACAAGTATGCTTTTAAAGCATCCCAAATAAATATATCTTGAGTGTCAGAAGCTGAGTTTATACTTATAAAGTTTTGTGTCGCTTCTTTTAAAAATGATTGAAAATCTTTAAGCTGTGTATGATATGCTGGGATTCTTTTAATTTGAGCATTAGGGGTATTATTAACACTGAGTTCAAATAAAATAGTAGTATGATCAGAAATTGGGTACAATATGATTTTACTGTTAACCAGATTATTAACTGTGTAGAAAGTAATATTCTATCAATTCTAGAATATGTTTTGTGTCTATTAGAATAGAAAGTGTATTGTAATGAGTTATGATCCACAAAATGATATATATCTTTAAATAGATAGATGTCTAGGAATTGTATTAGTTGTTTAGCTTGTGTTTTAATTTTTCTTTTGCCTGAAGTGGTTGTATCTTTTGGGTCTAGAATACAATTGAAGTCTCCTGCCATAATAATATGGCCCTCAGATAAAGATATTATTTGATTTAAGATGTGTCTAATAGTATTAATACCAATACCGGGTATTCAATAATTGTTTATTAATGTGTACAATTTCTTGTCCATTTCTACTATAGTCAAATAAAGTAAGCCTTTATTATCTCGATATGTTTTAATTATTCTGGGTAAAGGGGATGCTTTATTCCACAGTATTGCTACACCTCTTTTCTTTTTTGTACACTCTGAGCTTACAGTAATTGTATATTTATTTGTATCTAAGAATTTAATAGTACCTTTCGTTAAATGAGTTTCTTGTAAAAATATCTTAGGTTTATGAAAGCCTAGATATTTAGATTACTTCTTTTATAGGGATTGTTCAGACCATTTATGTTAAGTGACATACCTTTCAACGTGGTCATGTTATATAATTATAAGTGTGTGATGTACTAGTAACATATCAATATCATGTATGAAGAATCTCCCTCCAAAAATGAATTTGTTCAAAATGAAGATAGTGAATCTAGAATCATTATGGAAAATATATATTCCTTGAATTTTGTGTCCTGTACTTCTTTTTGAGTACGCTAGACTGGATGTCAAAAAACTTTCTTTTAAGAAAATTATTACATATTCTAGGTTAAAAAAACACAAAATAGCTCCCCACCTGGAGTTATAAACTTCTAATCCCAATGACATTAGTCACTGAGATCAAAACTTTCAACGGTAGCAACTGAATGCAAACCCCACTAATAAAATAGATTATGTAATTTAGTTTAGAAAGAAAACTAGAAAAAGTTTCATAAAAAACAAATAAAATCAGCTTTAGAATAATTCATCTGGAATGAATATATGCTCATATAAGTAATACCATATAGATAAATGCGCATGACCAAAAAAAAAAAAAAAAAACAGTATATTATTCTTATAGTCAGAGTTGAGTCAAAATATCTAAAGAAATATTAAAGAACTAACTAGATTAACCAACAACCTTACAACTGATATAGATAAAAGGAATTATGTATATATACAACACTTCTACTTAGTTACCATATATCCTAGAATATCAAAATCAAGATTGTGCTAACTCAAGTATTGACATGTTTGTATAAACATTATAATCTGCCATAATATATTCATAAATCATATTATATCTCTTCCCTTATATTTATAAGTATACAAGAGAAGGACAAAAAATTAATAAATGCTATCATACATGTATGAACCTTTCCAGTCAATTATACCCAAAATGCAACCTTAATGATGCAGATGTTGCTATTAGTGATACCCTTGAGAGGTATTCAGTGCATCAGTAATAAATGAAACACATCATGTACAGTTAATTAACTATGTCCAGAATCATTCACTGTCAAAGTATAAACATTTCTTGTGCAGAAGCCAATTAGTTAGGATAATTATGTTATTCAGCTCCTTACTACACAAATAAACAGTCTATGGTGATAGAAGCAACCTCTCTGTGAAATTTAAACAAAAACCTGCAGTATGTTATGTAGGAGCTAACTTTAAATAAAGCAACATTTATCATAATATGTCAAGACATTTCAGAGGTATAAATGATTGACAATACATGGAAATAGAAAGATGTGTGATACATATGTACAAATGTTTCAGGGATATGTCTTTTGAAAGCATATTTAGCATTTCAAAGATGTTTTATTAGCAAAATTATTCATGTATCTTTTCTTTTGTGGGTGGGGGGCACAAATAAAAGTTACTGTTATGCCACAAATTAAAATGGACTGTTCTTTTGCGGGGAGCGCAGTTGAGTTACTGCTATGGAACATGCAAGGATATGTTGCTCATGCTACTCTTCTTGTTTTGCATCCTGCATGTTGTTAGTATTTCATATCTGTACAGTTTCATGTTTTTCCAGTGGGTACTACTGACTGCCTTTACTGCTTTATCTGATAACAGTTCCTTTGCAGTTATGTGATACTTATGTGTATTATCATTCCGTTGTCTTTTATGACACAAAATGTCATTGAGGCAGAGACCCCTCCCCCCTGTTCAGTGAAACTGAAAATAATATCATCGTTGATGTGCTTCATCAACATGGCTCATGTCTTCTGGGAAGGGGTCATCCTAATATGCCTGAAAGGTGCAGAGTATGGCAGCAGATCATTGCCAACATAAATTCTGTGATGGAGCCACAGCTGGACATATGAGCTGGTGCACCAGAGAGCTACTGACATGATTATCTCTGCATGAAGGCATGCAGTTGCTGCTGCCGGAGACCAGAGGGTAATTCGGTGTGGGCCTGCTGCAGAGCCACCTCTCACCCCCAATGAGGAATTCCTTGCAAACATCCTCCAGCAGGACAACTCATAGCAGAGTGGACCGCAACTTGTCATTGACATAGGCGCCATTCCTTTGCAGTCCCAGGAGGAGCTTCCAGGTAGGCTTTGTTATATGACCAGATGAATATTTTTGTATAGTAAAAACAAGTGAAATAAACTTTACTTCTGTATCACATGGCTTTTATTCTGTGGGAGGGATTGAAGATTGCTACAGTTGTAAGCCTAGTTTGGAGTTGTCAGCCAAATCTTGTTGAATGTACACCTAATGCAGACATAGAAGAATACATGTAGTATCTTCTGTCTTACTGTTAATTGTGATAATGTTGCCCTTTCTGCTTGCATAACTTATTTCAGGACTGTCAGGAATCTAGCAACATATGTTTCCTGCAAATAGTAAGCCAAATAAATTTATTTCAGTACTGCAGATCAAGTTAAAGAAATATCAGAATGTGTCATTTTACACATGTTGTGTGCATTGCTGTACTGTTTGTAATAGTGGCAGCATTTTTAGTTGTTTAGCATATATTGCACCATAGTAGTGCAGGTATTAATGTATGCCTGTGTTTCTCCCTTTTTACCACAAGCGATCATGACATTGAAAGCATGGATCCTGTGCCACCTGATGTTAGCGTCTCTTCAGACACTGATGATAATGGTGGCAAAACTGAGGCACAGTTGGGGGGTGCAGAGGTTGAATCTGACACAGAGGTTGACATGCAGCAACCCCAGTAATTTTCCCCAGACAGAGCCAATAGGCCTATGCCTACCTAGTCTACTGACCCCACAGATATAAGACAGGTGGAGGGCAAGGACACTGAGCAGGGAAGTGTGGCTACTGCAGCTTCAGTGGTTGCTGAGTCTGGCCATAGCCAAAGTGCTGATGAGGTGCCATGGAAGAGGGCTGATAGGGGTGCTCTGAGGGGGCCTGCTGTCCCTCTTCCACCTGGTGCAGGTGTCTCTCCCTATGTCACTCAATGTATGTTTAGGGCTATCATGAAGGCACAGGCATATTCATAAAGGCAGTTCAGGCAAATGCTTAGGGCTGTGGTTGTGGTACAGTCTAACATGTGTGACTACCTCCATCATATCACAGATTCACTCAATCTGTAATGGACCAATGGGTGTCTGTCAATGAAGGAGCAGTGTCTGTGATGGAACATCTACTGGAAGGGGAACGGCTCCCTCATGGGTGTAGGTCAGCTACTGCATCTGCTGGTAGCCAACATGGCCATGCCTGATCATGCTCCCATACTGCCAGTACTTCCACTAGTCCATACATGAATGGCCTGTCCACACCCAAATGTGGCAGTTTATGGGGTCATGGTCCTGGGCATTCCCATGAAGGGAGCACATCCAGCAGATATCAGTCATGTTCAGGTAGCAGTACTGCATCTGACCTTGGGCGTTGAGGTACCAGTGCAACTCCTGGCAGAACCAGTTCTCGTGGTCAGGGGTGACAATGATGAACTACCACTTCTACCATGCACGGCTCACACCTGTCCAGCAAAAGAAGACATAGAGCTAGCACTGAGCTTGGCTGTGTTCATGCAGACTCTCACACACCACTTTCACATGTAGGAACCCTGCAGACACCCACAGAACAGTTACATGGTCCAGCCTGCCTGGTTCCCTTTCATCTTCACACACATTCACTGAACTTTTGTGTCAGCCTAGGCCTTCTGCCCCCACCACACAACACCCTGTGCAAGTAATGATAAGTGTACTATATCCCTGTTTTCTCTCTTTTGGATTCAGGGATACAAAATCTTTGTGTCTGATGGACAGGATGCATAGCTACATTAGTGCCTAGTATATCTGCATTTGTGTTGTTTAATTGATAATTGTACCTGTCACTTATATTTGCCTTGCCAAATTACACACTGCATAGCATTATCTTTTCAGTACTTTCTAGTGTATTTTCTTATAAGGGTTGTGAAGTCAGGACATGCAATGGGTCTCATTGCATTCTAACTTTTCTCTTTAATGCTTTCCAGTACATATGTATGGTGCACATCATAAGACCCACCATCACATTCAGATCTCAGGACTGTATGACACCATTGTAGTCAAACTCATCAGAACACTAATACAGTCTAATGCTCTCTTTTGCATGAACTTCACCAGATACATGCAGTAGCTGGGCAGACCACATGGCTTTTTCATCAAGATAACACAGGGTCTACTAACCATGATGTGATGCATGTGAGTAGATTAAAAGACATGTCACTGTAATCTAGTATCACATTAAATTGTAACTGTAACTGTTATTCTAAGCCTCTTACTATTGGGTTAAGCACTTGGGTTTCAGGCCAGTTGTCTTACATTAAGAAGGTTTGTAGTTTACACTTTCGTGGGAGGAGATGGTAGCCTCTGCCCTTCTGAGCTGGGAATTCCTGGTTGAATGCTTATTGTGCCTGTTGATCTAAGTGTTTTGTTATGGTTTAAGCACTCGGGCACTAAACCAGTTATTTTAGATTAGGAAGGTCTGTGGTCTACACTCCTGTGGCAGGAGAGGATAGCCTACACCCTTCTAAGCTGGGAATTGCTGATTGAAGGCTTATTGTTCCATTATTTTGAAAGTGTCGAAGTCTGTTTTAAGCACTTGGGTTCCAGACCACTTATTTCACACTAGGAAGGTTTGTTGTCCACACTGTTGTTGAATTATTCTACTGAATTTCTATTTTATTTAAACTGTTATTTTGCTGCTGTGATTGCGAATTTCTGCACTTTGAATTTCTAGTACTTCTGCATTTTATAGCACAGGCTAGATTCAGATTTGCTGAATCTAGATGGTCTAGTATCATTTGAGTACTAAAACCAGCCATCTTACATTAAGAAAGCCCCATGCATCCTTATGGCAGAAGTGTGCAGTTAAGGATCCATCTGAGTTGGGGATTGCTGGAATAAGGCTCAGCCTTGACCTTTCCCTTTGTTTACTTTTTAAAATTGTTTACCTTCACTTGTATTCCAGCATTGCATTTGGCTGGGTTTGCACTCAGTTTACCCGAGCTGCTCAGAGCTTGCACTGCTGCTCAGTGAGCCAATCAGATGTCATAGTGAAACACTGGCACACACATTTTTTCTACCCCTAGCCCTCCATAGACTAGATGCTTTTTGTTAGTCTTACAGCAAAATCTGGTCCATCTATCCCACTCCCCACTAGTTACTACAGTATATAACTTCCATAATGGATGGACGGTTTACAATTTTACCCTGTTTGACATGGGTATCCTGAGAAAATGTAGCAATTGCCTCATGTATACTGACAACCAGTTACTTCTAAAACAAACTAATACAACATGTGAGAACTGTATGTATGCTATGAATTTGATATCAGTTTTCTAACATAACAACACATCAGATATCAAACATGTTGTCAGTACACACACTTTACCTCTTGTACATAATAAGCTCACAACACATAGACTCATATGTATGGAGGTACTTGAAGCCTATCTAAAGATCAGAAACCTCCCAAGCGCAAACCTACTGCACATGGTGCAGACCCAACAGAATCCACTATGCATATTAATACAACAGTATCTCAGCCAATAGGCTCCTAAGGCAAAACACCTCAAAATCAAAAGTCTTGGTCATAAGTGACTCCATAGTCAGACACACAGATGTCCCCTTCACCAGGCTGGACAAGGAGAAGGTCACAGTCAGTTGCCTATCAGGTGCCAGGATCCATCAGATTATGCATGTACTCAAGTCTGTCAACAAGTACCATTATGACTCTGTCATAGTCCATGTTGGCGTGAATGACTGACGATGTACCTCACTGTACTATATAAAGAGAAACATGGCTGAGCTCTCAGATTATCTGTCCCATGCAGATATGTCCCTAGCTCTAAGCAGCATTCTACCTTCCCCCAGGATGATGGCTCAATATAAACAAAACATGATTGACTTCAACAATTGGCTTAGCTTCTGTTGCCAATCCAGGGTCCAGTATCTGTCAGTTTGAGAAGATATGATTGACAGACCATGCTGCTTTGCCAGAGATGGTGTTCACCTTTTGCCTTTTGGCTTTCAATTACTGGCAAAGATACTTGCTTCCCCCATAATGATTTTTAAGCATTGTCAGAACAACTAAATTCCCGATGTAAAGAAATCCACTAGCAGCAAACTCAAGGTTAAGGTGCTTAATGAAAAGAGTGTAGATCAGAAACTTAACTCACTGGAAGCATTCCATACCTTGGAAGATGCCCAAGTCTGTGCAGTCACTGAAACAGAGAGCCCCCTGGCCATGCAAGTCTATAATGCCTTCCACATGTTCAGACATCAAAACAAACATGAAAGAACCAAAGGCAGAGGTGTGCACATCTTCATTAAAGACAAATACACCTCAAAACTGGTCAAACATGACTCCGTAGCACTACTCCAATTCCAACTAACTATAGGTAAAACCCCCTTCCATATCATTGTTAGCTATAGGTCCCTCCCCATGAACCACGAGAACCACTCTGCCTACTTGGCCCTACTTGAATCACTCACAATACAGCCAAACACCTTGGTCATGTGTGATTTCAACTATCCTTCCATCGATTGGGAGTCATATATGAGCACAAACACATTTGCCTAAGGTTCCTGGACTTTGTTAATATATATTCTCTGTAACAGATAGTCTGCACTTCCACAAGGGGCTCAAATGTCCTAGATTTAGTACTTACCAATAGAGGGGGGGGGGTCTCTGCACTACCTCCTGTGTGTTGTCCTCCCTGGTCAAGCTGGATCAGAATTCAAGTCTTGTTCAAATTAATGATCATACCTGACCTCCTCTCAAGAGGAAAAAGGATGAAAAAGTTCTCCAAAGCAATCTATAACCTCCTAAGTGATGCCATAAATAGTTGCAAACCCACTGCTACCACTGTCAACAATGACAGCTGTATAGAGCTGTACACAAATGGCCTGTATAAACACCTATTTAAATGTATAGACTTGGCTGACCCTGAACGGATCCAAACAAGGTCCTCACAAAAATACAAGCCACCTTGGGGGGGCATCAAGCATAAATAGGTTACACACACACACACACACACACACACACACACACACACACACACACACACACACACACACACACACACACACACACATATATATATATATATATATATATATTGGAAGAAACTAAAGTCTAAGAATAAGAGGGTCTGACTCAACAGAGGAAGGACACCATCCACAGCTTGAACAAGCAAATTAGCTATCTCATTAAGTCCTCTTTGTACGAAGCTAAACTAGCATCACTAGCTAATCAGGAGGTATTCTTTAGCTACGTCAGAAATCTAAAAGGGATGGGCCAGCTTTGTGCTGAACTGTTATTGTACAGTACCACTAATACTGACCCTCGGGACATTGCCAACCTGCTAGCAGACAGGTTTGGGGCAAACTTCACCCCCCGTCTCCACCAGACATACCCCAAAGCATACCTCTACCTAGTATCTCCAAAGAGCAGTTCATAACCGTACTCTCCATGTCCAAAAACACAGTCTCTATGGGACTGGGTAACATCCTTTGCTGCCTACCAGATGGTCTGAAACTGGACCTAGTGGAACCATTTGGCAGTCTCTTCAAACACAGTTTAAGTACTGGCTTTGTCCCAACAGAGTGGAAAACAGCAACAGTAATTCTCTTGCACAAAAGCTGTCCTTCAACACACCCTGGCAAATATAGACCCATAAACCTAACCATCCTTATCTGCAAGGCCATGGAGAGAATCATCATGGATCTTATTAACAAAGACATAGGTGACTTTCAAACTCTTGACCCGCCACAATTTGGCTTTGTTAAGGGTAGAAAATGCTTATTAAACCTGGTGGAATTCTTCAGGAATGTCACCAAAGTCCTGGATGAAGGCAATAAACTACATACAGCCTATCTTGTCTTAGCCAAGGCTTTTGACACAATCTCCAATTCAGGCATCACAGAGAAACTCACACAGCTGGGTACCTGGGGTTCCTCTTGTACTGAGTAGGATTACTATCTCAGCAACACAGTAGGGTAAACTAACCTCTCTCACTACAGTCTAATCCCAGCTCACGTTCCCTATTAGTCAGCGAACAATCCAATGCTTGGTGAATTCGGCTTCACAATGACAGGAAAAGCCAACATCAAAGGATCAAAAAGTGATATTGCTATGAATGCTTGGCTGCCACAAGCCAGTTATCCCTGTGGTAACTTTTCTGACACCTCCTGCTTAAAACCCAAAAAGCCAGAATGATCATGAGGAGCTATTTTCATGGTCTGTATTCATACTGAAAATCAAGATCAAGCAAGCTTTTTCCATTCTGCTCCATGGGAGGTTTATGTCCTCCCTGAGCTCACCTTAGGACGCCTGCATTACTCTTTGACAGGTGTAGCACCCCAGTCAAACTCGCCACCTTTCACTGTCCCCAAAGTGAGTTGCAATCACATGGGATCATCCATTACCAGCAGTTAAAAAAATAGATGCAAGAAAAACAGATATAATAGTTGATGAAAAGAAGACAAAAGTAGCATTGATTATTGAAATTGCTGTACCCAGTGACTATAGTGTTTTATGTACAGAGAGATACAAAGTCATAAAAATACCAGGATTTGCAGGCAGAAATAAGGGCAATGTGGAAGAAAGATACCCAGACAGTTCCAGTAGTAGGAGCAATGGGTCTTATAAAAATAATTTACAATCATACTTAGATATGTTACTGATACATATAACTCCATATGAATTACAGGAGTCATTACTGGGCACATTGCGGGTGCTGCAAAGAGCACTTCTGGCTGACATCAAAGATTGAAACAATAATAATTTCATGAACTTTAAACATACTTTGACTTAGAAATGGGGTCCATTACCATCATAATATTAGAAACCCAAAAGATATGGAGAAATTAAAAAAAACTGGGATTTAACCCATATGTCACTAGATGGGTAGCCAACTGGATCACTGACAGAACACAAATAGTCCAAGTTGGGGATTCCACTTTGACCAGCAGATGAGTTACAACTGGTGTACCACAGGGATCTGTGCTGGGCCCCCTTCTGTTTGGAATGTATTTCTTAGACGTCCATGGGGAAAATAGATGGCCTCTGGCTTGCCATGTTTGCCGATGACTGCAAACTGGGTACAATCACAGAGTCCCACAACAATGCTGACATACTACAAAAAGGGCTTACACAGAGAAATGATTGGTGTCAAAGCCATGGATTCAAACTAAATGCAAAATAACGTGTTATCATCCCTTTAGGCAAAGAGGAAGTCCCTGCAAATTACAATATTAACAGTATCCTCCTTATCTCAAACCCTGTGGTGAGAAATTTGGGAGCACAGGTTGATAGCAACCTTAACTTCAATCTTCATGTGTCCACAGTGGTAAGGAATGCCTTCTATGTTGCACATCTCATAAGTAAGGGCATCATATCCAGAGCTAAGGATGTTATAACTCCCCTGTATTCATCCCTCATCAGACCACTAATAGAATACAATGCTCCCGTCTGTATGTACCCCACCAGACACCTGCAACAGCTGGAGAGACCTCAGAGGTTTCTCACCAAGAAAATTCAGGGCCTGAAACACATGACATCCATGGATAGATTGAAGACCCTGTCCCTGTACTCTGTATCTTATAGGATGCTGAGAGGTGACTTGTGCCTAGCCTGCAGAGCAGTCTCAGACCCTGCCATAATGGCAATGCTGCACATCCACAGGTCAAATGGGACAAGATTCACTCACTCTTGGGATCTTAACCTAGACTACAACATTAACAGGACATGCTGGAGAGACAGGTATGCTTCCCAGAGATTGCCACTCCTCTGGAACAAACTATCAATTCATGTAAAAATGAGCTCCTCAATGACCCTATTTAAGTGTAACTTAGACAACTGGATGGGAGAGCATAAATTTACCCCATGTGTGTCCCCCATGTCCCTCTTGGATAAGGGCAGTCGATCCTGATCATAGACGTGCACTGCAAATATTGACCATACAACTTGGTCAATAAGAGAATTATGGTATAACATGACTATACTTATAAAGGCCCTAGAGCCAATAGCCTAGTAACCTGCTATGAACCTAAGGTGACATCTGCCTTGCCTTCAGGCCAGTGTCTGATCCTGCCCTGGTGGGATGACTGCATATGCAATAATCTGTTATACCTGATTACATTAGCATTGTCTGTTGAACATATGGTGATTGTGTCCCACACGCTGGTGTAAAAGGCTCTCTGTAATGTTAAGTAATAGTTCACATAAACACAATTGACTATAATGAGAAAGAAACCCCTACCTATCTAGGACAACCAAACACAGTAATTTATGGAAGCACCATGGCAAAAATCTGACATTTACATGGCTGCAAGTCGACTTATAGTGGATGACATCAGTAGGTCATGTGGGAGACAAGTGTTTGGTTGGGCTGCATGAAATGGATGTGTGGGCTTGTGCAAGTATCAAAAGACTAGCAAGCCATGCCTTGGGAGAAATAACTGCACAAGAGCATGACTATTCTGCTGAGCAGAGATACAGACATGCCCCAGTTGACTGCAGTGAGAACAGAACCCCTACATATTTAAGTGCACAGACTACAGAACATAGTACTTTATGCAAGCACCACAGCACATCTGACTTTTATATGGCTGTAGGTCAGCTTATAATGGTTGACATGAGCAGTGCATGTTGGAGAGAAGAAGGTGGGAGGCCTGCATGAAATTGATGTGGAGGCAGGAGCAAGTATCAAAATACTGTCAATTTATGGGATTGGTGAGGCAATCGCAGAATGCACACTTGCTCTTCCAGCTGGACACACACACACACACACACACACACACACACACACACACACACACACACACACACACACTTGACTGCAGTGAGAGCAGAACCCGTACCTATCTAAGTACACAGACTACAGAACTCAGTACTTTACACAAACACCATGGCAGAAATCTGACTTTTACATGGCTGCAGGTGAATTTATGGTAGATGACATCAGCAGACCATGTGGGGAACAACAGGTTGGGAGGCGTGCAGAGGCACATAGATTCATAGGTTCATATGAGGCCAGTAGCCTAACTGTAGAGTGTGTCCTAGGTGTGTAGAAGCCTAGCTGTGTAGAAACACAAGTACCCTTATTGAGCATAGCTGGATGTTTGTGTGTAGCAGAGAAAGGTTATCAGCACCACCAACTGGCCCTTTCCATGAGGGAACACACAACATTATATATTACACTTTGTAGTGTAGTTGATATATGTGTGTAAAAAAATACTGAGCCCCCGGGGGGGGGGTCAACACATATATGCATGGTGAATATATGATGTATACTTAGAATGTGCCCTGATTTTGCAATGTTTCTTCATGCAGTCTTATGTCATACAAAGTAAATGGATAATAAACAGCAATAAGAAAGCATCATATATATATATATATATATATATATATATATATATATATATATATATATATATTTAAAGTTCCATAGAGCAGTGAGCAGCAGATTTGTGCGATGGTTAACAAAGTGGAAGCACGTGAGTTACACCTGTTTTGCCGGTAGGTAAGCAGTGAGCAAAAGGAAGCTGCATTGATAATGACTGCCAAGCAGAATGCAACAGTGGCAAGCAATTTCATGTACAGGCAGATGTGTATGTGTTTTTCGCAAAAGTTAAAGCCAAGCCATTCAAGTTAGCAGGAATACATTTGTAGGACTACATTGCACAGTATACCTGCTGTCATCCATTTGATCATAAATGTAATAATACATAGATTACTCTATCAGTAAAAATAATACTATATGGAATATAGTGTATTTGAACCCTGGACCATGTGTGTGGCAGTCCTACACATACACTTGTTGCCACAAGAATGTTGGGGAAAAAGTTGTCTATGTTGTACTTCATTGCTGTAAACTGCAATGTCACAGCAGTAAAAGAAAGGTTGCATGCTCTATAGTAAATTCCAATACCATCTATATGCCAGGCTGGGATTTCATGATGGTCAAGGGCATTAATTGAATGTATCCTACTACTATTTTTGGCCATCTGCTTTGTAGGTTGTCTGCTGTGTTTTGTGCAAACCAGATAAACACAGCCATTACCCACTTACGCTAATTGTGCTTTGCAGCACATCATGCAAAAAGTGCAATGAAAAACGATAAGAATAAGAAAAAAAACTTTAGTACTGGACACGTATAAGTAAAATAAGTGTTTAATGTTGCATGCTAAGGTGCTTCCTGTAGAAAACCACCACCATTTACTTTATTACTGCAACAAGTCAAGATATACAAAGATATGCCATAATATTATTAAAGAATACATTCTAGGTTCAGGACTTTCCTTTCAAATGCAGCAGTTAAGACAATTTTATTTCAGGCCTGGAATTTCCTTGTCTCTACTCCCATGGTATTGAAGTATGTAGGGAAAACCAGAATGTAGCCTACATGGATGCTTTATAGCTTGTTGAATAGCTTGACAGTACTGAAAATCACCTGCTTATACTGTAATTAGCACCTATGAAAAACATTTGCTACTTCACTGAATATATCAGCTCCGATGGTGGGCATTAGTGTGCGGTGCACACCTATACTGAAATAAGGTGAACACAGGTGACCTTCTTATTACTTTTGTCCATGCTTATAACATCGTGCAAACATGCAGCACAGAAAGTGGAGGGAAGGTTGCAGACCCTGTACTAGAACCCAGAGCTTTCTACACTCTAGCCCTACACATACACATGCTGCCACAGGAATAGTGATGTACCAAACACTGAGAAACCTGCCATTCATTTCTCATTTCCTGTGATTGCTGTAAGCGCCACATCACACAAATAAGGACGAAAATTAAAAATTTTAACTTAAAGTGGACAGAGATGATATATTTTAAAACAATAAAGAGGACAAAGCAGAACTTGTGAACTGTGCACTTCTTACATGCACTTTTACACTTTACGTACCTATATGTGCACCTCTGTAAGTGTAACCTGACACCCCCACATAAGGTCATCATTCACTGTTGCCATGCATTCAACATGGACATTGTGGAAGTGCCTGCATGAAGTGAACATCCCTACATGGTTACAAGTTTTTGGGATTCAGTAATTCTAAAGAGTTTTGACCTCATTTGCACCTTCACTGTGCTGACATTATTAAATCGACATGGTTGGTAACCATGTAGGCAGGGAAACTGAAGGGGAGCCCAATGTTGCACAGTTAAGAGAGGGCATTACTGAGGTATATATCAACACAAAGGAATGCAGGTTTTGAATTCTAGGTTTCATGGGGTTTATACTTTTAGCTGTTTACATTAGTTACGAGTACATTGTTCATTTGGGGGTGGGGGTGCAAAGCTGCATTTAGTTCATGGTACTTAAAAAGTAATTGTTGCTATTATTAATATAATTTTGCAGCATCCAACATGTCCAATAATGTCATAATGTATGTGGGGTTACATTTTATTGTCTGTTCTGTACAAATGTGAAGACATTTACTTGCTCTTGTTTCTGTTTTGACTCCTTTCTGTGGCTATATTCAGAAAACTTTCAAATACATGGGCAATACGAGCATGGTTGCTTTACAGCTTGTTGAATTGCTCCACCATGTTGATTTGCTGCATTAGCATACAGTTCAGCTAGTTATGCTGTAATTTGCATGCCATGGAAGTTTCAGTATATGCGAGTGAGTGCGTGCCACTGCTCTGAGTTTACTGAATCTAAAACTCTTCGTAACCATGTGGGCATCACACTGTGATGCACATGTGGTCAAAAATGATTGTGTAGGCTTTACTGAATCCCCCCAACTGTCTGCATATTCTCCACTTATTTTTACTGTAATAATACAACCTATATTAAAAAGTGCTAAAACATTTTACAAGAGCCACAGGTTGTGGCTACTGGTGGGTATCTCCCACAGGTCACAAATATTCCAGCACACACACACTCCTCTTACTTGAACACTTAGTTGGTGAAGAAGAATAAGCAGCATTAACAAACACATTCCCTTACTTGAACACTTAGCATACTCATACTTGACATCCATGAATTGATTTCAAATAGCATGGGTGGACAGGAAGAACAGGATGTCTGCACGCACAAACATGATGCTACCATACCAGCAAACTATGGGATCATTCTTAAAGAAGAACACCCTTAGAAAGTATTTTGTTTTTTTTTTTCTTGTAATTAAAAGCAAACTTAATCGCTCAGCCACCCCGTTCCAGGAGGCTGCAACTGCAGCCCCTTGCACCTGCCATGGGAGAGTGTGTGTGTAAAATGCCCCAGTTAGGTAAGTGTTACTCAGGCTAAAACCCTGTACCTTAAGTATAAGGAGTAAGAGCCTGAATTCTCTACCCATAACATCGCTTACTTGTGATTCAAGGTCATAGCTCTAAACGGTCCAGATTTTTCACAGAATGTCTGGAATGTTTGGCTCATACTTTTGGTCTGTTCCTCTTAAAAATGTGTGGTATTCCGGCAAATCAATGAGAAGTGAATTCACTAAATAATGCTAGCCATTTAAGTTTCAGTCTTTTTCAGGAAATGCATAGTAACACAAAAACATTTTATTCTAGCAACTTTCGAAGATTATACAAGCAATGTTTAAAATGTGTCCTTGGTTTTGGGCCTTTGCCTCCATCCATCCCTCACCCCCCCCCCACACACACATACACACAATACAGTTTGGCTTTTTCTGGATTTCTTGTGCTGCAAAGTTTAGAGATATAGTTGAGTCTCAAGTAGATTTTACAAGGAGCTGGGAGCTTCAGGGGAACAGAAGTTTAGTGCTGCTTATGCCCAACCTACATTGTTAGTAGCACAACAGGTAGTATATTTGCTTTTGATACAGAAGGCTGTAGGTTATACTCCCACAGTATGCAGATGGATTGCAAATACTTTACTGTGTTGTACTTTAAAGGGGGTGGATGCTGCAGTCCTGCAAATATCCTCCTTGGAAGAGATACCTAGTAACTATGAACCTGTTATCAGTTTGCCATCCATACCCTATTGCAATATTACTAGCTTACTTTTTTAATGTAACAGGAAATTTATTCTTCAAGGGCAACAGGCACATTATTTGCTAGGAGCAGCCTCTTCATTAGTTACAGATGTCTTTAATGTGGAATTATTCAGATGACTTTTACTTCTGCTGAGAATGTGCATATTTACTGATATAGGTGGATTGCAATGACAGAAATTTGAGCAGACTTTTTTGATGGAAATGTTCTGATTTTGGGCAGTTTTGTCATTGTTGGTTCATACAGTTTATTTCATTGCTTACTAGAAAAAAACATTCAAAACAATAAATTAAAAAAGGTCTAACTTGTGTGCTGTTTTATACAAGGAATGCAATTTAATACAATCAGGAAGGTGGATCAAAGGACACGCATATGTCTGCATGGTTCTAAATATGTTTGCAAGGGGCCTGTGATTTGAAAACAGCCCAAAGGTAAACTTAATCTGCCACTGACCAGATGCATTTTCTTTGAATGTGGGTTTCAATGAATGTGAGTTTCAATGGTAGAGAAGTTTTAATGCTAAGTGTGTTTTCATTGTGAGACTGTATTGCTTTGTTTAGCAGATGTCTATCAGTGTTTATGCTACAACAATTTAAAATAAAAATTTTAAATGAAATCCAAATATCATTGTAAAATAAAGCATAAAGCAGTATGCACATTACAGTGTTTATGGTAAATGGGGAGAAATAGCCAAGTAATGAAACACTAGAATGGCTGCAGCGGAGGAGGGCTGTGTATGGGGGCCCCATTTGGCCATGATTTTGTGAGGGAGGAGAGACAGCAAACTCAAAGACAGCCCTGACTCTAGCTATGCCACTGTGTAAGGGTTTGTGGATGTAAGAAGTAGGTAGGTAGGGGTGTGTATGCATGTATGTAAGAAGTAGTAGGTAAAGGTAGGTGTGTGTGTGTGTGTGTGTGTGTGTGTGTGTGTGTGTGTGTGTGTGTGTGTGTGTGTGTGTGTAAGTAAGAGGGAGATAGGAGTGTGTGAGGGGGGGTCTTACCTCATAATTATCCAGATTTTCGCCCCATATTCTCAGTTTGTTTCTCATAGAATTGTGTTTTTTTCTGGCAAATCATTGAGGACTGAAGTTAGAAAATAATGGCAGACATTTGAGTTTTAGATTTCATATCCTCAGAAAATGCATACTAATGCAAACCTTGTTGTTCTATCCACTTTCTAAGGAGGTAGGGGGATTGTATGCATGTGTCATACCTTTCAACTGTAAAGATTTTTACAGAATGTCCAGATTTTTGTCTTATATTTTTGGTCTGTTCCTCATAAAAATTCTGTTTTTTTTTTGACAAATCACTGAGATGAGCTAAGGATTAAAGTTACTAAAATAATGACATCTATTTGAGTTTCAGACTTTATATCCTTTTGAAAAATGCATTCTAACAAAAATCCTGTTATCCTAGCAACTTTGTAAATGTGTCCCTAGCTTTGGACCTTTGTCCCCAACATTATAACAGGCTTTGTACAGATTTCTTGTGCTAAGAGACTGAGAGTCATGGTGTGTGTGTGTGTGTGTGTGTGTGTGTGTGTGTGTGTGTGTGTGTGTGTGTGTGTGTGTGTGTGTGTGTGCGTGTGTGCGTGTGTGTGTGTGCGTGTGTGCGTGTGTGTATGTGTGTGTAAGAGAGAGGTAGCATTGTCCAGGTTTTTGCAGAATATCGATATTTATTCCCCATATGCCTCCTAAAAAGGATTGATGTTGCTAAATAACATACATTTGAGTTTTAGATTTCATTCCCTTTAGAAAAATGCATACTAACTAGAAATGATGACTATCAAATCTAGAGCTACCAGAACATCTTATTCGTATAATCTGTGGCTGAATTTCAAAACTTTACTAAAAGACAACCTACACAATTTCTAAGGGTATTCTTAATTGTTTTTTTTTTTTCTTTAGTGGCTTGTTAATTTGTTTATTAGACACCAATGTAAGTACTTTAGTTGTTGTTACACTTTTTTTACACACAATTTCTTTAATGTATTTCTGTGTTTGAGTTCTGTATTGTTAAAACTTAATAAAATTGTTTAAAAAAAGAAAAATGCATACTAACACAAACCCTGTTATTCTAGCAATTTTCTAAGTTCATGAGAACAATATTTATAATCTGTCCCTATTTATTTTAGGCTTTGTCCAGATTTATTGCACTAAGAGCTTGAGTGGTGCATGTGTGAGAGAGAGTGAAATGCCGTAGTTAGAGTTAGCAAGTAGAATTTATCTTCAAATGCATTTTCAAGGAATTGTGAACTTCAAGGGAAGAGAAGTTTACTGCTGCTTATGCTACGCCTGCTTAAAATGTGCAACTGTTTTGTTTAGTAATGGTATCACTATTGTGGTACAGAATTCTAAAGCAGTGTTAGTAGCACAGTAGGTAGCATACTTATATCTTGATGTAGAGGGCTGTAGGTTTTACTCCCACAGCAGACACCTCCAAGGCAGAAATTAACTTGACCACCACAACACAGCACAAACCACAAGACACATAGCTTACCTACACAGTGTACCCCTCAACCTAAGCCCCTAAGGCAAAACAGCTTGCCCAATACAATAATCATAGGTGATTCAATAGTGAGGCACATTGATGTCTCGCTCACTTGGTTGAATAAGGAGAAGATAAAAGTCAGCTGTCTATCAATTGCCAGAATCTGACACATAATACATGCATTCAGGTCATCTCATTGTCTATGTGGGTGTGAATGACCTGAGATGCACCTCCCTGGACTACATGAAAAGAGAAATGTGGAGCTCTCGGATTATGTGGCCCAGCCAGGTATGACCCAAGCCCTGAGCAGCATGAATGATGCCACAGTACAAGCAGAAAATTATTGACTTCAACAATTGACTAAGTTTCTGGTGTTATTCTAAGGGGATCCAGTATCTGTCTGCTTGGGATAACATGATTGACAGACCTCAATTCGTTGCCAGAAATGGCCTGCATTTGTCATCCCTGAGTTTCCGGGTACTGACTAAGACTCTTGCCACCCCTATAGTGCCTTTTTTAGGCGGTGTTCCAAAGACCAAATTACTATCATAACAGCTATAAATAAATGCAATCTGAGGGTCACGCTGCTCAATGCTAGAAGTCTGAATCTCAAGATGCACTCGCTCGAAGCACTCATCAAAATGGAGAACATCAACATTTGTGCTGTAACAGAGACCTGGTTTAAATAAAGCATGCCTGCACTACCAGGCTATAACTCATTCCACACCTTTCAGACCCAGAACATGGACCAAAATGGCAGATGCGGTGGTATCTCCATATTCATAAAGGATATGCACACCTGCACACTAGAAGCCCAGCATAACAAATCTGAGATACTCCAGGTACGGGTCTATATCAGAAGCACAAAAAGGCTTCTGAGCAAATACGGAAACAGCGACAGATATTAATTGAATTGCATTTAAGCTATTCAATGAATATATCATAGGGCAAGGAGATAGCTGGCCAACTTTATGGAGTTACCCTTTCCTTCCCTATAGTTTGATCTCGGAGTTGGTATATTTAGGTAGGGGGTGTGGGGGGGGCAGAGCCCCCCCCACCAGTTTATGGTGTTAAATTATTTTTTTTTAGTGAACGGCGGCGTAGGTTTTTTCCCTAGGGAAAAATTTGATTGTGTGGTCGTTTGCTATTTTCAGGTATCGTGCATTATGTGTCGACTTTTATGTAGTCGCACATATGCACTTTCTGTGTTATAATATAGACCCTCCAGGTACAACTAACATTGGGTAAGACAGCAATTCAGGTAATAGCTTACTATAGGTCTCCAACTGTATCCCAAGACTCTGACTCCACATTCCTAAGCACCCTGGAAACTATTAAGATCCATCCCAACACTCTCACACTAGGTGACTTCAACTACCCCTCCATCAACTGGGAAAACTACTCATGCACTAATGCACTGGACCAATGCTTCCTGAAATTCATCAGTTCCAATGCACTGGACCAGCTCAATCTTATCCCCACTAGAGGAAGCAACATCCTTGACTTTGTTATTACTAACATGGGCAACCATTGTTCTACACCAATAGTCAGTTCCTCTCTGTTTAGATATGACCACAAACTAATCACCATGGAAGTCCACATCTCACCCACATCCCCCGCAAAGATATCCACCATGAAAAACTTCTCCAAACCTGACTTTGGACACCTAAAAACAGAGGTGCCTAACTTCATGGCACCCATGCCAATGGAAAATAGATGCATGACTGCCAAATCATACACCAATGCACTGTATGAAAATATACATAAATGCATGGAACTAGCCATACCCAACAGAACCAAGACACTCTCCTCCAAAAAATGAAGCCAATCTGGTGGCCTCAGCCATTAATAAACTCTACAACAGAATAAAGAAACTGTTGTAGGAAAAGGTGAAGTCCCAAGACGGAACAAATTCCCTTATTTGCCTCAACAAAAAGTTGAGGTCCCCCATCAAAACCTCCAAAGCCAGCTATGAAGGCAGAATTGCAGCAGACACTAAAAACATCCACAAATCTTTCTATATTTATATCAAAAATCTCCACGGCAATACCCAGATTTGCTCTGAGTTACTGCACAATGGTACCTCCTATACTGAGCCAACAGATATTGCCAACATACTGGCCGACAGATTCAGTGCCAACTTTACCCCCCCAAAGGACCAATCTCAATACCAGAAGAATGCTAGGCACCCAGTATTACTGCTGCACAGGTTAAAGCTGCATTGACCAAGGCCAGGAATGCAGCTTCCATGGGACCCAACAATATCCCCTGGCTGTGTTCTACAAGAATTACAAAGTGAATAGGCACCATATCTGTGTGCCCTGTTCACTCACAGCCTCACCTCAGGCTTTGTCCTTACCGAATGGCTCACTGCTACAGTCATCCCTCTCCATAAAGGTGGAGTGACTACAGACCCTGGAAATTATCATCCCATTAGCCTGATGAGTCTGATATGTAAGGCTATGGAGCGCATCATCATGAACCTAATTAACAAGGAAATAGGGAATCTCCAAACTCTAGATCCCATGCAATTTGGTTTTGTAAAAGGTTGATCATGCCTGCTCAACCTGGTTGAATTCTTTGAGTCAGTCACCAGAGCTGTGGATGAGGGTAAGGCAGTTCATACAGCCTACCTCGATCTGGCCAAGGCCTTTGATACCATTTCTCACTCAGGAATTATTGATAAACTCACCAAACTAGGCTTCAACCCCTATATCATTAGGTGGGTTGCAAATTGGCTCACAGATATAACCCACAGCATGAAAGTAGCGGACTCCTAGACTGCTGACCAGTCACGAGTGGAGTCCCACAGGGATCGGACCTGGGTCCTTTCCTGTTTGGCATCTACTTCTCAGAGGTCCATGCCAACGTGGAGTGACTCTCCCTGACCAAGTTCACAGATGACTGCAAGCTGGGAGCCATTATTATCTCCCCAAGTGATGCAGGCATCCTACAGAAAGGCCACACTGAGATCAATGACTGGTGTGGAAAGCATAGCCTTAAGCTTAATATCAAAAAATGCGTCATCATCCCCTTTGGGAAAAACTCAGTTCCCACTAATTACCACATCGATGGGAGCCCACTGAACACTGAAGGCATTATAAGAGACCTGGGGACACAGATTAACAGCAACCTCTCATTCAACCACCACATTGCCACTGTGGTCAGAAAGTCCTTCTATGTGGCACATCTCATTACCAAGGGTTTTGCATCCAGGAAGAAAGAGGTCATCATTTCTCTCTACTCTTCCCTCTTTAGATCAGTCATAGAGTATAATGCCCCATTTGGCATGTACCTCACTAGACATCTGCAACAGCTGGAGAGGCCACAAAAAGTACCTCACGAAGAGGATCCTAGGCCTTAAACACATGTCCTACATAGACAGACTCAAAAAACTCCAGCTATTCTCTGTCTCATATCGTCTTCTAAGAGGCGATCTCTGCTTGACTTACAAAGCCATATCTGACTCAGCTCTGTTAGAAATGCTACATCTAAAGAAATCCCAGTCCCTCCACAACATGCTCCAGAGACCTTGACCTCATTACCACAGTCAACAGAACATGCTGGAGGGATAGGTTATAACCCAGAGACTGCCCATGCTCTTGAATAGACTTCCCATACATCTCAAGCAGAGCACCTCACTGGCCGTCTTCAAGAGAAATCTTGATGAGTGGATGGGAAATAGAAAGTTCACCCCGGAGATCACTCCAGTGGCTCTACTTGATAGAGGCACTGGGAACTATCTTCGGGCAGCACAATGCCAGGGCACTTCAATGGGCTAGGCTTGTAAAGGCTCCAGGGCCATTAACCTAGTACACACCTATGAACCTATGAACCTAAGAGGATGGAGCGCTGCAGTCTTGAGGATGTCCTAATTTGGATGAGATGCCTAGTAACTATGAACCTGTTTTTTAGCTTGCCACCCATTCTGTATTGCAGTATACCAGCTTGCCATTTTTTTTAAATGTAATACAGGCAATGTATTCTTTGAGGGCAGCAGGCACTGAATTTGTAGATGAAACACTGAAATTTAAAGTTGTTTTCTAGCAACACCCTCTTCATTTGTTTCAGATATCTTTAATGTGGAACTATTCAGATAACTTTTACTTCTGCAGAGATTGTGTATATTGACTGATATTGGTGGACTGTAATGACAGAAATTTGAGTGGCCTTTTATAATTGAAATGTTCTGAATTGGACAGTTTGTCATTATTAGTCTGTACGTTTTAGTTCATTGCTTACTGGAAAAGTGTTCAAAACTATACATTTAAAACACACTCTTAACAAGTGGTGCTGTGTTATACAGGGGATATGATTCAATTATATATTATAATTAATACAATCAGGAAGGTGAAAGAACTTTTACATGGCTCTAAAAATGTGTGCAAGGGCCTATGGTTTGGAAACAGCCCAAAGGTAAATTTAACCTGTCACTAACCAGATGCATTTTCTTTGAATGTGGGTTTCAATGCTGTTTCAGTGAATGTGAGTTTCAAAGGTAGAGAAACTTTAATGCTAAGTCTCTTTTCATTGTACGACTATTGCTTTGTTTAGCAAATGTCTATCAGTGGTTTGTGCTATAAAATTTGAAATAAAAGTAAATTAAATTCAAATATCTGTAATCATTGTAGAAGTAAAACATAAAACATCATGCACACTGAAAGTTTTGAACAGTGTTTATGGGAACTGGAGAGAAATAGCCAAGTAATATGACACTGGAATGGCTGTGTGTGGGGAAGGGGCACTGCATGTTAGAGGGGGGTTGCATGGGGGGTGGCTCTGGGTTTGAAGCCCCCTGCAAAACATCCTGTGGGTTCCCCTGCCTGTTGTGCCTCTTTCTTGTCTAAAGTCATGAAGTGGACTCATGCAGTAAATATAGTTGAGACATGCATGAACTGTGGCATCACAGAAGCACATTTAAGATATTATTTCTGCTTCTTTTGCAGTGCATATATGCAGACTCAATGTACAATACATTTTTATCAGTGACAGCTCAATTTTCATGTGTAGAGTGGGGCTGTGCTTTCTATTATTTGACAGTTAAAATTAACATGCTTCTGTAACTGAAGCAGAACACTTTATTGTTCATCTCTATATCAGAAAATGACAATGTGGCGGATGCATACCCTTAAAAGAGAGCACAGTCTTGCCCCTTATTAACAACCCTACTAGAATGATAGCAATTAAAATCATTTAGTTCTATACTATGCTGTTCTTATTTAATTAGCCCTCAGCTAGAGCTGTTATATCAGGAGAATTCCATTTTCACAAAGTACTTTAAAATATTTACCTCTTTTAAATAAATTTGTCATAACATAGGTCTTGAATGTTATTGGCACCTTTGCTAATGAAGGAGACTATTAGTAACAGGTACCTGTTACATTTGGTCTTATAACTGTAGGCAGAATGAAAATTTAGCTTCTACCTTCTGCTCTTTGACATTTGGGAATACATTACTTTGTCTTGATTTTCTGCTTTGAGCTAAAGAAGTGACATTTACTGGTGACCTCTGTTGTCTGACAAGTATGTTTTCAAAGGCATATCAGAGAAATAAAAGCTTTAGAAAGTGAATAGTCTCAGTAAATGACATAAATGGAAAAAAACTGTTGCTGTCAAAATGAAAGTGAGATAAAATATTTATACACGAAAGAGAAACAAAGATTTGCAATAGTACAAATAAATCCTTTGCATTAGAGATGAAGATTAAACAGGCCAAAAAAAAGCTGGCTATTTCTAACACGAGTACAGCTACCATCAAACTTTATTTACACCAAACACATAGAACAATAATTGTGTAAAACAAAGTAAATACACAGACTTACACTAAGCACAGAGAAGTGAGTTATTCTTTAGATAGTCACAATCATAAAATGGATGACTTAATGAAAAGAAGGACTAAAATGTCCAACATAATTTTAAATACATGCACATTGTTCCTTCATTGAGCCCAAAATGCAGTTTTACTGCAAGAGGGACTGGAATGCTTCCTCAGTAAGTGAGTGTAGAGATAAGGAGCACCTACCAATAATAACCAGGTCATACAGGTGAAAGAGCTTCTGAAGTCCAAATGATAAGGATTCATAGTTTGGGGTGGTGGCTTAAATCAGTTTAAATTTAGGAAGTCTCCAGTTTAGTGACAAATGGGAACTGCAACATAAAGCTTTTACTTACGTTACAAACATTTCTTTTTCTTTCAAATGCATTATGGGATGTTTTCAAATTGTTGAAAGAGGAAAGGTATATGTCCTAGAAAATCAGTATATAATACCTACAGTTAATATGTATTTTTGGATTAGGACAGTCTTTTGGATGGGGCAGCCATTCAGACATTTGCCAGTGATTATGGCTCACAAACTATGTCAGCACAGATATCTATAATAAAGTAATCTATAGTCTGGATGGGGTTTATATTAGTTTGAGAAGTTGAGCATTACTAAACAGTTTGTTGCTTATGTCTATTTATTTCACCAGCAATCTTCTCCAGAAATTGATATGTCTATGCTTACTCCTTCATCATCGCAGCTGCTGCTGTGTCATTCCAATTTGCCTTTTTTCATAACATTTTTCATACCAGACATATTTTTCACAACCAAAAAAGTGGTGAGGTTTAACTGCTTCTTTTTGACTTACCCACATGATGCAGTAAATTCAGTCATCTTTCAACAATATGGGCATACACCAAGATAAGAAGCAATAATTTCTTACCATTTCCAACCCATGGGTATCCTGACTTCTGGCTGCTGTCATTGCCATGACCACCACTCAAAAGTGGTAGTGTCTTGGCTATTTCTTACTTCCTCACCAAAGATGAGACACAACACCCTGGACAACCTGTTCTCAGTACTTGTTCTGGAACTGAGTCCTCTATTAAAACCTAGCTTATCAGCAGTTCAGATTTGGATTCAATCTCTGCATCAGTGGAGCCAGTTAAAAAAGTAAAGATATTAAAGGAGTTATGCTGTGAATGGTTGGTACTTGCTTGTCAATATATTCTATCAGAAAATGATTTGCAGTGTTGCATGCATCTTTTGGAGAGGAAACATGATTTAGCTAGATCTTGTATTCCCCTGTGAATAATAAGTATTACGAAAAATAAATCAGATTAATTTTTTGATCCTTCAGAAGATTGGATAACTTTCATGACATTTTAATGAACTGGCTGTTAATGTTAGAAGTTAATAGCATGCAATTTAATTCAGAGAAAGAGACTATAATGCATGACTACTTTTACAATGAACTGTTTTAGAAAATTAAATGCCATAAAAATAATATTGCAATGAAGCTATTTAAAGATCAGACCAGTTGAGTTCCATCCCATGTATATCCAAAAGCATTCCATTTTTAAGCAAGCAGCCTTTGAACTCGGGGTGTGGTATTCTGCTGAATCTTAAAAGGAAAACCATGTTGTTCAGAAGTAATATGAAATGACAGGGTTTTTCTGCTGCATTGGTATGTGCAATATATGAGGATGTCTGGTGTTATACTATTTTATTTTGTAGTAGTAGAGTGGCAAAGACCTAAGTCACGAAATCCAGTTGCTTCCCCTCCCGTAGAAGAAGGCATAGGTATCTTGTGCAAGATCCTTACATATTCTGTTAATCTGAATATAAATCTGATGTTCATTCATTTTGGAAAGGCTGCGGTAGCGTTGTCGCCTCATAGTTAGACATTGCCCATTCGATTCTTAGTTAGAGCGTCTTCTTTGTAGCGACATGCGTGAATGGGCGTTCCTTCATTGAAGGTTCTGCTTTAGGCCCGGCAAGCCAGTATGTAAAAATCTACTACCAGTCATTAGCGGACCGGAGTTCCGCTGTGGCGACCCCTAACCGGGAAAAGCCGAAAGACACAAACAATTCATTTTGGAAATGAAGTTCTATATAAGACTGCATTGTTATTATTATTATTGTTATTATTATTATTATTATTATTATTATTATTATTACCGAGCATGACCTGAGCCAATAAGCAGTAGAAATTAATGTTAAAATGATTTTCAGTATAATAGTTTTTAAATACAGACAGTAGAAATTACATTGCAAATAAAGCTAAGAAATAATTAGGCATTTGAAAATGATACAATATTATAGGTTTGGTTCAGAGTCTGCTGCAGTACATAATAATAAGGTACGGTTGTACTAGATTAGTTGTAGGACAGATACACGAATGTCGTAGTGGAGAAGAATGCCATCATTTGTGTGGTTAACATAAATTGTAAAATATGGATAACTAATTTTGTTCACTTTTCAGCTTTTTTCAGAAAAAAAAAAGAATATATGTAGAAAATGTAGTGCTCATTCTGTGATATTCATGAACAGTCGCATAGCCTTTGCGTAAAGCCTACACAATGTTTATATGAAGTTCGATGAGCAGCAGTACTAATCGCATATGAATGCTTCTCATCACACTTGCATGAATACAAGCAAGTTTTCATGGCCAGCAACATTATTGTTGGCCATGAAAATGTGTTGAGCAGCACAAGCACACACAGTCAACAAGCAAGCTTGGCTATTGATAAACTTGTTAAGTGTGCTCATGTGGACAGCATGAAAAGCTACATAGGGCCTGTAACAGGCAGGGAACCATCTCAAAAAACTCCGGTTTTACTTTGTAGCATATCGCCTACTCTGAGGTGATCTCTGCCTAACATATAAAGCTATGTCAAACCCAGAGATGTTGGACATGCTACACCTAAAGAAATCCCAGTCCCTCCGAGCTACACGCTCTAGGGACCTAAACCTTGTCACCACAATAAACAGGACATGCTGGAGGGATAGATTCCTGTCCCAGAGACTTCCTACACTCTGGAACAAGCTACCCATCCATGTCAAGCAAAGTTCCTCATTAACACTCTTCAAGAAAAATCTTGATGAGTGGATGGAATATAGGAAATACACTCCAGGGATCACTTCTGTGGCTCTGCTCGACAGGGGCACAGGAAAATAACTCTATTGGGTGGCGTAAGCCAGGGAACCTTGTTGGCTAGGTTTACTTAGGCCCTTGGGCTGATAGCCCTGTACCAACTTATGAACCTATGAATACAGAAATAAGTAAGAGGGAACAGGAAATGGCAAGTACAAGTACAATGCATTGGCTACCAGACAGGAAAAGTGTACTAAAGACAATGTGCACAGAAATCAAAGAGATGTATACAGAAATATGTAAGAGGAGAGGGTAAATGTTCAAATCCTAGTAATATAATTGATGTGAAGGTGCTTATGTCACAAAGACAATTTTGTAATAATAAAATTTTGCAAAACACGTATCATAATAATTAATAGTGGTATGCCAGGTATGGAAATAAAGTACATAAGGCAAGCTGCTGGTGGAATGCAGAAGTCCAGGAAGTCAACAAAAGAAAGAAGGAGTGCAGGACAAAATGAGAGATATAAAAGACTGACTATTCTAAGAAGGAATACTGGTTGGCTAACAAAAAAGCTAAGAAAGGAGTTGCAATACATAAGAGCAGGGCAACAGAGGCACTGTACCAACTTCTGGAAAGTGACTCAATAGGTGGCACAAAGAAATTATATCAGGTTGCAAGACAAAGACAGAAAGATAAAGAAGATAGTCAGACACCCTCCATAAGGGATGCCATAAGGGATGACACAGGATATCAAAGGCAGATTGAAGGACTACTTCCAGCAACTTCTAAATGAAGAAAACCCCACAGAAGCTGTACTGCCCCAGACACAGCCTACAACGAGAGAAGAAGAGGAGCTCACCCTAAAAGAAGTAAGACTAGCACTAAGGAAAATGTAGTCAGGAAAGCAGCAGGCTCAAATGAGGTCACAGCAGATATGAAAAAGATGCTGGGTGAGATAGGGGAGAAATGCCTCTTGAGGATACTCATAGCAGCATGGAGAGAAAGGTGTATCCCAGCTGACTGGAGAATAAGCATACTCATGCCAGTGTACAAGAACTAAGGGGATATCCACAACTGTGGGCAGTACAGAGGTATCAAACTCTTGTCATACTGCATGAAATTTCTGGAGAGCGTGATTAATAAATGGATCTGCAGAATAGTAGTGAGTAAGATGGGAGATGAGCTGTTCAGATTCAGATCAGAATGCAGCACAACTGACTCAATGTTTCCAGTGAGAAAGATAGTTGAGAAAAAGCTAGAGATAAGAAAGAGTCCAACTGGGCATTCCTAAACTTGGACAAAGCAAAGAGGAAGTTGATTTAGGCAGTACTGTGGTAGCTCAAAGTCCCAGAAACATTGGTAGAATTAGTGCAGGCTATGTACAAGGATGCAGTGACTCAAGTACGAACAGTGTTTGGTCTCCCAGAAGGGTTTCCAGTGGGAGTGGGTGTTCAGCAGGGTTCAGCTTTGAGACCACTGCTGTTCATAATGATGGCATTACAGGCAGACTCTGAGCAAGAACTTCAGCAAAGGACAGGGGAATGGAATGTAAAACTGAAAGCACATGGGATGAAACTAAGTACACATAAGACAATGGTAATGGCAGCAAATTGGGGAAATCAGAAGAAGCTGAAAATTGAGATGGAAGGGAAGGTAGTAGAACAGATTAACAGCTTCAGGTATCTGAGAAGGATGGTTCAGGCGAAGATAAGTCTGAATGAAGAGATCAAGGCTATAATCAGAGGGGCTGCAGACAACTGGCATAAAGTGTCAAGTGTAGTAAATAACACAAGAATGCCAAAGAAGCTGAAAATTAAGCTGTACAAAACAGTGGTACAACCAATAATACTGTATGGCACAGAAACCTGGACAGTAAAGACAAAGCAGATGAAAAAGCTAGAAGTGATGGAAATGAAGTGTCTGAGAGTAGTAGCAGGATGCACACTGTGCATAAGTGCAGACACTAAAGTAGCTCCATTTGCAGAAAAGATCAAAGAGAATAGATTACAGTGGTTTTGGCACATGTGCAGAAAGCAGAAGACTATCTGGTGAAGAAGATTTTGGACAAACAGGAAGGAGGTAAGAGGAAATAAGAGCATCCAGCAAAGAGGTTGATGGATTATGTGACAGAAGATCTGCAAAAGTTAGGCATGAGTGTCGAAGAAGGAAGGAGCATGGCATTGAATTGAAAGAGATTGTAACAGTTAAAATGACACCCCAACTGCATATAGAAAATGGGAAGAAAGGGGGGGGGGAGTTGATGATGACACTTCCTGAGCCAATATAGGTAAATAAAAGCAGACATGGTGTTATAGGATGTGACAGTTACACAAACATACCTCCCAACCATCCCAAATTTCTTGGTTTTTACCAAGTTTTGAGGTTCAATTTATGGGGTGCCACAATTCCCGAGTGGCACCCATTAATTCTAATTTTCCAGACATTTTTCTTTTATTTTTTATTTTCCATCTATTTTGAGACTGACGTCATCATGCTGATGCATGAGCGGTGACGTCATCCATGTTAATAGCCTGCCAGATGAACGAAGTCTGTCTGACTCTGAACTTTAAATCATTCACACTCATTCACGCACACGCTGCCTGAAAACCACAACAAATCAAAACTCACCTCAATTGCCCAATACACACATCAAGCATGCATGAATCACTACACACACACACACACACACACACACACACTCTAAATCACACTCGACACATCAAACTCAAGTTAGTTAAGTAAGTCAATCATATAATAACAATACATTCATTTAACACAGTCATCAATGTTATCGCCATTCGCCATTCATCCATTCCACACATTCAGTCACACACACACAACAACACATCATTCTAACTTCACTTTGTCAACTCTTCACTAACACTTCAGTCATCATACAGTAACATTATTAATTAGACATAACATAATCAATCCACCTGCCCAATCCCCGACCCCGTCCCCGGCCAGGCAGCGTAAATAAAATAAACCAAAAATAAAAAACAGTCCCAGGCAACTCCCAGGAGTCAGGACCCAGACCCAGTCCCTCCAGACCTGGCCATTCTGTGATGAGCCCGGGCCCCGTACCCCATGAAAGCAAGAATTTAGCCATAAGCCACCCGACCCCAGGAGAGGAGTGAGTCAAGTGAGTCAGTCAACTGAACTACTATTTAAAAGGCAAGGCAGCAGGCAGGCATGGTAGTACTAGGCAGTATTTCTTATTCTGCCGAGTCTGACTCCGAGTGCTCTGCAAGTCTGCAGTTGCCGTAGAGCTCTCTTAATTTAATGGCAACTTGGCACTGGGTGCCGAGTCGACCGAGTGCCTGCCAAGTCCGAACCCGATGCCTACCATGGCTCCCACTGGCTCACTTAGTCAGGGAAGGTGGGTGCCTAGGTGGCAATTTTGGCAAGGCAAGTCCTGGCAAAATTATTATCACATCCGTGATGATGATTGTGCGGCTTCGTGCCCATGCTGTTGTGTGTCAGTGTCACTTTTCTTTTGGCTTAAAATAATATAATTAAGTCAAAAGAAAAGTGACAGTCAGTGACACAACAGCACAAGAACAGGCACAGTGATGGATGGTCAGGGAGTGGGAGGACGTGAAAACTAAGTGAACAGGTTGGGGATTAAGGGGAATGGCAAGGGATCATCAGGTTTATTTACAAATTATTTATTATTATAATTTCTTAGTAAGAGTAACAGACAGTGAGTTACACATTACCATGGGACAGGGACTGTCTGGGAGTAGTGGATGCCTGGATGGATGGAGGAATGGCATGAGGGGGGTGGGGGGGTGAAAACAAGGAAAAAGACCTAGTCAACAAACAACAGCAACAACAGATAAGTGCTGTGCGTGCCTGAGTCGGACTCGTGAGTGACTGCTACACACATACAAACAACGTTAAAGTTATTCATTAATAATATACACACTGACACTTATCTTCTTCTCTTAACTTAAAAGTTTTGCAGCACAGTGAAGTGACAGCATTACAGACAGTTATATTTATTTACTGTGGGTCTGGGAGTGGAATGGATGCCTGGATGGATGGTGGCATGGCATGGGGGGGGTTGAAAACAAGGAAAATGAACAGACCTAGTCTAGTCAACAAGTGCTTGTGCCTCGTTTTGAGTCATGACTGCCAGGTGCCTGGTGCAGGGACAGGACTGCAATTATTCATTAATAATAATACACTTAACACTTATCTGCTTCTTAACTTAAAAGTTTTACAGGCTAATTACAGCACAGTGAAGTGACAGCACCAACACAAATTAACATTGTAACAGTGGAGGAATTCCATGACATATGAATGTTATTAACATGCTGAGTTGAGATGACAGTTCACAAGCAAAGTACATACATGATGATATATTTGCACAGTGTGCGTTTCATCAATGTAACATGTTGGAAAATAGGAATGGTTCAGAAGCCATAATTGGGTCTATATCACTTTATCAAAATACGTATTCATTGAACTCTAAACATTGAAATTCATTTCAATGAAACTCAGACTTTTTCCCAGGGTTAGGAAGCATTTGGCCATCACCACAACATTGCCCTTTTCCTCACTGTAGTGTGATCTCAGAGTTGGTATATATAGTTAGGGGGTGTGGGAGGCAAAATCCCCCACTTGTGTGGGTTTGATTTAGTGTGGTGTGTGTTCCAGAGTGCTAGTGGATGAGTGGTTCCTAACCCTGGAAAAAAGTCCAAGATTTGCTGAAATTAATTTCAATATTTAGAGTTCGATGAATATGTATTTGATGAATACATATTTTGATTAAGTGGTATAGACCCACCACAAATCACTTTTTTTGTAAAAATCAAACCCATCCAATTAATATTAACAGTGACCTGTGTATTAACTTTGTCCACCACAGAAATAGATCTAACACATGTATAAGGAAGATCACCATTGAAGGAAATTATGCACTTCAATATTCTAATGAATATGCCTCCCATATGTAGATGTGTATGATGTTGCAAATGTGGAAGCAGAGTGTGACACACGTAACACTCTTGTGTAAGGCACTCTTGCCTGACACAGTTATTGCACAGACAGATAAGAACAGATGCAAGCACCACACTATGATGCAATACATTCTCGAAAGTTGTGTATTGTTGGCATCTGCCATAGGAGGTAGCAATGGGTATTGACACAAACAAATGAAATTCTGTGAATTAAGAAAGGATCCCTGATAATAAATGTCATAGCTGTATGTCAGACTGATGACAATTAAATGAGTATGCTTTTTGCACACAGTTGTGATCAGTCCTATATCTGTATTTGTACACATACCACTCAAGAACTGGAGCACATTCGTGTACACCACAAAACTCAATGCATGTGCTAAAGTGACACTCTCACCATGACATTAACAAAACAGATGTCTACAGCCATGAAATCCAAAGCTATGCTCAAATGTGTTTGTGCAACATATCAAAGGATAAGAGTGACATGATGTAGTGGTTCTTCTGTGACGTCAGTACATTCACACAAAATGAATCCCTATGCTAGAACTGAACATTAAGCTGTATAACTCCTCCAAATAACAATATGGCTATTAATCATATTCACCACAGTGAAACTGTTATCACAACTGTTGAACTCCACCTATGTAAAGTCTTTCAATCAGCTGTAATTTACTTGTCCATAATTTTTATCTGCTAAAATTGATAGGGGAGGCCTGTACCATTCTAGACATACAAAGTATAATGGGGAGTGTCTTTCCTGCAGAACAGTTAAGGACACGAATGCTTACAGTCACTCAGTGTTGGTTTGGAACACTCGGAATGAATATTCCATGGTGTAAGTGCATTGACAAGTGTCATATATATAGTTATGTGAAAGCATTACATCATATATACGAATCAAGGAATATGTGTCCCTGCAATAACTTAGAAAGAATCTTGCTGTATGTCAAACAACATTGCTTGATTCTAGGTATACACAAAAAACATCTGTAGCCCACTGCTGTTGTGACTGTGACAGTTGAACAACCATTATGTACAATGTGGCTGTAATCCTGTATTGGAACACATGACTTATGCAAGCAACATCAAACATTACATCGTATAATGTCCTCATTCCTCTGGCAGTGTTTTGCTTCAACTGTGATGGAATGACAATCTAGTCTAATGACAGAATCAGTCTTCAATACAACCTTCCAAAAGTAAATGTAGAATAAATTCTTGTAACAGGAAACTGCAACTACACATGAACATAGCACATGTAAGTGACAGCAGTGTTAACAACATGTACACTAACAGTAAGCTGTGACATCAGGATCTGAACTATATAGCTAACATCACAGGCTAATGAAGGTTTGATGAAACACAAGTGCAACTACAGATTTATTTGTCAACTACTGCACTGCACATTTATATGGATAACATCACTATTGTGTATTACCTTGATGTTTCCACTAAAAAGTGATTGCACAGCAGAAGCACGCTACATAGATATACCTCATATGTGTATTTTCAGCCTGTTCTGCACAGGAAGAGGAAGAAACACACATTCAGAGATGACAGTCATCCCTGTATCTGAACTCTCTATCTATGTATTGAGACAATCTACAGATAAGTGTATTATATGCACACACCACAGGAGAAGTCTGATTGTATGTGAGACACACTGCATCTTTGAAAGGATGATATCAACTGTTTTATGCAATGGACATGTGCGTGCAAAAATGACTGCAATTTATTGAGTTCAGCAGTATTTAAGGTCATATTTACACAACTCTACACATGAACATACACACTATGTGGAATTCTAACTGTTGTCAATACTAAGAGGTGTAACACACTTCTGTATCCATTTTCATTCATACACCCACACACACTCAGGAGAGCCTCACTGCTGTATTTGAACTCCCTAGCTATGAAATGACACAATCTACAAACGTGTATTATACACACATGTCACAGGAGAAGTCTTACTGCATGTGAGCCACACTGCATCTTTGAAAGGATGACATCAGCTGTGTCATGCAAAGGAGAAGTGTGTGCAAAAATTACTTCTACATCTATATGGAATTCTAATTGTTGTCAAAACTAAGAGGTGTAACACACTCCTGCATCCATTTACATTTGAACAAACACACATACACACAAAAAATCAGGAAAGTCTCACTATGCATTTGCAATCCCCACCTTTTGGCAAACACACTCTACAAACAAATATATTATACGCATGCACGGCAGCAGAAGTCTGACATTAGTGGTGTGACAGTGCATTATTGAAATGATGACATCATCAGTGTGTTACAGACAGTATTCATTTGTGGACAGAGTGAAAAGGGAATGTGAGATTGATCTGACAATGTAAATGTTTCTTACAAGTGGGAGTCAAATGAGTACATGAGTTGAATGAATCTTCTAGTGATGCAATGGACCTACCACCACGCATACAAATTGCTTGTTGGTAGATTAGAACTATCTATTTAGTGGTATTATTGAGAGGACACAGTTCTTGAAGGAAAACTCTACCTTAGAACTCAAAAACATATTTTTTTCATTGTATCTTTGTTTTTGAGCTATTTTAATGCCTCAACATCACTCCAAGTGCTTCTTTGACAATTTAAATGTGTTTCTCTCAAAATTGTGGATGATGGGGCCTGCCTTGGTAATGTGATCTTGTTTTCTTGCTTTCTTTCCTTCTTCCCAGAATACATTTCAAGTCCTTTTTATTTGACTCATGCTAGACATAAAGATGTGGTGCTGTTTTATCATGCCATAAAGATTGAATGGCAGGACTTTGAAGTGCTGTCATCTAAATATACCTTCTGTAACAGAGCTGCTTCAATGTTTACCTGACTGAGGCACATTTATGTGTCTATCAGAGTTTGTTGTATGCTATAAATAGCTGTTAGTTACTTGCAGCAAAAGAAAGAAGATAAAAAACAGTTTTTTGTAAGAGGAGTCTTTTGTAGTCCTAATAAATTTGACAAACCCTCCCCCACACTCTCATGCTGAGGTGTGAAAACTCTCACTGCAGTAAATGATCCTTGCTGTACATTTACAAGGGACAAGTAGTAGGACTCTAAACTTCGTCTGCTACTTCCCAATTCCTTTAGTGGGAGGATTTTTCTATCTCTCATGAATGATGCAGACTTAACATTCGCTTTACTAGTTCCTGAATTATTTCTGTCATGTTCAGCTTCCTTTGTTCTATTTCATATTTATTTATATTTTGGTAACCAGGAAAGTGAACTAGTCCCAGGACCCTTTTCAGCCACAACTTAGGCTACATTGATAAAGATGCTGACATAAAGACATTGACCAAGACTGCATGTGCAACACATAGCCAAAGTGTGCAAGTGACCAAGTAAATTATTGAGCAACATTTACTGGAATGTATGCATAATGCTTAACTATACTATGTTGTTTATTATAAATAATTCATTGTATGCACACATGCTGCACATACACACACAGACTTTATATATATATATATATATATATATATATATAAACACTTTATAACCTCGAATTACTGAAATGTCGAATTTCAGTATTTCGAGACTATAAAGCCGAACCTTAAAAATAGCGAAAGGTCATAATCGCAAACTCGAATATATGTCGAATTCGCGGTTATGACCTTACGCTGCGTAATATCCGGGATTGTGTTTTGATGGTGCGCGGTGCCATGTGTGGATGTAGGTGTTATGTCAGGTAAGTGTTTTCTAAGGGTTTTGAGTGGGAGTTAGAGTGTGTGTGAGTGTGCTGATGTGTTTGATGTGTGTGTGAGTGGTCGGAGAATGCGCGTGTGTGAGTTGGCTTTTGTTTTGTGTTTGTGCGATCTCGGAGTTAGTATATATAAGTAGGGCGGTGTGGGGGCGCAGCCCCTATCTGGGGTGCAGGGGCTTGCCCTGCTTATGTGTGTATGAGTTGTGTATGTGTGTAGTTTTGTTTGTTTATTTTGTAATGTGGGTGTTGTGGTGTATGTGTGGTATAGTGTGTATGGTGTTTTCGGTGTTGTGAATTTCGTGGGATTTTTGTGTCGGTGTTTTGTG
The DNA here is from genome assembly GCF_019279795.1 of Protopterus annectens. Classification (NCBI taxonomy): domain Eukaryota; kingdom Metazoa; phylum Chordata; order Ceratodontiformes; family Protopteridae; genus Protopterus; species Protopterus annectens. The sequence continues at coordinate 168,002,557 of NC_056738.1, forward strand.
GATTCAGTTTTATAGTCTCGAGATACTGAAATTTGATATTTCAGTATTTCGAGGTTATAAAGTGAATCCATATACATATATATATATATATATATATATATATATATATATATATACATATTATCTGTGTGTATATGTGTTTCTGTATATGTGTATGTGTGTAAAGTACATGTGTACAAAAGATGTGTGTGTGTGTGTGTGTGTGTGTGTGTGTGTGTGTGTGTGTGTGTGTGTGTGTGTGTGTGTGTGTGTGTGTGTGTGTGTGTGTGTGTGTGTGCATTTAAACACAGTTAAGTACTTCTAATTTCCTTTTCTTATTGTTTTTAATGCAAGGGCACATAGTAAATGTAGGTTAAAGTAAATTCAGCAGTATATTATGGTTGCACTCTAACAATGTAAGCACTGACTCAAAGTCAGTGGGAATCTCTTATAATGGATCTGCATGTACCAGATATGCACCCCCCCCCTTGAATGATGTCACAAAAAGGCATAAAATACCTTTTTATGAACACTATCAGTGCACCTAGTTGATAGAGTTGCCACCTGACTCTCTTTCTGCAGTTCTGGCATGTGTGTGTGTGTGTGTGTGTGTGTGTGTGTGTGTGTGTGTGTGTGTGTGTGTGTGTGTGTGTGTGTGTGGAGGGGGGGTTGAAAATGGTAAATGCCTTGATGTTTTACAAGAAAAAATATTTTCTGACTTTTCTCTAAATGTCACAGAAATCTTTGATATTTCAAGTTATCTTAACATATAAACTATTATAAATAACATTTAAAACTTAGCATTTCAATACTGTGTTGCTGCTTATGTAAATTTGTCAGAAGAATTGACAATTGCCTTTAAACCCCTGACTGATCTAATTGCTTCATTTTGCTATAAAATGGGAGTGTTAAGCAGTGGCGGCTGGTGACTTCAAATCAAAGGGGGGGCTGCAGGAGACAGCTGAATGGGTGGGGGTCAATGGGAGGGGGTGTGGCCAACTAGAAAGGGGAGGGACTATGCTCAAAACCACAACAACTAACTAAATACACTGCCCTGGGTGCCAAACAATCATTATGAGAGTCCAATCAAGACAAAATGAAGTGTAAAAGAATAAAAATATTTCAATGCATTGGTTGCATGACAGCTTACTTAATATCTAGATGGAAACAAAAAGGTTGTGAGGCATGAAAAAATAAATTAGTTTTTAAATATATTAATGGAATGCCACTCAAAATCAAGTAGCACTCAACTCAAACCACTTCTTGCACTGCAGTTCTAATTATAATTTATATTCAGCTTTATTAAAGTACCAAGTAACATGCTGAAAGTAGAAATGTCTGATGCCCCCACTTGTAAAAATGTTTCTTATCCAAAAAAAGACCTGCTGCCTGACAACTAACTACTTGTTTCATGGGGAAAACATGATCAAAGTAAAAAATGAAAAGCAAACAAGAAATAAGCTCAAGATACATTGCTTAAAAGGATTACTGTGCAGGTTATGGACCACACGATTGGCATTCTGTTTAGTTTACGGGTAAAGCCTGCAGAGATGACTTGAAGTCTCCAAGTGTAATGAGCTTCTTAAAATAATGTAATCTGTCCTTTATTACAAATACTGTCATATGCATTTCAATACCCAAGGCTTATACATTATCTAGTTAAGTATTCTCTACATGGCAACAACAGAAACGCTTTCAATGTTGGCAATTCTTTAACAGTATGCTTATTAAAGCTTACTTACATCTTACGATCTCAGCCAAGCTTACCTGATGGTCATTAAAGTATTGCTACTTAAACACAGAGCAACAGACACTTTGAGTAATAAGCATAAATCAACAGTACAAAAAATATGACAGAAACCAGACCATTCTGCAAAAATCAAGGACAGATGAAAAGCCACTCTAGTACTTGTGTCTACCTTGGATGGGGGGATACTCTGCACATTTACACTGCATAACTACTCCTTGCCTTGCTTCGACACATCCAGAGTCACTACATGGGGGAGTGGGGTGCAAGAAGTATGTCACAATTTGAAATGTCTCTGGCTGACTGTGATGGCCCTGAGACATTTGTCATACCTCTCAACCTCAGAGCAAGAAATCTGGACAAAGCCATACAAAGAAGTGGGACAAAGGCCCAAAAATAAGGACAATTTTTAAATATTGCTCTTATAAACTTAGAAAGATAATAGAATACGTCTTGCATTAGTATGAATTTTCTGAATGGTATGAAATCTGAAACTCAAATGTCTGTCATTATTTTCTAACTTCAGTCTTTAATGATTTGTCACTAATTTGCCAAAAAACACAATTTTGCCAAAAAAACACAATTTTATGAAAAATGGACCAAAATGTGATGTAAAAATATAAAATAGCCACACAATACAGCTGGGAACCTGTCAAAGAAGGGACACTTTAATATTAGTACTGCTAACTTGAGCAGCTGACAAAATAAAAGAATCTACATGCATTTCTGAAATAAAAGTAATCTATAACTCTGATTATTACAGTTATTTATTAATTGTAAACCCTCCATGTTTTCTTCCAAAATTGCTATTTTTGCGGAGGGATTATTAGGGAGAAGAGCAACATTTTGAGCCAAAATCAGGGACAGTTGAGAGGTTTGGCTATGCCTAATTCTATAAAGCAATTTATTTGCATGTACCTCTCAATCTGTTAATGCGATAAATCTGGACAAGGCCAAATATATTGGGGGAACATATAAACAGTACTAAAAATTGCTCTTGTATAAACTGAGACAGTTGATAGAACAGGTCTTACTTTAGCATGCATTTTTCTGAAGGTTATGAAGTCTGAAACTCAATGTGTCATTATTTAGTGACTTAATTCCTAAATGATTTGCCAGAAAACCACAAATTTTATGAGGAACAAACCAAAATTAAGAAGCAAAAATCTATTCATTCTTTGAAAATCTGGACAGTTGGGAGGTATAGTTCAGCTGGGGCTGTCTTTAAGTTTGCCGCCCTTCCCCCTCACAAAATCATGGTCGAATGGAGCCTCCCCCTGCAGCCATTCCAATGATCCATTACTTGGCTATTTCACTCCATTTACCATAAACAGTAATGTGCATACTAATTTACTTCTATGATGATTTGGACTTCATTTGAAAGTTTTATTTTGCATTTTACAGCACAAACACTAAGACATCTGCTAAACAAACTTAGTATTAAAACTTCTCTCCCCTTGAAACTCACATTCATTGAAACAGCATTGAAACCCACATTCAAAGAAAAATACATTTTACCAGTGGCAGAACTGCCCAATTCAGAACATCTTTCCAGTAAACAATGAAACAAAATGCATGCACCCATAATGACAAAACTGCCTAGTTCAGAACATTTCCATCATAAAAGTCTCCTCAAACATCTACAGTCCACCATTATCAGTAAATATGCACAACTCTACAGTCCACCATTATCAGTAAATATGCACAATTCAACAGTCCACCATTATCAGTAAATATGCACAATCTCTGAAGAAGTAAAAAAGTCATCTAAATAATTCCACATTAAATAAATCTGTAACTAATGAAGAGGTTGCTGCTAGCAAACACCTTTATATTTCATGGTTTCATCGAAAAATAAAGTGTCTGATGCCCCTGAAGAATACATTGCCTATATTCCATTAAAAATGATAAGCTAGTAATACTGCAATAGGAACTGGATAGCAAACTGATAACAGGCTCATAGTTAGTATCTTAACTTTTTCAGTACGGCAGCATTCACCTCTTGTGGGAGTAGAACCAACAACCTTCTGCATCAAAAACAAGTACACAACCTGTTGTGCTATTAACAATGCAAGCTGACTTAGCATAAGCAGCACTAAACTTCTCTTCCCCTGCAGCTCTCAGCTCCTTGTAAAATCTACTCAATACTCAACTGCATCTCAACTTTGCAACACAAGAAATCTGGAGAAAGCCAAATTTATTGGGGGGGGGGGTCAAAAGCCCAAAAACCAGGGACACATTAAACATTCCTTGTATAATCTTGGAAAGTTGCTAGAATAAAATGCTGTGTTACCACCATAAATTTTACTTCCAAGGTCCCTGTGCAAAAGAGTCTGAGCAACATACCACTATGCCAAATCAGCTGCTTTGTGAAAGAAAAATGCTGTGTTACCAGCATACGTTTTACTACCAATGTCCCTGTGCAAAACAGTCAGAGCAACATACCACTATGCCAAATCACCTGCTTTGTGAAAGAAAAATGCTGTGTTACCACCATACATTTTACTGCCAAGGTTCCTGTGCAAAATAGTCAGAGCAACATACCTCTACGCCAAATCAGCTGCTTTGTGAAAGAGCGGAAGACTGAAACTTAAATGGCTATCATTTAATGAATTCAGTTCTCACCATAGCTGTCAACCTCTTAGCACAAAACACCTGGACAAACCCAGTAATGAGGGAATACAGCCCTCAAACATATTCAGTGAATTCAGTTCTTGCCATAGCTGTCAACCTTAGCACAAAAAACCTGGACAAAGCCAATAATGGGGTAATACAGTCCCAAAAATAAGGACAAATTTCAAATATTCATCTTATAAACTTAGAAAATTGCTAGAATAAAAGGTTGTGTTACTATGTATTTTCTGAAGAATATGAAGTCTGAAATTCAAATGCCTGTCAATTTTACTTCTGATGGAACAAAAACAATTTTCAGCAGAGGCCCAGGGAGAAATACTGCAGACACGTGTCTTTGTAAAATGGCAGGACACCAGAGCAAATCCACACAAACACAGGGATGAGATGCAGACTCCACACAGAAGGCACCCCAGCCAAGAATCAAACCAGAAAACCTATAGCTGTGAGGCAACAATGCTACCACTGCACCATCAAATATGTAAGGAATTAAACATTCAGAAACCTGAAGTCTGAAATTCACATGCCTGTCAATTTTATTTAACATTTGTTAATCAGGACAGTCTGACTTGGAACAAAAAAACTATTTTCAGCAGAGGCCCAGGAAGAAATAATGCAGACGTGTTTGTAACATGGGAGGACACAAAAGCAAACCCACACAAACACAGGGAGAAGATGCAGACCCCACACAGAAGGCACCCCAGCCAAGAATCAAACCTGAGAACCTGCAAATGTGAGGCAACAACGCTACCACTGCACCATCAAATATCAAGCATTGCAATATTTAGAAACCACAGATATTATGAGGAACAGATCAGATCAAATATGAGGCAAAAATCTGCATTTTTTTTACAAATGGTGGTGGGTAGGGAATTCAGGTCCTTAACACCTGCATACAAGGTACAGGGTTCAAGCCTGAGGTATTCCCTACCACACCACCATGAGTTTGTTCTAGCCACCTAACAACTGGGGCATTTACACACATGCACACACACCCTTTGTTCCTCTTACCTTCCATAGTGCGATGTAGATCCCTTCCACACACCCATAGTGCAATGTAGATCCCTTCCCCTGTCCACGATCTATATAGCTGGGGCCATTACATACATCCCATAGCTGGCGCATTCAAGCACATCCCCGTGAGATCCCCGATGAGACTCCTTACCATTACATCCCTGCGAGATCTCCAGCCTGCCTGCCAACGTTGCAGTCTGGGTCCGACCTGTTCCCAGCGACAGTCTATGCAGTTAAAACTGCATAGACTTCTGGGAGCTCTGTTCTGACATGTTTCCCAGTCCCGACTGCTGTTGAGACAGTCTGTGCATGCTCCATGCTCCAGACTGTCTCAGCAGCAGTCCGGACTAGTGTGCATGCGCAAAAGTCCGTGATTTTTTAAATTTTTTTTATCTTTTCTTTTTCTTTTATTTTCTTCTTTTTCTTTTATTTTCTTTATTTTACAGCTGAGGGGGCTGCAGTCCGGCAGTCCAATAGCACGGGCCACCCCTGGTGTTAAGTTCTCCTCCCCTCTGCAATTAAAACAGTGGAAAACAGTTACACAGCTTTCTATCTTTTTATATCAGCTGCTGTGTTACTGACATTAGCGGGATTAATTGCCCATCTAAGACTGACAGCAGTACCTGACAGGGTAAACTACAGATTTAACTGTGTCTATGATATGTCATGCAGTTAGAGATGAATTTCTCTGCAAAGTATGTGAGAAGCTGAGTTAAAAAAAAGTAGGTGGACTTTCCCTTCCTTTGACTCCAAGGCAAGGATATAAAAGTTTTAAAAAGTACAAGCAGGTTTCTGGCACCTACACAATGCTGGAACCATACTGTAGGGAGAGAAAAAAACTAACGACTGAAATAAACTATATAAGAGGGTGGAGTTTTTCTTTAACAGAGGCACCACTGCAGAAGTTGGACTTTAATATTGGGAGAGTGCACTTTATAGATGATGACACCATCCTTTGGTATGTTGAGAAGACTATGTTGGGAGAAGGGTCTGACGTGGATGTGGGCTCACCCTGCAGTGTAAAAATTTTCCAGACTATTATTTAGTGATGTTAGTAGCATGTAAGGTCATATTTACATAACTCAATATACACGCATACAAAAACAAGTTGACTGCTGTAAAATTAGAACCCCGTATCTATCTAGTTACATACTCTAGAGGACATAGTACTTAAGGCAAGTTCCACTGCAGAAGTCAGGCTTTAACAATGTGAGAGTGCACTTTTCAGAGGATGGAATCAGTGTGGTGCTGTAGAAAAAATGATGTTGGGAGAAGGGTCTGACATTCATGTGGATTCACCCTGCGGTGCAAAATAAATTATAGGCTACTACTTTACTGAGGCCAATGGTAGTTAAGGTCATATTTACACAATTAAACACACACACACACACACACACACACACACACACACACACACACACACACACACACACACACACACAGACACATACACATGTTTACTGCTGTGAGATTGCAAACTCCCTACCACCTAACTATGCAGTCTAGAGGACACATTACTTAACACAAGCACGATTACACAAGTCTGACTATTAAAGTGTGAGAGTACACTTTATAGAGGATGATATCAGTGTGGTGTTGCAGAGAAGATGATGCTGGGAGAATGGTTTAATGTTGATGTGGACTCACTCTGGAGTGTAAAATTAACTCCAGGCTTTTACTTTATCGAGGTCAGCAGCAGTTAGGGTCATATTTACACAACTGCACACACACACACACACACACACACACACACACACACACACACACACACACACACACACACACGTTGAATGCTGTGAGGTTAGAACTCCCTACCTATATGATTATGTAATCTACAAGACATAGTACTTAATATAAGTGCCACCTCAAAAGTCTAACTTTGATGGTGCGAGAGTGAGTTTTTTAAAGAATGACATCATCATTGTGTTGCAGAAAAGATAATGTTGGGAGAAGGGTCTGACATTGATGTGGACTCACCTTGCAGGTTAAAATTAACTCCAGACTACTACTTTATTGAGGCCAGCAGTAGATCAGGTCATATTTACACAAATGTATGCACATACAATTTGACTGCTATGAGATTAGAGCACACCACCTATTTATTAACACAATCTAGAGGACACAACACTTAATGCAAGTACCGCTGCAAGTACCACTTCTGCAGTGGTACTTGCATTAAGTACCACTGCAGTGGGATTTGCAATGGTACTTAATGCAAGTACCATTGCAGAAGTTTAACTTACACTATGACAGTGTAGTGTTGATAGGATTAGCTTCTCTTTTTGTGTCAGAGAAGGTATTGTAGTGCTGAAGGTTTTACACAAATCCATATTTGTTTATATAACAGAGTAAGGTCAATGTTATGATCAGTAATACATACATACTGCTGACTTATGTTAGCTATGCTGTCATTCGTGTATACTTCAGAACTGAGAGTGATGTATGCCTACCTGTCTTTTGTATATGAAACATACTCACTTGTGAAACACAAGATGGGCAATGAATCGTTCATGGATTATCAGGTTATGATGATATGTAAACCTTAATGAATGGTACTGATATTAGCAATGGTACATGCTCATGCATTGGCAATGTGGACTGTCAATACCAACAATACTTAATGTTCAAATGCAGGAGAGAGGAAAAATGATGATTTATGTGCACCAAGGCTGTGTGTGGTTATATTTCATTTGTAAGTGTAAGTACTGCAGTGCAGCTCCAACTACCCAGAATGACATGGTTAGATAACCACACAGTTCACTGCATTTACATTAAGCAATTTGCATGTAATGAAGTAATATCTTTCCATGCAATGAAGTAATATAATCAGGTAGCAATACTTATTTTTGTTCCAAATCTCTACTTAAAGGGCAATGCTGTGAAATGTATTTGAGTTTATGTTGACAAAGTGTTAGTGCATGCATGATTATACTTTGATGTGTTGAACTGGGACTGTGGAATACCAGTGTTTAGTGGTGTTCAGTGGTGCTCCCAGCCAACCTTTGCAAAAACAGGACTCAGAGAAGAAATGTGATTCTGATTACATTTACAATGGATCTTTTTTATCTTAAAAAAGTTGCTTACATATGCTCCCCATGTTGTATTATACCTTTTCATGTTAGCTCCAAAGCTCAGTTTAAAAATTAAGTGTTGCACATGCCTTCTTCCTTTACATGATGGTACACTGCCTGCAAACAAAGTTCTCTGGTAAAGGAAAAAGTTAAAAAACTTTAATTTGGTTCTTTTACAGCACAAACAGTCTTAGCAGCAATGTGAGGCTGTCAGTGCTCTGGACAATACTTAGTGGAGAAAATCCACCACTCAACCTAACTTTCTCTGTGGTGTAAGGTGTAAACTCTCTGAGCTAAATGAAAAAGCAGGGTTTGACTTTAGTATGCAGATCATTTTACTAAAAAGTGTCAGAAGGTGATTATTGTAGTAACGTTGTATCATGACTTTAAGAATATCTAGAAATTACAATTATAAATATATTGCCTGGTCAGATTGTGTGTGTAATAGCTCATGAAATAATCTTTTATACCTACTACATACAAGACATGCTTCAAGGGAAATTTCAAGTTAATTGGGTGTACAATAGGCACCACTCACCACACTTTGCAATAACACATGAAATGCCTTTTAGCATTACATACTTCAGTTGCTCATTGCCAGATCTCTTGCAAATGCTGAGGACTACAACAGAAGGAGAAAGACACTTACAAAAACAAGCAGTAAGAGATTCACCTAATGCTAGATTTTAACTACTGCCAAGATGAAAGACTAAGTTTATAGACTCTGTTACTATCTGCATACCCCACCAAGAAAGTCCCACTTTACAGATCTCAAAATCACACATTTGAAGGGACAGTGATAACCTATTCACCCCATGGAAGAGGTAGATTTTTACTCTTCAGCAAAGTAATTTAAGACTGAAAAAGCCATAATATAACATTTACATCCATTAGCTTAATGAATAGTCAACAGTAGAAAGGGGTGAGAGAGATAAGGGGTGAACATAGAGACAGATATACAGACATATATGAAAGGGTGGTGTTATGTGTCATCAATGCACATCTTTATGGTGTGTCCTCTGTTTATTACTCATGCTGTGTATCAGTAAGTGATGGCTCTGGTGATCAAGAAGCTGTAGGACAAACAAAACCTGATGAAGACATGAGTAGAAAAAGGGAGATTTACTAAATCATCCTTATGGTCATGGATATTTTGACAAATGCATAACTGTTAAAAGCAAGACGTGTCATGAAACACATCATGTAAATACTGCATCACAGTATGAAATAATATGACATACATCTGAAATCAAACCCTTGGTCATAGATGAACCTTCGCACAACTGATTTATGTCATCACTCCACAGAGGATATTGCACTTGACTGCACACAATAGTCAAAGAATCAATAGAGTAATATTGCCAATGATTTCTTTTAGTCTGTCTTTTCTCCATACTTGAATAGTGTAGTATGTTTAAGCACATTTGCTTCAGAAGAATTGGGCTACTGTGGGTGATGGCAACAACTGCCAAGTTTTTGGCATACGACATGAGCAGCCATTCACTGTCACTTGGCATCGGTGCATGATGCTAAACTCTGTGCAAAGGCTGAGTGCAAAAAGTGAAGACTTTCCTAGGGACTATTTCTGGCTATGTGTGTTGGTGTGTGATTATGCTTCTTTTTGCCCAGATTAAACATGTGAAAAAGACTTCAATAGGAAAGTGGTGAAATGGGGTGGATGTCAAGTAGAGGGGAAACATAGGGGAAAGAACAGAGGAAATTACAGAAAGGTAATGGGAGAAAACCATAACTATCCTCTTCTTCACAACATAAATGTAGCAGTGTAGCCACAATTTGCTGAATTTAGACTGACACCACACCAAGGGTAGGTGACAACAACAAAATAATGTTTTAGAGCCAATTGCATCAAATCAAGTGTTTAAACAAGGCACATAGGTGAAGTGGAGAGCTATGTATGGGCCATTATTTTTGTGGGATAGTTGCCTAATGCTTCAATAAGGCATGGTTTATCTGATGAAGTTTATTTTTGTTGGATAAAGCGCTAATAAACCTGTTTGTTTTTGACTATTTCGAGTTTGTTTGCCTGGTTTATCCATAGCTTTACCACAGTCATTTTTTTGTTTTTCTTGGTTTGTTTTTCATTTGGTTGGAGCTTAGTTTTGACTGTGACTGTAGTTATGGCTTCTGGTTATTGGGCACTGTTTTCTCTAGTGGATTTGGATAATGTTAACTCGTCAACTGGTAATCTTATACCCTTGGTGCAACACCTTATGGGAAGAGTCAATGCTTTATCCCAGACTATTGCCAGCCAACAAGTGGTGAATCCAGTTTCTTCTCAGAATGTGGGAGCACCAGAATTAAACATCACAGGATCCCAGGTGGGAAACCAGTTACCCCCAAGTCCTGGGATCAGATCTTTCTCCTCTGACCTATTACCATCTCAGCTGGGCTGAGCACCCATGGTTTCCCAACAAGTATGGCTCCTCAACCAATGATTGGATAATGACTTTACTTTTTGGTCAGCTGAACAGAGCCATTCCAAAGATTCATGTCAATGGCTTGATGATTTTGACCACAATCTTATGAAATATAAAAAGTTGCGGTTAGAGAATTCTTATCTAACTGAATGTATCAAAAGGAAGCAGATACCTAAGGGTTTACAGGTCTGGCAATATTCCACTGGTCTCAAAAATACTTCACTTTTCCATCAGGAACTTATCTGCTTCTTTGATAAGGTGGGTTGTGAGTTTTTGGAAATGATAGTTCGTCACAACATGAAGTTAATGACTGAGCTGAATAGAGACTTGTACGAGTTGGATGAGTTTATTACAAGTCATAATGATTATGAACAGTTGAAATACGAATATGCTCATATTTTTGCTAGTGTTGTACACCAAATTCAGCAACTGGGGACTAATAAAATCAAAAAGTTACAGAGGGACAGTAATGAATATGCTAAGGCCAAGCATATCCCACCCCCTTTCATTTCAAACATGGGGTAGGGGAAGGTTTAATAATTACCGTGGTAATCCCTCTAATAGTATGGAAGTTAAAAATGTTGGTCGAACTGCAATTGTGAATTTTGAGCATCAAGCTAACAATAATAATAATAATACTTTTGAACTTAATCCACCTGTGAGACAATCTGAAAGGATTAAAGGGCGGCGGACCAACCAACAACAGCCTAGCCAATCTAAATTTCAGGATTTTCATCCACCTCCCAGAAGGAACCAATGGCGTCCCGTGAATGTGGACGAGCCCTCCTGAATTCCATCTCCTGAGCGTGCAGCTCATGAAGGAGGACTTAGTGAATTTTTGAACAGCGGACATGACAAACCCTGAACCAGTGGATCAGCGTTGCTCATTTTTTACTTTTGTTTCACCATTGGATGATCTTCAGTTAATGAATGGACATTCCATGGAAAATGACATTTCGAATTTTGCATCGGACATTATTGCTACACCAATTCCTCAGCTCCCAACAAGGTCGGAATTGAAAATAATTTCTAATACAGTCAGGGACTTACATATATACAATTTTTCTGATACAGATTTGGATATAGCAATGGCTGATCTACTCTCCAAAGGTGTGACTTTTGTGCCTAGTAAAAGGGCAGATATACCAAACACTTTAATTGATTTAAAATGTTTACACGCATTGAATATCTCTTTAATGTTTGATAATATGATTTTTCAAGGAAATGTGTGCAGAGTTTTGAGCACTTTTAACCCCCTTCTGCATCCTATGATACTTGTTTTTGAAAAAAATGTGTGAACTAGACTTGAGAAGTATGGCTTCTTTAAAAAGTATTAGTAAATTTAATAATTTAAACAAACAAGAATGTTGATTGCTAGAGTTTCTGAATGAACAAAAAATGTGAGCTGTGAAGCCCAATAAGGGGGCTGATCTTGTAGTAATGGATTTGTTTGATTATAGGAATAGGATGTTAAAACTGTTAGATAATTCAGCCTATGAAAAGTTTCTAGGAATGAACTGAATTGAATGAATGAATTTCAAGACAATTTATGGGTAAATTAAGGATATGTTTATTGAGTAACATATTACTCTACAAACAGTCAATTATTTAAACATGACTGCCCCAATTTTACCTTGTATTTTTGGAGTCCCAAAATTATGTAAAGACATTCAGAACCCCCCGATGCAGCCAGTTATTGATGGGAGAAATTCTATAACGGCTGCATGTGCTAGATTCCTCAATTTAAAGCTTACAATATTTGTGAATTCTGAGCAGCATATATGCAGGGATTCTTGGAGTTTTTTGGCAGCTACTAATGACCTGTTTTTGACCCATTATGTAATTTCACTACAATTGATGCTAAAGACCTCTATACTGTGATATCACAAGATGAAGGTATCCAATGGATTTTGGAATTTTTGGTTGAGAAAGGGGTATCACAAGATGTGATTAATTTGTATGAAGAACTTTTTGAAATGGTGCTTAGTAATAATTATTTTTGTTTTAAAAGAGATTTGTACCTACAAAAGTGTGGGGTAGCAACGGGGTCCTTTGTGGAGCAGTGTTTGCCAATCTTTTTATGGCAGCTTGGGAACATAGTTTTTTTTAATAGTATTTTTTTCTGCTAGTGTTACACTATATTTACATTACCTGGATGATTTATTCATATTATGGAAAGGGGATGAAGCCTATTTCAATTGTTTTATGGAATGCATTAATGGGACTACCAATTTTATGAAGTTTTCTAAGGAGTTTAGTATGGGGGGATCTCCTATTTGGATGTTAGTTTAAAGAAGGTTGACATCAATGGGAGATATATATATATATATATATATCAAAGATTTTTAGGAAGAAAACCTATTCTAACAGCTTTTTACATTACTCAAGTGCACACCCTATGCATCAAAAAAGGTCAGTTGTTAAGGGGCAGTTTGTAAGGGCTACTAGAATGATTACCCTGGATGCGCATTTTCCATATGAATGTGACTTACTGTATTTTATGTTTGAAAGGAGAGGGAACCCCATCAGTTTGCTTGATAGTTTGAGAAATGAGGTGGTACTTAAAATATCAAGAAGGTATTTTTGTCCCATTTTGGAAATTTGGTTGTATCTGGTAATAACCAAGATGATGTAAATTCAACTGATTATGAAGCACCGATTTCAGTTTCCCCTTTACTGAATACTGTACAGTTTATCACTCAAATTTAGTATTGATCATGTAGGAATTTGTAGTATTTTGCTTAAGAACTGGCCTATTTTGATGGAGGAAGGACACGTAAGGGAAAAGTTCGGAACATCTCCAGTAATGGTGTTCAGGAAAGGCACTAATTTTAAGTCTATATTGGAGAATTTAAATAAAACTCCACGTGACAAAGATGTGCATATGAGTAGATGTGGTAAATGCCCATGGTGTTCTAAAACTGAAATTGATAATGCATTTCAGTTTGGGGGGTATAAATATAAGATTAAATATAAGTTTGATTGTAATAGTAAGGGAGTAGTATATTTAGCTAGCTCCCAGCTCTGTATGGCGTATTATGTGGGTAAAATTATTTATTTTATTTATTTCAGATTTGTTAACCGGGGGTGTCTGACTGAGTCGAAAAGGCCCTTTTTCAGCAGAGGCCCGGGGAGAAAAGCTCCACAAAGAAAAATTACAGACACATTTAGTTATTTAGACATAATCAGTATACACACAAATTACAAGAGACATGTTTTTACAGTGGTATGTGGCACAAACAGTTACAGTGGAGAGAACAATCAAAAAAATATTAATTTTAAAAATAAAGGTAAGTAATAGATTTGTGGTGTACAGCTGAACTTTGGAATGTAGGTAGAATACATACATAGTACACAGGTACAGTACATACATTGTAGATTAGCTAGTGTTTGTGAGTAAGATTGAAAAACTATTATCAATTGCTCTAGATTTAGTATGCATATGTTATCCGCTTTCACTAGCCTGGGGAGCAATCATGGCACTGCCAACTTTGCTTGAGATGTTGCCTGATGAGGTCTTTAAAGGAGGCTTTGGATGATGTGTTTTGAATGCTAGTAGGGACAGAGTTCCATTTTTTAGCCACCAAACTACTATATAGTGCATCTCCAAAGCTATTGTAGCTGTTGGTAACTTCTAGTAGTAGTTTGCTTGATGATCTAAGAGGCCTTTTGGCTGAGTGATGTTGTACTAGGTTTTTGAGGGCAGGACACTTATTGGGGAGGTAATAGATAGAATGACAGAGGCAGAGCTGATTGTAGGTTAGGAGGTTGGGCAGTTCAAGCCAGTGGAGCTGTCTCAAAGCAGTACAGTGATGAGTTCTATATGAGCAATTTGCAGCAAAACGGGCAATTCTGTTATAGCAAGCTTCCATTTTGCTTAGTTCAGTTTTGTTGAGATTAGTCAGAATGGGACATGCATAGAGTAGGGTGGATAGAAGTTGGGAGTGAGCAATGGCTGATCTTGTGTTGTTGGTAAGAAATGGTTTGATACGGTAGAATGACCTCAGTTTGGCATGTACTTTTTTAATAGTTAAGTTCAGATGACTATCAAATTTTAGGTGGGAGTCTATGGTTATTCCCAATAGCTTAGCCTGTGCCACTGGAGCAATTGGAGTAGCATTTGTGGAGTAGATAGTGAATTGACTGTTAGTGTTTTTGTTAGAACTGGTTATAATCATAAGCTGAGTTTTCTTTGGATTGAGGATAAGTTGGGCTTTGGTAAGGTAGTTTTCAACATCAGAGAATGCTAGTTGAGTTGTTTGCAGGAGGGTGGGAATGTTTTGTGCAGCACAGATTAAGGTAGTGTCATCTGCATACTGAATTATAGATGCATGCTGTGTGGAGGTGTGGAGGTCATTTGTGAAGACTGTGAATAGTAGTGGTCCTAAGAGAGAACCCTGGGGGACTCCTATAGTTATGGGCAGCTGAGGAGAGAGAGAATTTTCCCATTTCACAGCTTGGTACCTGTCAGTTAAGTAGCTTTGGAACCAGGTAAGAGTGGAATTAGATAGATGATATTGGTTTAGTTTGCTTAGCAGGATTTGGTGCGAGACTGTGTCAAATGCTTTGGACATATCCAAAAAAAGAGTTGACACTTGCAGGCCTTCATTTTTGAGACGGTTTACTGTGTCTGTGAAGCAGAGGAGAGCTGTAGTGGTACTATGGGCAGGTCTGAAACCATGCTGAGTAGGTGACAGGATGTTGCAGTCTAGGAGATAGTTTAGCATCTGGGTAAGGATGCATTTTTCTAGGATTTTGGCCAGGGGGGAGAGTAAAGCAATGAGTCTGTAGTTATTAAGTTCAGTGGAGGTACCACCTTTATGTATGGGTGTAACATAGGATATTTTCCAGAGTTTGGGCACATAGTTTTCAACAATTGATCTGTTTATGAGAGTGGAGACTGGGATAGCAATAGCATCTGCTGTGAGTTTCAAGAAATAGCTGGGGAGTAGGTTGGCTGCTGTTGATGAGGTTTTAGTTTGGAGAGCATGCTTTTAATTGAAGTGGTGGAAACTGTTTTGAGGGTAAAGTTTGTATTAGTGTTATTTGTGTTGGGGGGGATATTGAGGAAGGAACTGTCCTGTGATACTAAGGATAGAATTGAGTTCACAAAGTGGGAGTTGAATTGTGTTTCGATGGGAACTTTGGTGTCAGGGGTGGTTGGTTTGGGGGTAGCCTTTTGGGTGGATTTTAGTAGCTGGCCATTTGAAATGGATCGTAGATTAAAGGATAGAATCTAAGAACATGAATATGCCATCAGAAAAGGACAGGAAACTAATGCCCTTGCAAAACATGTTACAGGATATATAGGCCATACCTTTAAATATATGGCAATTGATAAAATTGTTCTCAGACCTAGTGGGGGGACCTATATAGTTATTTTTAGAGAAGAAAGAACTTTTATGGCAGTTGAGGCGTAATGCCTTCAAATGGCCAGGTCTTAATGATATGTGTTCTACTTCTTGTTTACTTAAGATTAGAGCATTAGAAAGGTAAGACGTGGGCAGTCATATATATTTTTTATATATATTTTTTTAATATATTGAAAACCTTTTTAAGTTTCTAGCTTAAGACTTATTTTAGGTTAGAAGGAGAATTCTAAAGTTTTTAAAGTAATGGTTTTAGATGCATTTGATATTTAAGTCTGTTATTTTAAGTTGGGGAAGATCTAATTGGTTAATTGATTTATTAATGGTGTCTGATTAACTTGTGTGTGTGTGTGTGTGTGTGTGTGTGTGTGTGTGTGTATATATATATATATATATATATATATATATATATATATATATATATATATATACTAATGCTTCAATAAGGTATGGTTTATGTGATGAAGTTCATTTTTGTTGGACAAAAGTGCTAATAAAGGCATTTATTTTTGACTATTTCCAGTTTGTTTGCCTGGTTTATCCACACATAGGGGCCAGAGCCATAGAGCAAGGGGGAAGGGGCACCCCCACACACACTTTTACCAGAAGTCCATGGTTGAGTTTTTTTTTTTTTTAAGGAAGACCCGACGCATGCTAACGTGGATTTAAACCAAAGCACTCGTGAAAGTGTGTCTGATTCTGTACAGGGTATGTACATAATCGGATCTTTCTCCAGGTTCAGAAGGTTCCCTTGTGAATGTGCTGGCAAAGTTACAGGGGAAACGTATTTGGACAGCAGCTGTTAGTGCTTAGTTGCACCTGAATCGAGGGTTGTAACTACTTGAGATGTTTATTTATTGTGTGAGACACAGTGAGTACCATCAAGTTTGGTATCTCCAACAAAATATTGCGGAAGGGCTATAGGCTGTGGCCATGATGCTTGCGGGGGTATCACTAATTCATTTTTTGTCTGTGGGCTCAGGCTGTGATAAATATTCTGGCTACCTTGTTATATGGTTTTGCCGATAGCCAGTTGCATAGAATGTTCAATGCTGTTTTCTTTGTTTAAAAAGTGCTAAGAGGAACTTGAATAGATGGCATTTTCTTAGTTTTTAGAGGGTGTATATATGCTTACTCTTTTCATTATCATACTTTAGTTATTATTTTTTTTCTATCAATGCTTCTGGCATTGTGATTGTTTTGGTAGTTATTTGCAGGGCTCTCCTTTTTAAGGTTTTCTCTTGTGTTTTCTTTTTTTTTTGTCTATTTGATTTATTCCTGTCCTGTAATGGATTGTCACTTGCAAGTGCTGAGGATGTATGAGAAAAGTCATCAGTAGTTAAGGACAAGCACATTGAAACCAGGGTTATCTGTCATGGAATCCTTTTTGATAGGGAATTAGAGTGTTTCTCAGGAAATCCAGAAATCAGGGTCTCAGTCCCTGTCCCTTAATCTCTTTAACTTTATTCAAGTAACCCACTCCATCACCCGACCCAATAAAACAAATTCCCCAGGATTCACTCTTGACTGGATCTTAGTCACCCATCCAAATAAAATTAACAACTCTGGCACCATTCCTGACTCTATTAGTGACCACCTCCCAGCTTTCATTCACCATGCAACCACCTCCCATCCACACCAATATCCAAATATTCAGATCCGCAACCTCTAACTATCTCAAACAAATGAACTGGAACATTATAAAAATTCTTCCACTCGATAAAGCCATAGACCACTTTAATTCTACTTTCCTAGACACTCTAAATTCCCTAGCTCCACCAAGGAAAAAAAAAAAAAACTATAACTGCCCCTTGGCTAACCAAAGAAACAAATCAAATTATGCATCAAAGAGACAAATCCTGGAAACATTACCAAAAGAATAAACTTCCCAAAACCCTTCTCCAACATACACAACTCTGTAACCTTGCAAAAAAACAAATCTTCAAAGGCAAAAAATCCTACTACACTAAGCTCCAGTCCAACCATCCCCAAAACTCTAGGCTTTTTTGGAACTCCATAAACTCACTCCTCAACCCAGGCTCCAAAAATAACCCCTGTCCAGACCCAAGTAAATCTGACCTCGAATTAGCCTCACTATTCAACTCTTTCTCAACATGAGTGACCGGTGTTCCACACCTGAAGTCAACGTCTCATTGGTCCGATCCAAACATAAGCTAATTATCCTAGATATCCACATCCTGCCCCCACCCCCCATTAAGGAAACCATGGTAAAAAATGTCTCCAAAGCCAACTTCATGCTTTTTAAGACAGAAGTGGTGAACTTCCTGACACCCATGCAGATGGACAATACAGTTACGGCTACTGAATCCTACACAATTGCACTTTATAAGCACTTACATGAGTGCATGGATCATGCTATCCCAAACAGAACCAAGACGCTATCCTCCAAAAAAAGGAAGCCAATCTGGTGGTCCCCTGCCATAAACAAACTGTACAACAGAAGAAAGAAACTGTTGCAAAAGAGAGTCAAATCCCATGAGTGGAGGAGCTCCCTGGTCAGCCTCAGTAAGAAGCTGCAATCCCTGATAAAATCCTCCAAAGCTAGTTACGAAAACAAAATCACCACTGATTCTAAAGACAACCACAAAGCATTCTATAGCTATGTCAAGAATCTCAATGGCAACACTCAGATCTGCTCTGAGTTACAGCACAATGGCACTAAATATACAGACCCAACTGATATTGCCAACATCCTGGCAGATAGGTTCAGTGCTAAATTTACCCCCCCTCTCACCCCCTAAAGAGCCCATCTCTATACCAGAAAAATGTAAAGTTCCTGTAATCACGGCTGCACAGGTAAAAACCACACTCTCCAAAGCCAATAACACAGCATCCATGGGACCAGACAACATCCCAGGCTGTGTTCTACATGAACTATAGAATGAACTGGCACCCCACCTAAGTACCATGTTCAATCATAGCCTTGCCTCAGGCTTTGTGCCTGCTGAATGGTGCACAGCAATGGTTATCCCACTCCACAAGGGGGGAGCCATCATGGACCCCAGGAACTACTGCCCTATTAGCCTGACAAGCCTTGTCTGCAAGACCATGGAATGTATCATCATAGAACTTATAAACAAAGACATTGGTAATCTCCAAACCCTGGACCCCACCCAGTTCAGGTTTGTAAAAGGCAGATCATGTCTCCTAAACCCGATCGACTTCTTTGAAGCAGTCACCAAAGCCATAGACAAGGGTAAGGTGATTCACACAGCCTATCTAGATCTTGCCAAGGCTTTCGACACCATCCCCCACTCTGGAATTATAGATAAACTCACTAAACTAGGTATAAATCCCTATGTCACAAGATGGGTTGCCAACTGGCTCACTGATAGAACCCACACTGTGAAAGTAGCAGACTCCAAATCCAACTTCAGACCAGTGCAAGTGGAGTACCACAGGGTTCAGTCCTGGGTCCCCCCCTGTTTGGTATCTACTTCTCTGAAGTACAGGCTAACACAGAAGGTCTTTGGCTAATGAAGTTCGCAGATGACTGCAAACTAGGAGCCATAATCGAAACACCTAACGATGTGGACATCCTACAAAAGGGCCTCACTGAGACAGATGCCTGTTGTCAAAGCCATGGCCTCAAGCTCAATGCCAAAAAGTGCATTGTCATCCCCTTTGGTAAAAACTCTGTACCCATGAACTACAACATAGGTGGCAGTATACTTAACTCCGAAAGTGTGATAAGAAACCTTGGGACACAGGTGAACAGTAGTCTCTCCTTTGATAATCACATCGCCATAGTAGTCAGGAAATCCTTCTACATGGCACACCTCATCACAAAAGGTTTCTCATCCAGAAAAAAAGAGGTCATTGTTCCCCTCTACTCATCACTCATTAGACCCATTATAGAGTACAATACACCTTTTGGTATGTACCACACAAGACATCTACAACAACTGGAAAGGCCACAGAAATACCTCACAAAGAGGATTATCGGCCTCAAACAGATGCCCTACGCAGACCGTCTCAAAAAACTCCAGCTTTACTCCATTACATATCACCTACTCAGAGGTGATCTCTGCCTAACATACAAAGCTATGTCAAACCCAGAGCTGTTGGACATGCTCCACTTAAAGAAATCCCAATCCCTCCGAGCTACACACTCTAGGGACCTAAACCATGTCACCACAATAAACAGAACATGCCGGAGGGATAGACTCCTGTCCCAGAGACTTCCCATACTCTGGAATAAACTACCTATCTATATCAAACAAAGCTCCTCATTAGCACTCTTCAAGAAAAATCTTGATGATTGGATGGGAAATAGGAAATTCACCCCGTGGATCACCTCTGTGGCTCTGCTCGACAGTGGCACAGGAAAATAATTTTCTTTGGTGGCAAAACCCAGGGTACCTTTTTGCTGGGCTTGTATAGTCCCCAGGGCCGATAGCCTAGTACCTACCTTAGAACCTAAGCGTCAATATCTGACCTAATGAAAACTTTTCTGAACAACGACCCATCTCTCCTACATTCCATCTCATCTAAGTCCCCAAATAATTTCCCCCATGTTTGAGCTTAAAACTGTCTCCACTAACTACATAAAAAAAATTCTATCCAAACTTGAACCCTGCTCCAATGCACCTGACAACATCCTGTCTTCCTTTCTCAAGTCTGCTGCCGATGGTATATCTCTCCCAATTAGTATCCAAATTAATAGATCCATAAAGGAATCCTATGTCCCTAAACTCTGGTGTTCCACCTTTATTCTTCCTCTCCACAAGGGAAGCAAAAACACTAAAATTTTAAACTTCTGCCCTATAGCTCTTCTCTCTCTAATCTCCAAAATCCTAGAAAAATGCATCCACCTCAAACGTATGCCTTTTCTGACTAAAAAACAACTTCTTACTCCTAGACAACATGGCTTCCGTCCAGGACATAGCACCATAACAGCTCTACTCTCATTCTTAGAAACTGTCAATGAAGCCCAAGATTCTGGGAACTTAGTATCCACAGTGCTCTTAGATCTCTCTAAAGCATTCGATATTGTTTCCCATAAGCACCTTCTAATTCACCTCTCAAACCTAAATCTCTCCCAAAACACTCTTTCCTGGTTCTCAAGCTATCTGTCAGATAGATCTCAGGCTGTGAAATGGAAAAAAGGCACCTCATCTTTCTTATCTACCCCTACCGGAGTACCACAGGGGTCCATCTTTAGAACAACGCTGTTTAATATCTTTATCAATGACTTTCCCTCTGCTATTCCTAATGTCAAAGTCATCCAATATGTAGATGACTCTACACTTGTTTGCGCTGCCTCTAACCTCTGCGAACTTCTATCTTAAACTCAGACTGCCTTCTCAACTACTGAGATCTGGATGCACCAACATCACCTTTCTCTCAATGCTAACAAATCTAAAATATTACTATTCATACCCTCAAAATCTTTCTCTTTTGATAAAAATTCCTTCCAAGTCCTTAGCCAAAGCAACTCTCCAATTGAAGTTGTTCCCTTTGCCAAACTACTCAGTGTAACTATAGACGAACACCTCAAGTTCTACATCCATATTCAGTAAAATATAAAGAAAACCCACCAAAAACTAGGTATGCTATACACGAACAACCACTTCCTATCTACTTCTACCAGACATACTCTGGCCTCCTCTTACCTCCTTCCCTCCCTTCTGTATGGCACCCTGCTACTAACTAACCTATCCTCTTCCATCAGTTCCAAACTTGAAAGCTGTTATAACAAAATTTCTAAATTTGCCACCAAAGCCAAACATTCCATTCATCACTGTGTTACCCTCAAATCCCTCAACTGGTTAGAATTCACAAATTACCTGGACTTCCTCCAGCTCACTACAGCACATAGACTAATATTTATTCCAACCAAATTTCCTTCGCCCATACACCCCAACTAGAACTCTCAGATTTGAACACCAAAACTTAATTACTGTCCACAAACCTAAACATCCTGATGGACAACTTCTCCTCTCCTTTTCTTTAGGTAAGAAATGGAACTCTCTCCCTCCCATGCTAAGGACAATGTCAAACACAAACAACTTCAAAACTCAGCTTTACACCTACCTCTCCTCCAAATTGAAATGTAACTGCATTCTCCCTACCTAGAACTCTTTAACAAAAGCCCCTGGGAGGGTATCCTCCTGAGTTCCTAAGCACATTATAGCTGGAATAACCTTCTATAGCTAATTCCCATATGATCTCTTACACTCTGTAAATATTGTGAATAGCTTTTGCTTTTGACTTTAACTGTGTGAATTTGTTAAAATGTATCTGCACGATATTTTTCCACTATGGGCAATATTGCTCACACTTTGTATTATTTGATATGTATTTGTAATTATACTTTTATTTTTATTGGACTGCTATCTTTACTGTAATCTGTTTCGGTTCCCTATTATATGATCGAAGACGCATTCTTTCGAATGCTTCTTGATCAAACTTGAAAGCACGAAATGGCAAAATACCGTAACAGCATATAAGCAAATTCTTTCCCTGGGAAAGAAATCGCTTAGCTGCCTTTGTTATTTTGCAGTTTCCGTCACTGTAGTGTGATCTCGGAGTTGGTATATTTAAGTAGGGGGGTGGGGGGTGAAGCCCCCCACTTTATGTAATGTTTTAAAGTTTTTTTTTTTTTTTCTTTTTTGAAACAACGATTTTTTTCCCTGGGAAAAAAAATTGCTCTTCTAAGTGTTAGGGATTGTAAGCTTTCACTTACATGGGGTTGATAAATCAGCGTTCACTTTTTTAAGCGTTCACTGATTTAATATAGACCCTCTGTTTCATGGAGCTTTTCTCCCCGGGCCTCCACTGAAAACAGGCTCTCTGGTCCCAGTGGACGTCCTCGATAATCAAACTGGAAATAAAATAAATAATAAAATTCACTTTTGGTGAGAGTACTCCATGACTGTATTGAATAGTTCTTAGAGCACACCTTTTTCTGAATTGCATTGCCTCAAATGTTTAGTTTACACTTGCATTTTCTATTTTACATTTAAGTTTAATTTTGTCTGAACAATCTTTTGCTTGTTTCAAATGGCATCATGAGTAATGTGAAATGGAACCAGTGGTAGGTGGTTAGACTACTCAAAAGAATCCACTTTGATACAGCTTAGAAATGTTCAACAAAAGTCTTAGCATTTCTTTATTTTATTTTATGTCAGTGATTGAGAAAGTATGGCTATCTTCTCATTTAAATTTGTTTTCTGTAATAAAATTACGTTTTGTCACCACTGTAATATTATGGATGGAAATAAAGCATGAATTCAAGAAAATGAAATATATATTGCAGGAAACAGTTTATACACATACATTCTTTTTTCCTGTCCAAATTTCCTCAATATGATTTGTAGAACCCTCATCATTATCTAGTGTAATAATTTCAACAGATATTAACAGTTGTTACACCAAAATTATACATTTTAATATGTGTAGAATGTTTTTGTATTTATCTGTTGCTAACAATTAATCCTGAATGAAAAAACACTTACATTTACTTCTTGAAAGAGGTGGAGTAAAAGGTGGGGCTTTTGTCAGGTTTTAGGGTTTTCCAAAGGAGGTAACCCTTAAATTTGAAACTGCACGCCAGTTTATTTACTTTTTGTTGATCAAGTTGCTCTTACTGTCACAGAAACAGTATGGGTTTTACTTTGCCAAGAGGGGGGGTGGTGCCCTTTTAATTTACTGCTGTTCAATGAAACTGTTGGGGAAGGGAGGCAGTCAGAAGCATAGTGCCCCTCTCACCCTCTACCCCCCCCCCAGTCTTCAACAGCTTCCGGTGCCTATGTATCCACAGCTTTACCACAGTAATTTTTTTTTGTTTTTCTTGGTTTGTTGTTCATTTGGTTGGAGCTTAGGTTGTGAAAAAACAAAATGCTACTGCAAGAGTTCCAGAATATCTCTCACTATTATCTAAAAAAAATCATTTCAGTACTAGGTATAGAATGACATCACATTTGGCCTCCTGACTCTGGTACAGTACATACCCAGTGCTCTGCTAAGATCTGTTGCAGCATATGAAAGCTATAAAACAATTTTAAAAAACTTCCATCCTTCCAGGGTAGCAATTAGTTCATCCCTAAGGACAATACATTAAAAGTCCTAGTCAGGGTTTTCCTAGACATTTTTGTCTCTGGCTGCAACCAGACCTGTAAGATAAAATCTTTATGGCCTAAACTAACCCATTTAATTTTCAGCCTATATTAGCTGGACTGAGATTAATCTCTTCCCTTCTGGAATTTTCTGTTAAAACATATACATTTAATCAGTTATTATAATACTGTCTGACATGCATGTATATCTCTTTTCTGTCCAGCAGGACCCACTGCTGATGCGTTTTTAACACAAGCAACCTTAGAAATACACAAGTATCTGTACAGATCATTGTGACTGTCAAATGACAAAATTCTTTACAAAACTCCACCTACCTATGCTGACATATGTTACACATGTACTGCTCTACTGCCCCTGGCACAGATGGCACTACCTTATATCATCATGCTGTTCTCTGTATTTTCTTCCCCTAAAATACTAATAATGTTACTTACAACACAATCACATCACACATGTACATACTTTATGTTAACACAATCACATCACAGACATGTGCCCCAAAAAATAGGAATTCAAAATCTACATGATGCCATATGTAATATGTATAGTACTGCAATATATGGTTTACTGTGTTTGAGCCTCATAATGCTGTTGCATGTGTCACATAGCATAGTTCTCCATCATCCACACATTTCTAGCCCTCACTTCACAGATGTGTAATGTCAGTTCCTCTGTGGCATTGCTAGTCAATACATACAGTTCAATAGGTGATGTTTTGTCTTTCATGGATTTGATTCAGCTGTGCTTTATGTAATCCCTCATGACAAGTGATTTTTCTACCAAGGAATCCCAATATTATTTATGGCAATACATATGTCTGTGTAAGACTGTTAACATAATGAGTGTCATAACCTATCCTTGTGCAGATGCCCAGAAGTGAGAAACCATGAATCAAAATAGCCCTGAGATATCACAATTAACCAGCATGAGATGGAGTTGCTGTGGAGTATACATAAATATATATGTATATATGTATGTATGTATGCATATATATATATATATATATATATATATATATATTATTATTATTATTAATAAACTGATGACTTGATGATGATGAACTAACAAATATACTTGTAAAACTTCAAAACAATAAAAGAAAAAGAAAAAAACAGCAACCCTCTCTGTAGTTTAAGCGTTTGTTCCATTTATTGTGTAGGAACTTCATCAAAATTAATATAAATAAGTATGTCACAATATTAATAGTACTCCAAAACATGAATAACCAGCAATCAACCAATAACTTGTGAGTAAGCTTAACAGAATGCTGACTATTAAACATGTGCAAGTAATATGAGCTAGAAAGCTGGCTTAATTAGTACAAGTCAATGCATATTCAATGACAGAAAATATCACCCCAGTGAGAAAGTCATTGCAGCTACTTTAATGCACATTTCATGTTAGTAGATTAATTTAAACCAGGGCGACAATCTGCTTTTAAATATAGCTGCCATTTTGATTCTAATAGTTGCAAGAGATTATCAGAATCCCCAAAGATATAAATGGGTCTGCTTCACATGACTGAAAACTCATTTAACTGAATTTCATTTGACCAAAACCAAAATACCTAATTTTCAAAATACTGAAAACTCATTTGACTGAATCTCATTATTCTGAAAGCTTACAATGCTGAATTTCAAATACAAAATTTTAAACCATAGATGTGCACACTTACAACACCAATGACTAACTCTTTGCAGAACTTAGAAACTACTTACTTACCCTCGTAACAGAAACTGAATGATATAAAACCAAACTAGGTGGGGTGCCATGCCCCCTACATGCCCCAATGTGGGGGACTGTGACACCCAAACCCCACCTTACTATATATATATATATATATATATATATATATATATATATATATATATCAATATATATATATATATATATATATATATATATATATATATATCTATATATATATATATATATATATATATATATATGCATATACACTCCAGGACTGCGCTACAGTGGGGAAAAGGGCATATACCTTTTACTTGCCTTGCAGTAATCTACACACTGCCACTACTGCTGGGAACACACATAACATCTGCCATATTACTTTACATACTTACCATAAAAATGTAAAGAGACTTACCCACATTTAGAAACGCAGCAGCACTACTTTCTACATGACTATCGGTATTCTGACAGTCAGCACTTTAAGTTACAGTAAGTCTTTTTATCACATGCAAGTCACAGGTAAAGGGAAACCCATATCATTTATATGGCTTAAACTTCAGTATAATGAGATTCAGTCAAATGAGTTTTCAGTATTTTGAAAATTAGGTATTGTGGTCCTGTCAAATGAAATTCAGTCGGATGAGTTTTCAGTTATGTGAAGTAGACCTATCTATATATATATATATATATATATATATATATATATATATATATATATATATATATATATATATATATATATATATATATATATATGTGTGTGTGTGTATATATATATATATATATCATCACAAGTGTGATGAGTACTGCCATGTTTCTCACCTAAAAGCAACAGTGGAACCATGGGAAACACAGTTTTAACTATAACTGCTTTCTCTGCCATCCTTTTCCTAGACTCAGGCTCTCTATGGTGGCCATCATTATGTAAAGGATGGAGCCAATTCCCTGTCATATCTCCTGAGATCTTTGAAGGGAAGATACTGCAGGTGATGGTAAAGGTGGTGCTGCAGTTAGAGCACACAGGTGGTCTACCTTCTTGTAAACAATTACAGCTAAAGGTTACTTCATGCGGGGGGGGGGGAGGCTATACCAGGTCTTGGTACAAGGTTGAGGCATGTAATAGTCTAGCCAAGGCTGTGTCACCCATGCTACTGTCATCCCACACATGGTGAAAAATGTCATCACCATTATAGTGACATGAAACAGCACAAAGCTGACCTCCTTAACCAATGGGAAACATTATAGGGAACCCCCCACCTATGAACTGTAAGTATATCATCCAGGAAGTTGGCAACCCACTTCCATGACATGGCAACATGTCTTCATTAATCTTTCTTTATGTTCATAGGTTCATACTAGGCTATCTGCCCTAGGGCATTTATGAGCCTAGCCAGAATGTGTTTGGCTTTCGCCACCCATTTTAAATTTATTTTGCTATGCCCTTTTTCGAGGTTAGTATACTGTGCCTCTGTCTAACAGTGACACAGAAGTGATACCTGGGGTAAACCTATGATCTCCCATCCACTCATCAAGATTCCTCTTGAAGAGAGTCAATGAGGGACTCTGCTTAACCTGGACTGGGATTTTATTCCAGAGTGAAGGGAGCCTCTGGGTTATGAATCTGTCCCTCCAGCATGTCCTATTTATTTCAGTGCTGAGGTTCAAGTCTCTTGAGCGCGTAGCTTGATGGGATTTGGATTTTCTGAGGTGCAGCATGTCCATTAATTCCGGGTTGGACATGGCTTTATACGTCAGGCACAGATCGCCTCTGAACAGGCGGTATGCCACTGAGTAGAGCTGGAGTTTCTTTAACCGGGCAGCATATGGCATCTGTTTGAGCCCTTTGATCCTCTTGTTGAGGTACTTTTGGGGTATTTCCAGTTGCTGCAGGTGTCTGGTAAGGTACATCCCAAAAGGGGCATTGTACTCAATTATGGGCCTGATGAGGGATGAGTAAAGAGGCACGATGACCTCCCCTGATCTAGATGTGAACCCCTTCATGATTAGGTGGGCTATATAAAATGTTTTTCTAACCACTTTGGCCACGTGGTTATCAAATGAGAGATTGCTATCAACTTGGGTCCCCAGGTCCCTAATTACTTCTTCTGTACTTAATGGATTACCACCTATGTGGTAATTTGTGGGCACTTTGTTTTTGCCAAAGGGGATGACTACACTTTTTGGTATTTAGCTTGAGGCCATGGCTCTGGCACCAGTTGTCTGTTTTTATGAGGCCCTTTTGGAGGATGCTTGTGTTGGCTGGAGAGTCAATTATGGCGCCCAGTTTGCAGTCATCTGCGAACTTGGTCAGCCACAGTCCTTCTGTGTTGGCCTGTACCTCCGAGAAATATATACCGAACAAGAGAGGTCTCAGGACTGAGCCTTGTGGGACACCACTTATAACTGGTTTGGAGTCTGACATGGCTCCAGCAATTCTAACCATGTGGGTTCTGTCCTTGAGCCAGTTTGCAATCCATCTAGTGACATAGGGGTTTATATTTAAGCTGGTGAGCTTATCTATAATGCCCGAGTGGGGTATTGTATCGAAGGCTTTTGCCAGGTCCAGGTAGGCTGTGTGGACCACCTTCCCCTCGTCAATGGCCTTGGTGACTGATTCAAAGAAATCAACCAGGTTTAAGAGGCAGGATCTGCCCTTAACAAAGCCAAACTTGGTAGGATCCAGTGTATGTAAATCCCCAATATCTTTATTTATGAGGTCCATGATGATCCTTTCCATAGGTTTGCAGACCAAGCTAGTCAGGCTTATGGGGCGATAGTTTCCAGGATCCGTTGAGGCACCACCTTTATGAAGAGGGACCACTGTTGCTGTACGCCACTCTTTGGGCACATATCCTGTAGTAAGGCTGAGATTGAACAGTAGTTTTATGTTTGGGTTTAGCTCTTCTTGGAGTTCATGTAGGACGCAGCCCGGGACACCATCTGGTCCCATTGATGCTGTGTTTTTTGCTTTGGAGAGGGCGGCTCTTACCTGAGCATCTGAGATGTCAGGGGCAGCACTCTGCTGGGATAGATATTTGCCCTTTGGTGGGGAGAGGGGAGAAGTTTGCTGAACCTGTCAGCTAGGATGTTGGCAATGTCTGTGGGTTTGGTGTATTTTTGTCATTTTGGACTAATTCTGAGCATATCTGGGAATTACCACCCAGGTTCCTAACATAACTAAAGAAAGCCTTGTGATTATCCTTAGTGTCCTGTACAATTTCTCTCTCGAAGCTGGCCTTAGACAATTTTATGAG
The DNA here is from genome assembly GCF_019279795.1 of Protopterus annectens. NCBI lineage: Eukaryota > Metazoa > Chordata > Ceratodontiformes > Protopteridae > Protopterus > Protopterus annectens. The sequence continues at coordinate 168,031,852 of NC_056738.1, forward strand.
TGCCCGTAGTTTTTTTCTAATACTGATCAGTGATGCCTTCCCTTTTTGGGATTTTGCTCTATCATTTAGTAGCTTCCTCCTTCTATTGCATAGTTTGTTTATGGCTGGGGTCCACCAGACAGGACGCCTGCCTTTGGGGGATTGGGTCTTGGTTTTATTTGGGATCGCATGATCCATGCATTCCTGAAGGTGTTCATAGAATGCGTTTATAAAGGATTCTGCGGTCTGGGCCGTATTTTCCACAGGCCTGGGGGCTTTGAAGGATTCCACCTCGGTTTTGAGGAGTGTGAAATTTGCTTTAGAGAAGTTTTTCACTGTGGTTTTCTGGGCAGGGGGGTGGGGTTGGGATGTGAATATCCAGTGAGATTAGTTTATGGTCTGATCTTACCAGTGAGGGATACACTTCTGGTCTGGAGCATAGAGTCCCCATGTTGGTGATGATCAGGTCCAGTATGTTTCCCCTCTTGTGAGAGTGGTAACAAGTTGTTCCATAGCATTTGAGTTTATAAATTCTAGGAACCTTTGGGCTAGGGTGTTGGAGCTAGAGTAATGCTCCCAGTCTATGTTTGGGTAGTTGAAGTCGCCCAATATAATGGTGTTTGGAGAGACCTTCATATTTTCCAGTGTTCTCAGGAAGGCCGAGTGGGGTTCCTGGGTTTGGGAGGGTGGTCTGTAGCAGGCTATAAACTGGAAGGCAGTTTTACCCACTGTTAGTTGCACATGGATAGTCTCTGATGCTTCGTGCTTTGCCACCAACCTGGAGGTGTGGGTATCTTTGATGAATATCGATACTCCCCCTCCTTTTGTGGTTCGGTCGAAGTTTTGGGGCTGAAAGCATGGTATGAGGTATAACCTGGTAGTGCTGGGGTGCTCTCAGGAGCCCTGAACCAGGTTTCTGTTACTGCACAGATATCGATGTTCTCCATGCTAAGGAGAGTTTCGAGTGCGTGCATCTTGAGGTTTAGACTTCTGGCATTGAGTAGCATTACTCTTAGTTTCTTATCCCTTGTGATACCCTGCACAGATAGAAGGTAACCAGGAGGTGCATCGGTAGAGACTGCAATGCCACAGAGAAGCTCAAGGGGAATATTATTACTGAGTGCAGGTCTGATGAAGTTGGGGCATATGCCTCGACGAAAGCACTTACAATAAATAGTTTTTTGTGAAGTAAAAGCAGCCAGCTCGCTTTTTTGTTTTTTATCAAGTTAGTAGCGTGAATAGTCTTTAGTTGTTTGTACTGAGTGCAATGTCAGAATACCAGTAATTGTACTAATAACAAAAGCAGTTTCTGGAAATCAGGGCATGATTTAATATCACACAACTACATTATGATGTACATTTTAAGTGTGCAAACCCCATGTTGCTGTACGATTACTCATCTAGCTATGAACATTTATATTATAAAAAGTTTTGCAAATATACAAATAATTTAAGATAGGTACAATAACTATTATATGCTTCTTACAGTTTGCAGTCAATACCTTGAAGTGCCTTCAATTGAATGGTCATGTTGCTGAACCAGCATGCTGAGAATAAAAACTTAATTCCGCCCCTTGTTGAATCATATTAATAGCGACAGTTCAACATTCGCTGTTTTGGAAATGTGGCAATTAGATTAAATGTTCCATTCGATGCTTGGTTATGTGATTCACTGACTTTCTAATTGAGGTCTACCCACTTTGAAAACTACCTTTTGATGTTTCCATCTACGACTGAAGACACTTTGTGGACATTAGTAAACTGCTTATTACATGTGAGAGATCCAATAATATTAGACCACTAAGATAATTATTAATGACCTCATGTGTATATCAGAATAAAACAATCCTTTTTTCTAGAATATATAATGAAAATGACTTTAACATTAAATAAATATGCATAATGCTTTTCTTGTAATGTCTCTCCTTCCCCCTCTTTAGCTATCCTTTTGAAAATGTTCATATATTTTACTCTGAATTTTTAATTGCAGCATCAGCTTGGAGTGCCATCCCTTCATAGGTGTTAGTGGTGGTGGGACCAGAATTAGCAGAGGTACCCAGCACTTCTGGATCACAACCTGCCAGTAGTTACCTCTGCACCTTTTTACTACCTAGACCATCTCCATCAGGTATCTATGTCCTGGGGCTCATCCAGTGATACCCACCAGGAGTAGTAATAGTGAAGGTCATGATTATGTCACCTGACAGAACTTAGAAGGGCTTGTGTTGGAGGTTATAAAGAGGGGACTTGGTGCCAGAATCAGCCATATGAAGAAGAACCTGCAGCATGTTGTCAAATAGCTGTTCCATCCAGCAATGCCCAAGATTTCAGGGGTGATAGTTCTGCAAGTGAGGACTGATTTCCCATTGTGTTCACACCAGAATGGAATACATGTCTGATCACCCATTCCTATCCCATGTCTTGGTATTCCCCTCCCTCTGGTGTCTAACCCTAGCTCTGTCATGTCTGTCCTCTATGTCTTTCCTACTACCTAACTTAGCCTACATACCTACCCCTGATATCCCTAACTGCCTTTCCCAACTTTCCTCTTTCTCAGAAAAAAATTAAAAAGAGCACCTGTTCCACAAATAGTAATGCCCCATAAATAACCCTCCACTTTGTCATTGTGTGTACATTACGCACATGATATGGTCAGTTTGGACATGCAACATTATTAAGTTGTCAAACATCATGTATGATGCCGGTATCCAAGAATCTATAAATTATTTGCACATATACATTATTAGCTTGTGAAGAAGTGGATAGATATGGCCCAATCTCACCTCTATCCTGCTCATTCCTGAATGACTCACTTAATGTACTTCTTTTTGCTTGCTCCTCATTTTCATGTCTGTCCTATCATCCCATATCACACCTGCAATCAGGCCAAAAAATAGATACAAACATCACATCCACATTGTCATAAATGGCTTATAAACAGAGATCGCTATTTCCGTAGTCAGCATTTGCATGATGCTTGGCATCAAGTTCTTGTCCTATGGCTAAAGCTGAGTGGTCCCTATGCATGCACTAAAACTTTGCCATCCGTCACAGAACTGAGCTTGGCAACATTATGCTTCAGCAAGAGATTCTGACTAAATGAAAATAATGTCAGTCACCTGTGTAAGCTGTATATGCTTTATTGGCTCAAAGTATACATGAGATGAGGAATCCATTCCACTGCACTTAGTGCATTACTGTACATCAGTGAGGATGGGATTATCTCAAATTCTCCTTCTCATTCTGAAACAGTATGGTATTTAACAAGTACAATTAAAGCCATACTTGCAGACTGATATCAATGCCTGCAACATTAACATCACTCACATTTATGCCTTGATATTATTCTGAAAAATGTGTACACTCAACAGCTGTTTGTTAATGATGAATGCATAAACACAAGACTTACTGGCAGAAATGGATACTGCAGTGGTATGGAAGATATCCCTCAGGGATGCATGGGTTGCACATCACTAGATTACAGATGGCCCTGTCATCCATCACCATCCTGATGACTCCCTGTGTCATCTCCTTTCTGATTTCCACCCTGACCACTTCCTTCATCTGTGCCCTGTCAGATACGTGACAGTACAGGATGTTCTGTAACTTCCCCTGATAAAGCATTGATATGGAGCATATCATTTACTTTATCATGACTTCCATTCAATTAATGTGTACTTTCCATCACTCTTACACACATATATCATTGTCTGCCATGACAATTCATCTGAAGTAACACATGTATCACTTTAAACACGTGGAAGTAAGAGTTTGAACAGTGCAACAAATTAGTCTTTTTGCTTTTATTATGGCACAATGTCTGAGATAGAGCAACACTATTGCTGATATTTAGGTAACAATAAGTGACACCATGTCTTATAACAAAAACTGATCAGAATTTGCCTTCAACCACATTCATATGCGAATCATCGCATGAATGTGCTTAGCCTCAATGTGAAATACTGATAGCAGTATGGACAGAGAATTGTTATTATAGTGTAACAGCGTCCACGGTTGAATCTGTTCTTGAAGTGTTGTTTGAATTGTCAATATGCTATTTTGTAGCTTGTGAGCCACAAATTACTGCTGTCTGTTTCACAAAGCAAATTGGTCAGTCTTTCATAAAGTTGTCATACCCCGTTTCAATATGTGCTTTCTGACAACTGTTGCGCTACTTCTGTTTTGCTGTGTGTAGGTAGTGTAAAGGTCTGGAAAATGTATATTTGGTAGGCAGGTGTTCAAATCAAATAGCATGTACCTTTTATCAGTGTGGAAAAAATCAATGCATGTTATGCAAGAATGGCTTACTCAACAGGTGTGATTTATAAAATTTTTCTAAGTTGTAACATTTTTACAGGTGGAGGGTGTGACTATGTAAGGTATTGCCAGCAATGCCAGGAGAAGAAGGGCAGTGAATGTGTAACATAAACAAGCATAGCTATTATTTATTTATTTATTTTATTTACATTTGTTGACTGGCTAGTCTAACTGGATACATATCCATTTTCAGTAGAGGCCCGGGGAGAAAAGCTCCAAGCATAGGCAGAAAAGTTATTATACAATATTAATAATAAAAAAGCTATCATCAAGTACAGATAATAACAATATTTGAATATTTTGAAAGAAAATAGAAAAACAAAATTATTGTGTGCTGAGTTATTTAGAGGGGAATGAATTAAGATCAAATACAGAAGAATAAACAATATTTGACAGGGAAAAAAAAACAGAAAGAGTAATACATTTTAAAAAAGTTATAAAAAGGTTATTTTTTTTTTTTGTTAGTTTATTTCTTAGTACAGGTAGGAAACATAGTACAGCATAAAGGACATCGAAAGGTTTGAGCAATATAGTACACTGGAGAAGTGAAGTAAAAGGGAGAGTAGGAATGGGTAAAGTGAAAAATCTGTCAGGATTTGTGCAGGGACAAAGCCAGTGAGTTTTAAGATGCTCTTTGAGATGTTCTTTAAAAAGATGTGTGGAAGAGAGAGTAGAAAGTTCACTTGGAAGCTGGTTCCAGGCTTTTCCCACAGTGTTAGTGAATAGAGAGTCCCCAGCTTTGTTGTTAGATTTAATAGTGGAAACTAGAAACTTATTAGCTGAACGAAGAGTTGAAAGGTTTTTGTAAGGGGTAGTCAGATTAGAGAGGATTGGGGTATTATTGGAGTGGTAAAGTATCTTTTGGGTTATAGTAAGTTGATGACAAAGTAGTTGGTGCTGAAGTTCTAACCATCCCAATTGTTTGAGGCTGAGACAGTGGTGGGTTCTAAAAGGGTTGCCAGTGCAAATCTAGCTATGTTATTAGAGCTAGTGGCAAGTTTGTTAAGGTTGTTTTTAGAAAGATTAGTATAAATGGCAGCAGCATAGAACAGGGTAGAGATCAGGTGAGTCTGGGCTATAGTGGTTCTGGCTGTTGGTGTAAGGAAGGGTTTGATTCTATACAGGGAACCTAGTTTTTTGTTGACAGATTTTATGGTAGTGTTGATGTGATTGTCATAGCTAAGGTTGTTGTCTATGGTTATGCCCAGGAGATGGGTTGAAGTATCAGGGGATGTGGTGGTTCCATTGTTAGAGGTTATAGTGAAGAGAAATTGTGGTGATTTTAGAGTAGGAGTAAAGAGTAATAATTTTGTTTTTTTTTTGGAGGTTCAGGAGGAGGCAGTGTTGCATGAACCAATTTTCAACAGTATGAAATATAGATTGGGTGAGAGTCTGGAGTGAGGTTGGGGAATTAACTGAGCAGATTAAAGTAGAATCATCAGCATATTGTATGCAGGTGGCTTGAGGAATTTTAGTATTTAGGTCATTAATAAACATCGAAAAGAGAAGAGGGCCTAGGATAGAGCCTTGAGGTACTCCAATGTTTACGGGGAGGGGAGTTGAAAGCTTATTGCCCCAAAGGACTGCTTGATGTCAGTTGTCTAAATAGGATTTAAACCAGAGTAATGCCTGTGCGTCCAGTGAATGGGCTTTTAATACCTCAATAAGCAGATTATGGTTGACCACATCGAAGGCTTTTGAAAGGTCGATAAACAAAGTGGAGGAAAGAGAGTTATTGTTACGATTTTTGTTTATACAGTCAGAAAAGGATAGCAGGACAGTTGAAGGAACATGGAATGGTCTGAAACCATGTTGGCAGTTGGCAAGTAAATTGTTGTGGAGGAGATGGTCAAGTAGTTGTTGGTGGATGCATTTTTCCACTATTTTTGCTATAGGAGAGAGTAGGGCGATTGGTCTAAAGTTGGAAATATCAGTTGATGTCCCACCTTTATGTAGAGGAATGATGTGAGAGACTTTCCATATAAGAGGGATTTTACTTTCTGAAATAGTTCTATTAATAAGGATAGAAATAGGGTAGGCAATGGCTTTAGCTGCAATTTGCAGGTATTCTGCTGATGTACAGTCAGCAGAAGGGGTGCATGGCTTAAGTTTTTGAAGGAGGTTACAAATGAGGGATGTAGGTACTGGTTGTATGTGAAAAGAAGGAACTGAATTTGTTGTGGTATTAGGTGGGAGGGAGCTAGTGGGTGGTAGAGTATTAGCTAGAGTGTGTATGGCTTCTATAAAGTAGTTGTTAAAGGAATCAGCTATTAGTTTAGGGTTATTGTGGGTGATTCCTTATGGGGTGGGAGACTTGGAGTGCCCTGGGTGAAGTAATTTGTTCATAGCTGACCAGAAATTTTGTAGGTTTTGTTTGTGGGTTTGTTGGAGGTGAAGGTAAAAAAGTTTTTTTTTGTCCAGCAGAATTTCTTTTTTGCTGGCATTTCTTAATTGTTTAAAGTAAAGGTGGTCAGAAGGGCTTTTAGAGGCTCTCCACTTGGCCCAGATTTTATTTCTTAGGAGGATTTTTTACCTAGTTTGTTTTGTGAGCCATGGGGCAGTTTTGGTCTTTATTCAGGGTGAGCGACAGGGGGCATGGAAATCTAGGATTTGAAGGAATCTAGTATTAAAGTAGGTGACTGCTTCATCAAGTTGAAGATGGAGCAGTGGTAACCAGTCACATGTCTTCAGTTCTGTGTGGAAGTTCTCAGGGTGAAAGTTTTTTTTAGAATGGGAGGTTTTGAAAATAGTAGTATTGGGCCTATGAAGGTTTTAATTAATTATATAGGTAAGAGCATGGTCACTGATATCATCTGGAAGGGTTCCTGGTAACTGTTTATGAGAATCCAGTCTAGTGTGGTTTCCTTACCACTTTGTTTGTGGGTTCTAGTAGGGGTGGTTATCATTTGTGAGAAACCGTAATGATTCATGTGGTTAATGGGATTGGGGGACCTACAGGTAGCCCAGTCTATACTAAAGTCACCTAACACAATGGTTTCCTGGGGTAGGTGGGTAGATAGGCCACTAAGTATATTTTCTAGAATACTGATATTGTTACCAGGGGGAAGATAGGAACAGATTATACTGATGGATTTATAGTTATTGATTTGCAGTTTGGCTAAAAGGGTTTCTGCAATGGAGTTTGTGGGAAGTGGCACACTGAAGGGTGTGTTCTGATTTATAAAACATGGCTACTCCCCCACCTTTTTTGGTAATACGGTCTTTTCTCAGGATGTTATATCCTGGGGGGGGGGGGTAATCTCATGGTCTTTGGTTGAAGCTAGCTGGAATTTTGTAAAGAATTATATGTCATTTGTATATCAAACTGATATGTACAGATGCTTGTGTTGGAAAATGTATTTGTAAAGCTGATTGTATTAAAAATGTATCAACAGTGTGCCCTGCAGGGCAGAAAAGAAATGTACATGCATTATTGTAACTGCTTAAATGTATATATATTGTTGCTGTCAAACAAAAATGCCCAAAAATGATTTCAATGTAAGTTCAACAAAGATAAGAACTTCATCCACAAAAAATTATTGACTTCATCAGAACTAAAACTATAACATAACTCAGACCATCATATAACACAAAACATCATATGACTCATCTAACAATGTAACCAAATCAAGCATGTAGCTAAACATTTTGAAGTAAAACAAAATATACATAAAAATATATAAAAATATATGCATATGTTAAACATGATATATTAAAATGTATGTAAATATAGGTTGATGGGTATATAAGTGGTTACTAGGCTATCAGCCTAAGAGCCATATTAAGTCTAGCTAAGTAATGGAAATTTACAGTAATAATATATAGGCTTGTACACATCAAGCATTCACAGGTTACGCCTGCCCATTTGGGACATAGGTGTCAAACCAAAGGTAAATTTGTGATTTGCCATTCACTGGTCCAAGTTACATTTGAATATTGTTAGGTATGAGCTTTTTTTTCACATAGATTGGAAGCTTGTTCAAGAGAAGAGATATCTTTTTGGCACATAAATGTCCCTCCAACATGTCCTGTTTATGTCACAGATGAGATTTAGTTCTGCAGATCAGGTATTTCTGATGCTTTTTTTTTTTGTAGATGTGCAACAGGTCCATCAGAGGACATATTGTAGGTTAAGCATAGATAACCGCGGAGAAATCTATAAGAGACTGAGTACAGGGACTGGGCTTTGAGATGGTCTACATTGCACTTGTTGCTTACTCTCTGTATTCTTTTTGTGAAGAATCTCTGTGGTCTGTCAAGCTGTTGCAAGTGCCTGGTCAGCTACATGTCAAAGGATGCATTGTACTCAATAACTGGTCAAATGAGAGCCAAGTACAGCAGAATAATTACCTCATTGGACCTGGATGGCATGCCCTTAGTTATAGGTTGTACAATGTTGAATTATTTTTTCACCACAGTAGGCATATGGTGATAAAAGTTTGGGTTACTATCAACATGCATTCCTTGATCCATCACCACTTTAAGGGATGTGTTATCAATGTGGTAATTTCCATTGGTGGCCGACTTCCAAAGGATACTATTATACATTTTTTCACATTGAGTTTTAGTTCATGGCTGGACACAAGTTGTTTGTCTGTGTCATGCCTTATTGAAGGATATCTATATCTTTAGGTGATTCAATGACCATGCCTAGTTTGCAGTCATCTAAAAACTTGGTCCTTGATGTTTGCCTTGACTTCAGAGAATTAGATGTCAAAAAGGAGAAACTTGAAGACTGATCTCTATGGGACTCTGCTAGTGGATAGCCTCCTTGTAGAGGTGGATTTCCCTATCCTATCTTCTTGTGTCTTACTGGTGACCATCCTAGGGAGGAGGGCACTCATTCGTGACCTACCTCAGGGAAGGCATGGTCCAAGGAGGGAAGATGCCCTTGTACATAGTCAATGAGCATGGGAGTGGGGATAGAAAAAGTGGTTTGGGTTTATAAAACAAAATAAAAAACACTGTTGTTAAGTATAGAAGGCTGAATCCCCAGGACACTCTTAAGATACACAACTGGCCCCAACAACACCAGAGCTAAGGTGGGGGGGGGGGCAGGAAAATGGCTGGTAGAACTGAAGATTATGTAGGGCACTGGGGAATGGTTCAGTTGTCCAAGTGGACCAAAAAAAAAAAAAAAGGATATTTGTGCCCCTGGTGGTCATGCAGACCAGCTATAAAAAGGCTGCTTGTGTTAACAAAATCCAGAAATCTGTGTTCCTGCATGTTTGAGATCATGCATGTTTTAATACTGGGGTAGTTAAAGTCATTTAAGAACATTGTTTTGGGTTGAAAAGGGAATGGTTCTAATGCATTCAGCTATTTGGTATGTGGTTTCTAGGTCATGGAGGAGGACCGATAGCATGCAAGGCTATGGAATGAATTTTTAGCTATGGTAATTTGCATGTGGAGAAGTTCAAGTGTCATACTGCTTGACAAGCCTTGAGGTGTATTTATGGTTGATGTCAATTGAAATTCCTCTACCTTTGGATCCTATCTGTGCAGTCGTTGGTCTAAATGTTTGAAAGGCATTATAGCCTTGCACTGCCATTGTACCCTCTGCATCTTTAAATGAAGTCTCAGTAACTGCACAGATGTCTAAATTCTCCAGGATGAGAAGAGTTTGCAGGGAGTGAAGATTCCCGTATAGACTCCTGGCACTGAGCAGCAACACCTTTCAATTATTTTGAGTCAGTTTAGCTACATTGAAAGGTTTACCAGGTTGGCACTCCCTAGAAAAGGCAATATGAAATTGGACAAGGTTTTAACCAATGTTCAAAAACCCTGGGGAACAGGTGCAGATCATACCTGGAAAAAAGCATGATCTGAAAATCATACCCTCCCACGCAGACAAATATTGAATCCCTTTGGAGTGACACCAATATTAAGCCAATTATCAAAGCCAATTGTCTTCTGCTGGTATTGTGATTATCCTGAGGCAATGCAGCAATTAAATTATGTTTACTGACAACTACCTAATTCTAAAGTAAACTGATACAGTATGTGAGAGGTGTAATTACAAAATCTCATTAAAGGGAAGCCTCTCACAAAGATAATCAAACAAGTTGAGAGTGGTACACACACACACACACACACACACACACACACACACACACACACACACACACACACACACACACACACACACACACACACACACACACACACACACACACACACACACACACACACACACACACACACACACACACACAGTTCACTTACTATACATAACATGGACCAGACACATTGAATCCCATATGTCGATATCCTTAACTGTAATCTTCAAAAATCTCAAAGTCATCATAGAAGTGACACACAAAACAAGTATCCTCAACAATTTCTTGAGTACTCTGCTAAGACAACAATTCAGCCAAGACACATACAGTGTCATCACAAGGTGTCGTGACATCTAAGCCAATAAGGAAAACTACTACACAACACAATATTTTAGTTATAGGAGAGTTCCATTCACCAGGCTGAGCATGGAAAGGTTTAAGGTCAGCTGCATGCCAGGTCCAGAATCCATCAGATCATATATGCACTCAAGTTATTGCATTTAGTGTTCATTACTGTAATTGCATTTTTACTGAATTACTAAACTGTGAACTGCTTTTTCATACTCAAGACTTGTATTTTCTGTTTGTGAGTGGTCTAGCTGTTCTTTTATGTGCATTTATTGTGAGGTTTCTGTGTTCTACTCAGGTAGGATAATCTGGATAGAGGCCTGCTGTTATCCTTGCCTGGTAGTTTTGTTTGTTGAGTTTCCTGTGTTTCTGGCAGCCATTTTCTGCTGATAGTATCTGGTCTTCTTTGTTATTGAGAATAACAGGGTTTCCTGATCTTGTCTAGCATGAGTGATTGATTATAACAGCAGGGGCTAGCAAGATTGGGTAGTAATTCAAGTTTCTAGATTCTTCCATCCTTTCTGGTATATAAAACATGTGTCTGCAGGGGGTTGTGCTTGTATTTACCTGGCTGTGGAATGTTGATTCTTCACTGGGACAAAGCAAAAATTCCAAGATTCCAAGAGCAGAATAAGTTATTTCTTACATTTATTTCATTGAATTGCACTTCTTTAATGCTTATAATTGTGCTATACAGCTAATCTACTACATTTTGCACTGTTATAAAGCTTTTTTACTGTTTCTCTGCATTTGTGTACTGTTTTATACTGTTTTAACTATATTTTTCATTGCTGTAATTGCATTGTTACTGAATTACTTAACTGTAAACTGCTTTTTCATACTGAGAGTTGTATTTTCTATTTGTGAGTGCTCTGTGCTTTTCTGTGCATTTTTTTGCGAGGTTTCTGTGTTCTAGTCAGGTATCATATAACTGATTTGTTTGCAGTTAAAAGCATTATCTAGAGTCTCCTTGCCCCTTTATCTGTTTAAAACTGTCCTTTAGTGGCTAGAGCTATCCCACCCACTCTCCCTATTGGTGTCTTGTTCTTATACTTGGTGGCTTTGCAGGTGCCCGCCCATACTGTAAATTTGATCTGGGACACTCCTCCCAGTCTAGTGTCAATTACCTCATTCCACCTAATACAGAGAGAACATCTGAGAAGGTCAACCCACTTATATTCTTAACCTTGAATTATCTTTTGTTCCTGCTTTCTCCCTTTCCACTTTACTAAAAAAAAAAAAAAAAAAAAAAATTTTGCTAGAATCTCCTTGTGTTCTGACTGAGTGTGCTTCTCAGCTGATAAGTATATTTTTTGGCACTTTTAAGTGTTCAGAGTTGAATAAAACAATAATTACATTCCGTTCAGAATACAGTTTGACTAAATTGCATTTATTTAAATGTATTTGCTCTAATATTGCTACACACTTAAGTGTGCTAGTTTGCACTACACTTGAATTATTTTTAGTGCTGTTTTAGCTGCTGTAAAAAACTTTCTAAGCTTGCTTCCTGCCTTTCCTGTAACTAGTCTAGTCCAGATACAGATTTGGTTTATCCATGATTATTTGTAAGCTTCTGATCCCCCAAGCCTTTCTGTGTTGGAGGGAAGCCTTCTAGCTTATCAGTGGGAGCAGTAAGCACTAGGTAGCCTGTCTACAACAAAGGAGTGATTTCTGGCCCAGAAATTGTAGTTTACTTGCTGTTTGGGCAGTTTTCCATCTCTTTCAACTTTCTGATTTAAAAGCCCCCATTAGCACTTGTTTCCTACTTTTCCTGTAACTAGTCTAGTCCAGATACAGATTTGCTGCATCCAGGACTACTTGTAAGCTTCTGAGCCCCCCAAGCCCTTCTGTGTTGGAGGGAAGGCTTCTAGCTTATCAGTGGAAATAGCAAGCACTAAGTAGCCTGTCTACCACAAGAGGAGTGGTTTCTGGCCCAGAAATTGTAGTTATTGGCCGTTTGGGCAGGTTTTCCATCTCTTTCAACTTTTCTGATTTAAAAGCCATCTTTGAGCTTGTTTCCTGCTTCACCTGTAACTATTCTAATACAGATACAGATTTGCTGTATCTAAGACTGTTTGTAAGCTTCTGAGACCCTCAAACCTTTCTGTGTTGGAAGGAAGCCTTTCAGCTTATCAGTGGGAGTGGTAAGCACTAGGTAGCCTATCTACCACAGGAGGAGTGGTTTTGGGCCCAGATATTGTAGTTTATTGGCTGTTTGGGCAGTTTTTCCATCTCTTTCAACTTTCTGGTTTAAAAGGCCATGTTTGCGCTTTTCCCGCCTTTCTTGTAACTAGTCTAGTCCAGATATAGATATGCTGCATCCAGGACTGTATGTAAGCTTCTGATCCCTCCCAAGCCTTTCTGTGTTGGAGGGAAGCCTTTTAGCTTATCAGTGGAAGTGGTAAGCACTAGGTAGCCTATCTAACACAAGAGGACTGGTTTCTGGCCCAGAAATTGAAGTTTATTGGCCATTTGTGATTGTTTTCTGGCTTTCCTATAACTAGTCTAGTCCAGATATAGACTTGCTGTATTCAGGACTGTTTTTAAGCTTCTGAGCAGTGCCAAAGTCTGCTCTTCAATTTTTCCCTTAGATCTGCTATTTCTCTCCTGTCCTGCACTTTTACTAGCTTATTAGTCTAGCACTATACCAGACTTCTTGTAGCAATTATTGTAGCACACAAAAGTGCTACCAGCACTAAACATCCAACATGGAAACAGCTCCAGTACTTATTATTAATGCCCACCAGTCCAGGCATGTCTAAAGGTCAGTTTCCTGTGCTTTCTCCTATTAAACTGGTGAACTTGGGTATCCTGAGGCAATGTAGCAATTGCCTCACGTACATCAACAACCCTCTCCCCTTACCTCCCAACACTCAGACTTGTGAGATATGCACTTATAGATCCAAATTGGAAACTACGCACGCTCTAGCCAAGACCGGAATAGCTGGGCAAGAGAAGGTCAACACTTGCAGCACACCACATGGAACACATAGCCATCCAGAACACGCACCAGCACTGCCTTCACATAAAAAACACAAACCACACACTCACCTTCATGGAGGCTCTCAATAAAAATCTACCCAAACAGCAGAGACCTCCAAGGCAGAAGCGCATTTGACCACCACAACACAACACTAATCACAAGACACATAACTCTCCTAAACAGTGTGCCACTCAATCAAAGCCCCTAAGGAAAAAGAGCATGCCCAACACACACTAGTCATAGGTGACTCAATAGTGAGGCACACTGATGTCCCACTCACTAGGCTGAATAAGGAGAAAGTAAAAGTCAGCTGCCTGTCAGGTGCCAGGATCCACCATATAATGCACGCACTCAGGTCCTTCAACAGGTACAAATATGGCACTGTCATTGTACATGTAGGTGTGAATGACCTGAGATATACCTTCCTGGAGTACATGAAAAGAGACATGAAGGAGCTCTCAGATTATGTAGCCCAGGTGGGTATGACCCTAGCCCTGAGCAGCATCCTACCAACACCCAGAATGATACCACAGTACAAGCAGAAAATGATTGATTTCAATAATTGGCTAAGTTTTTGGTGTCATTCTATGGGGATCCAGTATCTGTCTGCCTAGGATGACATGATTGACAGTCCTCAATGCTTTGCCAGAGATGGCCTGTATCTGTCACTCCTGGGCTTCCAGATACTGGCCAAGGCTCTTGCCACCCCTATAGTGCCTTTTTTAGGTGGTGTTCCAGAGACCAAATTACCACCATAACAGCTACAAACAAATGCAATCTGAGGGTCATGCTGCTCAACGCTAGAAGTCTAAATCTCAAAATGCACTCGCTCGAAGCACTCTTTAAAATGGAGAACATTGACATTTGTGCTGTAACAGAGACCTGGTTCAAGGTAGCAGAAAACACCCCTGCACTACCAGGCTATAATTCATTCCACACATTTTGGCCCCAGAATTTGGACTGAAGCTCCAAAGGCAGTGGTGTTTCCATATTCATAAAAGATGTGCACATCTCCACACTGGTAGCCCAACATAATGCACCAGAGATACTTCAGGTGCAACTAACATTGGGTAAGACAGCGATTCAGGTCATAGCCTGCTATTCGTCCCCAACCATGTCCCAAGACTCACACTCCACATTCCTAATCACCCTGGAAAATATTAGGGTCCAACCTAACACTCTCATACTGGGTGACTTCAACTACCCCTCCATTAACTATAAAAACTACTCATGTACCAATACACTTGCCAAACATTTCCTGGAATTCATTAATTCCAATGCCCTGGACCAGCTCATTCTTACCCCCAGTAGAGATAGCAACATCCTTGACCTGGTCATTACTATCATGGGCAACCGTTTCTCTACACCAATAGTCAACACCTCCCTGGTTAGATCTGACCACAAACTAATCACCTTGGAAATCCACATCCTACCCGCCCCATCCCCGTAAAGGTAACAGCCATGAAAAACTTCTCCAAAGCTAACTTTTGGCTCCTAAAAACAGAGGTGGCTAACTTCACAGCTCCCATGCAAATGGAGAATAGTTGTGTGACCACCGAATCATACACCAATGCACTGTATGAACACGTACACAAATGCATGCATTTTGGCATACCCAACAGAACCAAGATGCTCTCCTCCAAAAAAAGGAAGCCAGTCTGGTGGTCTCTGCCATAACCAAACTCTATAACAGAAAGAGGATACTGATGTGGAATAAGGTGAAGTCCCAAGACTGGAAAAAAAACCCTTATCAGCCTCAACAAAAAGTTGAGATCCCTCATCAAATCATCTAAAGCTAGTTATGAAAAGAGAATTGCAGCAGATAGTAAAGACAACCACAAGGTCTTCTATAGTTATGTAAAGAATCTCCACGTCAATACCCAGATTTGCTCTGAGCTAGTTCACAATGGTACCACCTATACTGAGCCAACAGATATTCCCAATATACTGGCCAACAGATTCAGTGCCATCTTTACCCCTCCCACCCCAAAAACCAATCACAATCACCAGTGGATTGCCAGGTACCCAGTATTACTGCTGCACAGGTTAAAACAGCACTGTCCAAGGCCACGAATACAGCTTCTATGGGACCTGACAATATCCCTGGCTGTGTTCTACATGAACTACAGAGTGAACTGGCACCTCACCTGTATGCTCTGTTCAATCACAGCCTCACCTCAGGCTTTGTCCCTACTGAATGGTGCACTGCTACAGTCATCCCTCTCCACAAAGGAGGAGTGACTACAGACCCTGGGAACTATTGTCACATTAGCCTGACAAGTCCGATATGCAAAGCTATTGAATGCATCATCATGGCCCTAATAAACAAGGATGTAGGGAATCTCCAAACTCTGGATCCCGCACAGTTTGGTTTTGTGAAAGGTAGACCATGCCTGCTCAACTTGGTTGACTTCTTTGAGTCAGTCACCAGAGCTGTGGATGAAGGCAAGGTGGTTCATACAGCCTAACTTGATCTGGCCAAGGCCTTTGATACCATTCCCCACTCAGGAATCATAGAAAAACTCACTAAGCTAGGCATCAACCCCTATATCACTAGATGAGTTGCAAATTGGCTCACAGATAGAACCCATGGTGTGAAAGTAGCTGACTCCAAGTCAGACTGCCGACTAGTCACAAGTGGAGTCCCACAGGGTTCAGTTCTGGGTCCTCTCCTGTTTGGTATTTACTTCTCTGAAGTCCAGGCCAACATGAAGGACATGAGGGACTCTGGCTGACAAAGTTTGAAGACGATTGCAAGCTGGAAGCTATTATTAACCCCCCAAGTGATGTTGACATCCTACAGAATGTCCTCACTGAGACCAACGACTGGTGTCAGAAGCATGGCCTTAAGCTCAATGCCAAAAAATGTGTTGTCATCCCCTTTGGGAAAAACCCAGTTCCCATGAATTACCACATTGATGGTAGTCCACTGAACACAGAAGACATTATAAGAGATCTGGGAACACAGGTTGGCAGCAACCTCTCTTTTGATCACCACATTGCCACTGTGGACTGAAAGTCCTTCTATGTGGCACATCTCATTACTAAGGGTTTTGCATCCAGGAAGAAAGAGGTCATTGTCTCCCTCATTAGGCCAGTCATCGAGTACAATGCCCTATTTGGCCTGTGCCTTACTAGACACCTGCAACAACTGGAGAGGCCACAAATTTACCTCACAAAGAGGATCCTGGGCCTTAAACACTTGTCCTATATGGACAGACTCAAAAAACTGCAACTATTCTCTGTCTCATATCACCTACTTAGAGGCAATCTCTGCTTGACTTACAAAGCCATGCCTGACCCAGCTCTGTTAGAAATGTTGCATCTAAAGAAATCCCAATCTCTCCACACCACATGCTCCAGAGACCTCAACCCCATTACCACAATCAACAGAACATACTGGAGGGACAGGATCATAACCCAGAGACTGCCCATGCTACGGAATAGATTTCTCATAGATGTCAAGCAGAGCACTTCACTGACCCTCTTCAAGAGAAATCTCGATGAGTGGATGAGAAATAGAAAATTCACCCTGGGGATAACTCCAGTGGCTCTACATGACAGAGGCACTGGGAACTAAGGTCAGGTGGCACATTGCCAGGATAATCCATTGGCTAGGCTTGTAAAGGCCCCAGGGCCATTAGCCTAGTACACACCTATGAACCTATGAGCCTATTTCAAGTACCAGTATTAATCAATTATAGTCCATATGGGTGTAAGTGTCCTGAGATATACAGTACTTCCCAGGACTATATGAAGAGAGACTGATGGAGAACTCATACTGTGTGTCCCAAGCTGGTATGAGCCTATAAATGAGCAACATTCTACCTTCTTCAAGAATGATGCCACAATACCAACAGAAGATACCTGATGGGAAATCCAGTTGTAGCTATGTACTGGGGAGATTTCTGAGGTAGTTTTTTATTGGTAAAATTTTAATTCAGAATACTTGCAACTTAACAGGGTATGGTGAGGTGCCACTGTGCAATGAGTCTGTTCTACAAAAAACAGTTTTTATAATTATGCCAACATAACAAATGTTTAGGCAATGCATTGGTGTCATTCTTAGTGCAAATTGAATAAAGGTGTTATATTGTAGATCACATGGAAATTCATGTGAAAAAAGAAGAGTTAAGCAAAACATTTGGTGGTAGAAGAACTTAATTAGCAACTATTTAAAGCTGACAGTGTACCAGGTTTCAATTAACATATTAATATTAAGTATGTTTTAC
This sequence comes from Protopterus annectens, assembly GCF_019279795.1. Taxonomy (NCBI): domain Eukaryota; kingdom Metazoa; phylum Chordata; order Ceratodontiformes; family Protopteridae; genus Protopterus; species Protopterus annectens. The sequence continues at coordinate 168,049,770 of NC_056738.1, forward strand.
AGGCTCTTTCTATTTGACAAAGGATTTTATAACATATATACATATATCTATCTATGGGTCCCCTACAGATGATCGAAATCTCAAAAAGCCGACTTTCATATGGCCGAGACCATATGATCAACTTTTGGAATTTTAAACGTTCAGAACGGACATCTCTATATAGTACGGAATGGGAATATTTCCATGTTCTGCATTGTAATGCGATCTTGGAGTTGATATATTTAAATTGCAGGGGGTGTGCAGCCACCATGCTAGCAACGTGTAGGTAAGTTTTTGTTTTGTATTTTTTTTAAAAGGTGTTTGAAATTGCAAAAGTCGATCAAATGGTCTTGGCTATATGAAAGCTGGCTTTTTGGGATCTTGATCATCTGTAGGGGACCCAAAAAATAATATATATATATATATATATATATATATATATATATATAGATATAAATATACATATACATGCTTAATGTATGCTTACATTTTTATGCATTTTTACTTTAATATTTATAGTCTGGGTAACATGATGGATTTGGTAACATGGTTAGATGACTCAGCTTTATTTTATTTTCTTATATAATAGTGTGAGTTATATTACAGTTTCATTTCTGATGAAGATCTTGTCTTTTGTGGACGAAAGCATTTAATATTGCCTTGTAAACCTATGCTGAAATCCTTTACGCCATTTATTCTGAATTAGTAGATCACAAAATCAGTGGTTACAAGCATTCTACCACTGACTGCACCTGAGGAATTTTGCCTTCCACTTTCTTTTATCCAGGATGCAAAGGCAGCCATATCATAAGAAAAGCATGCATGAGAGCTATAGCATGGTAAAAGAAAAAAGCTGTATTAAAGAAAAGAAAAAAAATATTTTCAGTGTTATGGTATGTTAAAAATACACAGCAGAGAAGATAAATCCTACAAAGAGTGTAACAGGGAATTGCAACATCTAATAAGTGCAGATATCATGCCTGCCTGTGTCAGTCCTGCCTCATTTAAATTATGTTTGATTGATTGATTTTATTTTCATGCAGAAAGAATCACTTCACAATACAAGTGATAGCATGAACAATGTTATGCAGAAGCGCACTATAAATAATTTGGAGACCACCCAGTGCCTGTCCTAGGGAATCTGTAATGAGGCAGATCAGTAGATGGACACAAAACACCTAAAGGAATAATATTAGTTTCCTATCTACAGTGCATTCATTTTTAATGGGTGTGTCAACAGCAAAAGAAACAACAGTATGGTAGTGTAGTGTAGTGAGACTGCAGTAGTGATGTAGCAGCATAAAGCAAATGATTAAAACCTGAATATATAATTTTGAGTGTACTGTGAGTGGCACTTTTTATTGTGCTTTCATACTGAATCAACATCTTGAATTGTCCACCTAGAGTTGTTGCCCTGCCACTCTTCAGGTTATCTAACTGTTTTTCCCAACAAAGGTAGACGTCCAGAGAAATGATCTTAGACTTGCATATGCACATACAGTATGTGTATATGCATGAGCACGCACTGCATCTGTTTATTACATACCACCAAGTAGTCAGCACTTTAATTTTGATGTTCACTACTCTGAAGGTTGTAATGTTTTATTTCCGTGTCCTGCTTACTTGTGCCGTGCTGTCTTCATCATCCTCAGCCAGCACTGGTGTTTGCTCACAACCAAACACCACATTATTGTATTTTAATTAGTATGCATACTCTATAAATGTTGATAAAAACAGCTCCTTTCCATATCTCTCAACCATTCAATGCAAGAAATCTGGACAAAGCCAGAAATAATGGGGGGACAAAGGCTCAAAAATAGGGATACATTTTAAATATTGCTCCTATAAACTTAGAAAGTTGCAAGAATAACAGGTTTTGCATTATTATGTATTTTCTGAAGGAAATAAAATCTGAAACTCAAATGTCTGTCATTATGTAATATTATTTAGTGACTTCAATCCTCAATGATTTTGCCAGACAACTACAACCTTTATGTGTAACAGACCAAAAATATGAGGTGAAAATCTCGACAGCTGAAAGGTATGTTCCTTTCTACTTTAAGTTTAATTCAGTTACTTGTTAACCTAATAAGCAAATTCCCCTACTTAGACCCTTTTCAGGTATGAACCAGAATGAATGTGCAAGGATAAATGCCGTATATACATGCAATTTAGAGGACACAGATAGCCAGTTTGTTACAGACTGGCAAGAAATCCAGAATATCTCATTAAAGTGCTTGTCCAAGTAATAAGCAACATGCTAGTAAAAGATCTGATGCAAGTTCCCAACACTGTCCTCTTCTTTTCTTCTTTAAATTTTGATAAAGCACACAGTAACATTTTTCCAGAATTAAGTCCTATTATTGGTCAGGTTGCAGAGTTCAGTACAGATTTAGTGTGGTTGCATAAACATGAACAAGGGAGAAATCTCCCAAACAGAAGGAATCACTTCTGGCACATACTTAGAAAACAGACAAGACACTTATGAAAACTGCAATTGAGGAGTTTAGTTTCCCCAAGCTGTGCCTGGTGAGTTAGTACTTCTCAGACATGTAAATCAAAAAGGACTGGAACAGCTGCATCATCTAAGTATCAACACTAACCTTAACTGTGGTCTTACAGGGAAGTATCAGAAAACATCCATGCTCAGGACCTCTGTTTCTTTCATAGCTAGAATGCCATTGGTGATACTCACCTGTACCTGTGCCAAGCACACACACACACAAATATAGAAAAAGCCCTCTTCTTGAGCCCAGTTTAAAATATAAATGTAAAAGGACAATATTAGCCCTCATTTAGGACTTGAAACCAAGACCTGCAGCATATCATGCTGGTGTAACTCCCACTGGACTAGCAAGAACCTCTGGACTGGTAGGTGTTAAGTTTTCCCTTTAGAGCATTATCCTTTCAGCTAGGAACCCCCAGCATGGTGATCATGACCAAACTATAAACAATCATACCCTGAAATAAAGAGAACAGCATCTGCTTAGGTAGTGCTTGAATCATAAAAGTGAAAGAATAATATTAGTTCTTATTTGGGACTCAAACCCAAGACCTCCAACATACCATATCTATGGCACTGCCACTGAACTTGCAACTGCATCTATGGTGATTTACATCATATTTTCCCACACCTCATATAATACAACATATTGGTGGGTCACTTGTGGTGCTCCCGTTTCCTCCCACATCCCAAAGACATGCTGTAGGTGGATTGGATACTCTCCAGTGGCCTTAGGTGTGAGTGTGTGCATGTGTGTGCCTTCTGTGGAAGGTTGGGTGCCAGGCTGGCAACTTGGCACCGTAAAACTCCACTGCCAATAATTCTGCAGACAGTTATTCTACTGTGATGAGCCGAAAGGTGATGATAATGATTGGTAGGTCACTTGTATGTGAACTGCCAGATACTGTATTCTAAGATGATATAAGAACTGACAGTATTGTGACACATCTGTACTGCACCAAGCAAGGTGAACTGACTGCCTTCATAATGTAATCTTTGTTATGGGTTCATAGGTCTGATCTATTCAGATATTCTGCAGTCTTGATTTGCTTTCAAGACATGCTACATTCTGAATGTCAGGCAATTTTTTTTCTTCTTAGTCGGTGACAATTTATATTGTACCTCTATGGTGATTTGCATCATATTTTCCCACACCTCATATAATACAACATATTAGTGGGTCACTTGTGGTGCTACTGAAAAGCTTCCTGTCTCAGTTGCAGAGATTCAACCCTTTATCAGAACATTCAAGACATTTTTAAAATACTTAACGTTTCTAATTTCTTTATTGTTACACTAACACACGCAGGGTATGTGTGTTTCTTAAAAATCATTAATGCATTTTTATGATTTTGTTGGCACAAAATGCTATTTATTTCTTTAAACAGTAACTACCTTGACTGCTTTGTAAAATAATAAAAAAAAATTCATAAATGTGACAGATTGATGCATGCTTCTGTTCTGCATCATTTGTAATTAGGTATTGCTTTGAATGAAATTTGAAAGGGATCTTATAATGTCTGTCAGTTTAAGTTATGAAAAATGTTGCTTTCCAGAACTGCACGGATAGCAATACATTAATCAAATTTCAAATGCCATTTTGTTTCATACAAAAATTATTACTTTTTCAGTAGCCAAAATATATTTTATACTTGTTCTACAGTATGATTCGCACGGCATGCTAAGTGGACAAAAGTCTGTAGTAAGAGTCAAAACAGACTGGTTGGGAAAGTACAGTTTTGTAAGTAAAACTTAACATAGCAGTAGATGTTTGAATGTATGAATGATCACTGCTGCATCAGCCTTAGCTATATGGATTATATGCTGACAACGATATAACAGCCAGCCAGCTTTCAAAGCTTCAGGGTACATTCCATGTGCCCAAACTGTCAGGCAGCTTGAGCTGAGCTGACTAAAAGACAAGTCTGGGTGCAAAGCTCTTCTGGTCTTTCCTGCCAGCAATGAAAGGGAGGCTGAGCCCTGAAGCGACAACTCTAGGAAGAACAAAATAGAAATATCCACACCCTGGCATAAAAAACACAAGAAAAAACAAGGGGGATAGAGGGAGAGGGCGGCTACTACAGCAGTGATCAATCAAACATCTACTGTTATGCTAAGTGTTACTTACACAACTGTACTGTTCATCAGATTGATCACTGCTGCAGTAGCCTTAGCTGTATGGGTAGTTTACCTTAGCTAACTACATTTGGGAGGTGGAAGGAGAAGAGTCCAGGGACTCCTGGAGAATAGACTTAGCAGAGCTTGAGCTGGACTTAGAGAAAGAATCAAGCTTGTAGTGCTTTATAAAAGTATATACAAATGGACCAAGCAGCAGCTTCTAGAATACTTCTAGAATCCTACCTTTTCCAAAAAAAAACACAGATGAAGCCAAGGCCCTGGCATCGGGAGCCTTGGCCCTGCCTGGAATAGTACACATAACAAAAGGTTATAGCCTTACATGACCATCTGGTAATAATCTGTCTTGACAAAGGTTGTTCCTTTTTTTGTACCTTCACAAGAAATGAACAATTGATCTGATGATCTGAAAGATATCGTTTTATCAAGATAGTAGCCAAGTTGTCTGTGGACATCCAAGGAATGAAATATCCTTTCTCACTAATTTTTAGGATCAGAAAAGAAAACAGAGGGATGGATAGTTTGGTTTAAAGTAAACTTGGTGAGTTTGTCAACTATACTCCAGTGGGGTATTGTAGTGAACGTCTTATCCAAGTCCTGGTAGATGGCATAAACTGATTTCTTCCCATCCATTGATAAATTGCAGCTTATAAGTTAGTACTAATCTAACTGCTTTTGGAGGCAGTTTTAATCTTAGCCAATTATCCCATATGAGAATCAAACCCTGCACATTGTGCCTGTAAGGTACTCACCTTAACCATTAGGTCAACCCCCAACCATGACTCATATATGTTTCTTATGGTGATATTGTATCAATTTTAATAACACAAAGACTGCAAGTATTTCTTACGTTATTGGAGGGTCACTGCTGAACTGGCAAAACACATCCTCCAGCAACCAGGGTTGTCATGTATGTTAATGCTGAAAACTATAAATATCCAACAAACTTTTTCCAGTTAAAATCAATATAGTAGTCTTATTCTCCCCTTCTTTTTTCTTTTTCAGATTTAAACTGCAAAACAATTCATCATTTTTCCTTTACCAGATTTGAACCTCAGACAGGTCATAGACTTAATATCTCATGTAATAATCCATATGTATGGTGATTATCTGCACAGATCAACGTTGCCTTCTCAATACCATTTAACTTCAATGAGGTGATGACAATCAAGCCTATAATCCAGGTTAAGTACCTCTTGTGTCTCCCAGTTTCACTTCAGACCTTTATTATCCTACTCATTTTACAAAATATAGCACAGTGAGACTCAATGATTTTTTATAACAAGTTCATGTGGGTAATCAAATTTGGTTAATTGTTTTTCTACAACACCCTTTATATAAACAAAAATTACTATTTTCATTTGATTTGGGACACAGTTGAAACATCTCATCTATGAAATTTTACCCCAATATATCCCATGCTGTTTCTCTTCTTGTTGTGGAAACTTCACAATAGGCAGAGTCAGAGTGATAAAAGGGTAAGGAGAGAAACCCCTTGTGTAGTCACAAACATGATGATTGCTTCAACAAGTAAAATTAAAAAAAGAAAATTCAATTTTCATTGGAATTTATTTGCAGCCATAATAATTTCTACCAAAAGTAAAAGTAAAAAATAGGTTACAAGTTCTGGTAGTGTCATACACAAAATGAATTAAAATCTGACTAAATGCATATCAGTCATGGTAAACAACATGCTAGAGTGCCAACATAATCAATGGCCACAGGCCTAAGTGGTACCAGTTATCAAAGGATTGGTTCACATCAGATCTAAACAATGTAGCCCTATCAGCTGGACAAGTATTCTATATTCATGGACAAAGTCATGGTATTGTTTTACAACAGTACACCCCCCCGATGAGCAGCAGCAAGGCGCACCCAACAGTCTGCACGTGGCCATTTCTTTTTCACTATAGTTCAATAAACATAAAGGCAGTTTGGTAGTCCAGATGAATATTTATCCGGTACTTCCGATATGCGGCAAACATTCAAAGGAGAAAATGTTATGGTTTTTTTTCCTACTAACAGGGACAAAACACATGGTTTTCTGATGAGCTGACAGCCTAGCTCACAAATATTATGTTGTTTTCTTGCACTTTTTGCAGGGGGGAAAGCCCTTGTGCACCCCCTGTGTATATAAATAGAAAATTATAAATAGAAAATAGAAATATACCAACATCAAGATCGCACTAATTTGAGGAAGATGGTAAACTACTTTAGACAATGAATATTCATGTCACAGACAAATTTGCAGGACATGTCAGTCATGCATCATTACCATGCTACATCACAGCCATTAGAAACGCCAATCAATCTGGCCACTCCCATTCCTGCGCAAAATGGCCAGGGAGGTACTATTATAAAACATCGCCAAAGTAATAATGAAGCTTATATAAAATTACACATGGGATCTACACATATTAGATGTATAAAGGCATGCGTTTAAGGGGAGGTGTTGTTTTGTAAATCTTACTAGATTTTTTGAACAGATAAGACAACATCACATACTGCTTATCTATACATTTACTGACTACGATCTTCAATGCTATGATAGAAGACTGCTTTCATCTAGAAAAGCCCAAAAATAAAAAGCAAAAATATCCACATTCCCACTAAATCTAGCTAAACATGTTTTACATTTATGTCTACAAATCATTCCACTGCAAATTCATTAAAAAAAGGCAGAGACAGCAAAGTACTGTATAGTCACAGAGCATGCCCAGTACATTAATTGAATGCCACAGACTACCATAAAACAGTGGAAGAACACTATTGCCCTTTTATACAATGACATTTTCTTTCCTTAAAAAATGCCATTGTATAATAGCAATAATACACTCCTGAGTATGGGCAATGCAGGATTTACCCAATGTTGCTTTTGGCTTTGCACTCATAATCAAACCATGCCAATTGTGGGTAAATCTTGTGTTACCCACACCCACACATGGATTATTGCTAAACTATTTCAAGGATGTTTAAATAGGCCCTTATTTTTCAGTGCCCTATCCTGGTTTGCAAACATTTTTTTTTATTTAGCATTGCTATGCAAGCCATCTCAGAATGGATGTGTAAAAGTGACCAGTTTGACAGAAGACCTGAAGCAGAAGAGGAAATGCAACAACTCATAGGTTTAATTACAAGAGTCATGTTGCAACTGTAAATGAATGTAAATATCACGGGAATGAAGTACAAGACTAGATAACCTTTCACCTGATAGTTAGTTATATACCTTACTGCAGCCATTCTATTGCAGTAAGAATTTCTAGAAGTAAATAAAACAGTATGACTATACCTACTACTGCTGAATGTGTAAATGCAATTGTTGTCATACCTAACTCTAAAGTAATGATCATGGTTATCCCAGGCAGACATTACACAATCTGCAGTGGACTTCACACCTACTACTGTAGACATACTGCCTATGGAAACAAACATAATGCAGTCATCTGAAAAATCCTATCCTTCAACTGCCCAACTTAACAGTATTCATTAAACTGCAATTAAAAGTCACATTTGCATACAATGGAAGACATCTAACATTCAAACTCCCACGTCTTATAAACATCAGTAAATACATTACATGACAAGAGGTTGAATCAAGGTTTATCTAATACCAAAAATGTATGATTCCTTTCAAATCTATAGACCTAAGTGTACCAAGTTCACATCTCAGTAACATTTTTTTATATGTAACCTAATTTTCATCAGTTTATTCAAGGATAACAAACTCTGTGAAATGTTTGTCATGTTTTTCTTCAGGAATGTGACAAGGGCCAAAATGCTACATAAGGAGAAAAACAGTTTTGCAAACTCGCTACACTAAATACAAAGAAAATTTTAGTTAAAGTATCTTTTAGACCAAGCTAGTGAATGCTGCAACACATTTTAATAGAAATAATATTAAGCTTATTATAAGCACTTTGCTCTCATTAATTAAGATGAAAGATGGACATGTTTTTTTCATTACATAATGGTAGCTCAACTGGATGCATAGAAACATAATAATTGTTGGCATTTGCAGTATTTGCACTGAGTATGAATTAATAACAGGCTGCTGAAATGACTTGTAATTTTGCTTATTTCTAAGAAAGATTTGTAAAGGTTTATTTTAACAATTTATATGTGCTTCTGTAGAGGTTATGCTTATTAGCATATCAAACATGAACAGAAAATTATGCATTTAAATTATTTGTTAATATAAGTAAGGATCAAAGAGTACTCTAGAAAAATTGAAAGTCATTACGTTACAAGATGATCACATTATTCAAAATGAAAATTCTGGGTGCCGGAAATCCATGTAAAAATTCACTTTGCTCACAGTTAATGGGGAAAGTAGTTCTGAATAAAGTTAATTGTCCTATGCACACATAAAAAGTGTCTGATTCTGAAGTTGCTGTTTTGAAATTTGCTCTGTTATAGAAGAGCAGCACTGACAAACACAATGAGTCAGACTCCAGAACAATTTACATTCTGTGTTGATGCTGAAAAGAACTGCTTTAGATTCCAAAAGAATACCTGTGCTCACAGAATATACAAATAAAAAGCAGGACAAGTGTTCACAAGCTCCGCATACTATACACACATTTCTAAACATTACGGTGATGCAGAATGTTAGACAATACTACAATACGACAGGAAAATATGTTCTACTTTCTAGCTAATGCATTCATTCATGCAAATGCCCCAACTGTTCAAACATTGTATTAGATGAACAAAAATGTCCAGTCAGATAACAGCAATCTCAGTAACCCAGAAGGTTACATCTCAACCAGCCTTCCTACCAAGAAGTAATTGATACATACTATTTGGAAAGGAAGCAATTGTAGGCTGTGTGTGTAACATGCCTGCAGCACATATCTTATATGGTACTACTGTAATCATTGTAATGAACGCATGCCTTTCACTGGATAAATTAGTGTCTGGAGTGCTAATAGTATCATACGGGTATCGTAACAGAAGTGTCTCTCATGCTAGACTACTATAGTCTAGACAAGTACACAAGTGCTAGGAGCAATGAGACTAAGAGGTCTAGCATTATCAACATGAGTTGAAAAATTTAGAGTTGTAGAAGATAATACAATGTATTCCCAAGAACTGCTGATGTCTTTGATTACATTAATATTGACTTCACGGTAATGAGCATCCCTGCTGAATTTATATAGTCACAATGGTGGCATTAACAGAACTCTCACTTTGTGTGCATTAAAATGGTATAATAACATCACTGAGCAAAATATCTTGGTAATTCACATATATGGTGTATGCTGCATGTGTGTTTTGCACAGATGTTTTGCTGTAGAGTATATCCCATGTGTACATCTAGTGGGTGAACAATTTATTAAAGAAGTGGGAAAATGAACAGCAAATAAATCTATGTACAAGGATAGTATATGGTTGCATATTTTGAATGTGGTTCTAATTACATTAAATAGTGAATGTCTTCTTTGGGTGGAGCTTATGACACCAACACACAATTCACAAAATACAGCAGAAAAAGACATTAATAAAGTACACACACTCTGATATAGATAGCAATTCAGCACGTGTCTTGTTTCCTTAAGGTCTGATTTCAGTGCCTGATTATAACTGGAGTACCCTCAAAGACAAACGAGAAGAAACAGCACAGATGATCACTGTGTGCACCATGCTCCCCAATATAACAACATAAGAACACTGTGGCTTCCCAGTATGGAGTGCCAGTGCCCTGTCACAACATCCTAAAGTACAAAAGAAAGAACTTCTGCCAAACAGTGGATGCAGCATTGAAGAAGAGTATTTGGAGGAATTCCATCAGTGCATAGGAAGATGGGGGGCCCAAGATTATACAATGACATGCAGCATTGTGCAGACCATGCAACAACTGATGGGGTGTGCACATCTGTAGTGTGGTTTTGATGAGATATATACAGGGCACATTGATCTCTGATAACTAGTGGCATGAGATGTAATACAATTTAAACCATCATTTTTGGGATAAATGTGGGAAAACCTTTCAGCATTTTTACACATAGCCTGGCACAGAGAGGACATTGCTGATAATATATATATATATATATATATATATATATATATATATATATATAGCTGATCGCTTATACCAGATTTTTTTCTGTGTGAGATCATTTTATGGTGGGGAAAAGGGAATTTTTCCCTTCCCCCTTTGTAATGCAATCTCATAAATATATATATATATATATATATATATATATATATATATATATATATATATATATATATATATATGTGTGTATATATATACTAGATGTCGATATTCTGGTATATTATTTTTTATTCCTGATTTGTTTGTGGTTTGATTTATCAGCATTCATTCACCAGGTGGATGTATTTATTTGCTAAAATGCATATGTATCTCTGAATCCAAACAATAGAAACAAGGTGATGGCACAGTTATCATCATATGCACAGGTGGGGTTTGGTGGGCAAGAGGCCAAGGATGACATAAAAGTAGTGACTGTGTGTGAGTAAGAAAGACAGAAAGGAAGAAATGTAGATAATTATCAAATGGCCACTGAGACAGAATGACCTGCAAGCCTCATGTACCTGTTGTGTGTGTGTGTGTGTGTGTGTGTGTGTGTGTGTGTGTGTGTGTGTGTGTGTGTGAGGGGGGCACTCAGTGTGAAATGTGTATGTGAGTGTCTGCATAAACACAGCCAAACTCTGTTCTAGCTCTATATTCTGGCATGTCGGACAGGTGAGAGCCATGCATGGTAGAGGCATCAGTTCATCATTGTCACCCACAACCATGAGAACTGGCTCTGCCAGGAGTTAGACTGGCATGTTCTTGCCCATGGTCAGATGTAATGGAGTTATCTGAATGTGAGCGATGTCTGCTGGATGAGCTTTCCTCATGAATATGCCCTTGCCCATGACCCCATGGCCTACTGTGTCTGGATATGGACACCTCAACCACTGATGGAGCAGTTTTAGTAGCACCACTATGGGAGTGGGATCAGGCACTGCCATGTTAGCTAAAACAAGATGATGTTGCAGACCTACAGAAATGTGGACACTGTCCCCATCCAGGCAGATGTTCCATCGCAGATACTGCCCATTCCATTGTGGCATTCATCTGATTCACTGAATAAGCCACAAGGTGGAGGCAGTCATGCATATCAGCTTGTGCCATATATAGAACCCTAACCATGTCCTCAGAGATCAGGTTGGAATGTGTCTGTGCCTCCATGATGGCCCTAAACATATGCTGAGTATCACATAATGATACACCTGGATCAGGTAGAGGGTAGACAACAGGCCTCCTCTGAGCACCGCTACCAACCATCCTGTGTGGCACCTCACCCAGACTTTGGCTATGGCCAGAGTCAACCACCAATAAAACCACGGTAACCACAGTACTATGATCAACTGTGTCACCCACAATCTGTCCACTATCTGAGGGCTCAGCATAATGCATATGTGTAGGCATACTGACTGTGTCTGAAGGAAATCCAGGGGATTGTGAGCCACAACCTCAGTGTCAAATTCAACCACTGTACCTCCCAACTGTGCCTTTGCTTGGCCACCATCATCATCACTATCTACCGATACTCTGACATTGTAGGAGACTTACATGTCCACTGTCTGGATCACCTGTGATAATAAGCAACAAACACAGGAATGAAATTACTACTCCACTAAATATTAATCCAGCATAGCTGAACAAAAAGTAGCACTGATTACACAATTGCAGATGATACAGCAATACAGACATTCATTATACCTTTATCACACAAACAGATAATTATATATATCTAAATAATGCTTAGTAATAAACAAATTAACATTTGCTTACCATGTGCCGATGCCTCCACATTTTACAGAGAGGGTGGTCCTGGAAGAAATGAAGCAAGGAAAGGACAGCAATGAATCAACACAATGGGAATAACACAGGGGGACAATAAATACACAATTGCCTACATGTCCTGTAAGAAATAGCTAGAACTGAAACTTGACTGAGATGCAAAGTCAAAGTCACAGTAAAGCCAAAGCCAGCACAGATTTACTCTGCTTTCAGCCCCATATGAAGCAAATTAAGCATCTATAGTGCTTGTAGCTTCATAGAGCTGTATAATACCATAAATACCGTAGTTGAAGTGAAAGCTCAAATGTTTGCTTGCACACTGGTTAGTTCTGTGTTTCTGTAAGGATTTTATTTTTATTGTATTTCTGTTTTTAGGAAGTCTCCCTCAAAATACCCTAACTAAAAGGGCTCTCCTACCTGAAGAACGCTACCCTGCAGAAACTGTGCCTATCTGAAGTCAGACCACAACAAACTGCTAAGGTTAATACCTAAACCTGTAATCCTACCTAAACCTGTAATCCTTTGCAAATGCACACTGCTGACCTGTGTCTAAAGCACCTATAGTCTGTCCCCATAGTAAGTTGGCTCCCTCCTGCTAATTAAATCAGTTACCCTTGTACTCTACAACACTATTTTCTAAGCTTACAGACCCCTGAATATTACACTAACATACTGGTTTCCCACCTTAAAATGCTGAAAATCATACACTACAACCTATAATCTAAACCTAGCAAATTCCCTAAAGAGCTTAAAATACAGTTACAGCACAGGTATTAAACTTAATCTTTAAATACTTACCTATGGCTCCAGGAAGCCTTCGAAAACACGTGTAGTCATTTGATATGGTGGATCACCAATTACTAATCCATACCCTGAAAACTTTCTGCCTAGATAATACAGTCATCCAATGGTTCCAATCCTATCTGAAAAATAGACAACAGGCAGTCCTCTGGCAAAACAAACTTTCTAAACTTCTACCCAACACACTAGGTGCACCCCTGGGATCAATACTAGGGTCCCTTCTTTTCTCCATCTTCATTAACGACCTCTATTCTGCTATCCCTACAGTCAGCTGTGTCCAATACACTGATGACTCCACCCTGATTTGCTCGGCCACTTCTACAAATGAACTGTGGTCAGCCACACAAACTACCTTTAACACTATTGAAAACTGGCTTTCTGGTCATCATCTGATCCTGAATCCCCAAAAAAACAAACTACTGTTATTCTCACCAACAAACAGGTCTACTGCATTCACTTTTATCATTAAATCTAATAATGGCACAATAATCTCCCCAGACTCCTCTACAAAACTGCTAGATGTTTTAATCATCAATAATCTCAAATTCTGCCTAGATGTTAATCAATCTATAAAGACCATCAATAAAAAACTAGGCTCACTTTACAGGATAAAAGCCTTGTTAATCCCTCCTGCTAGATCTGCCATAGCTCACTCTCACCTACTTTCAACTCTACTGTATGCATCCTCGATACTCTCCAATCTAAACAAATCTGACTTCAACAAACTCTCTAGCTGCTATAACCATATAGCCAGATTTGCCACTGGCTTGCCTTATAGGGCTCACCATTGTATTAACCTAAACCAGCTTGGGTGGCTAGAACTACCCAGTGTGATCCAGTATAACCTCATGATAACTGCCCAATTTACAATTCAGATAATACTCCTGCTCTTAAAAATAGTATTACCCCCTATCACAATCACCAGCCACTTTGATCCTCTAATAAATTACTAGTCCAGACTATCAAAACTAAAATTCTGCCGGTGACTCTCTCTTCGCAAACTCTGTTAGCAGAACCTGGAACTCTCTCCCAACTGAAATTACTTTGCTCAATTCCCTGAGCCAATTCAAGACTAGACTTAAACAATATTTGATGTTAAACTGGCTATGTCAATGTAGTAAACCCGACTAACTCTTCTTGACAATGAGACTAAAATAGTTATTTTGGCTTATCTGTGGAACTATCCTGACCTTTACCTTGTCTAACTCTAATGTGTTCTGGCATATAACCACTGTAAATATTGTATCTGTAAATAACTGTATGATTTAGTAACAGCATGCTTGCTGACTTGAACTACTTAATGAAGAACTACTCTCTGTTTTTCACTAACCCGAGAACTACTATTATTTGCCTAGGTATGTAACCTTTGTATAAATTGGTAATCATATTATTGCTTGCTTATATATGTTAATTACTGTATATACTGCATTTTTAATCTAATTTTGGTGACCTTGGAGCTTTTCTCCCTGGGCCTCCGCTAAAAATGGACATGTATCCAGTCGGACTATCCCGGTCAACAAATGTAAATAAAATAAATAAATAAAATAAAATGTCCACACACAACCATGTGTACTGAACAACTCCATTGTATAACTGTATAATTTATCTATAGGTACAGATGAAAAAAATATATCACAGGAAGTAATAGTCAAATTATTTATTTTATTCTACAAGCAAATATAAATGTTGCCATATGCAAGCTTACCAGGAAGCTGCTACTGAGACACACTTGTCTTTCCAGCCACATCAGCACCGACATCAAGCACATTGTGTGAAGTCTCCTCTGAGCTGTCAGGATCTCTAACAGTGGACAGGAGCTCCTCATTTGGTGTCATTAGCAGGACCACCCCCAGTAGCCAGCTGTTCTCAGGTAACTGCAGCTGCCCTGCTCCAAGATGATGAAATCATTTCAGTGGCCCGATGCTGCACCTGCTCATAATTTTGGCTGTGACCACAAATTGCATTTATATCATTGACTAACTGGTTCCAAATCTTTCTGGCAGCCATATGCCTACATCCTCTCTCAAGCAGAAAGGCTCCATGCTGCCTCAGAGCCTGTATTATGACATAATTCTCAGCATCACAGAAAGGGAGGTTTTTTCGGATTTGTAAGCTTGGGTGCCATAATCCTATGCTACACAAAACAGAGAAGGATAAAACAGATAAATATCACATAAGTAATGTATTTCTTACAAAAAAAATCAATCTGTGTACCCATTTCAAAATTAAGCACTTGAAACACACTTTTCATTTAGTACAACAGAATGTTAGGTTATTGTCCCACCTCCCCTTCCCACACAAAGGTTTGTACAAACCAAGGAATACACATATATTTTCTGCAGAATTTTCAGGATGCATACACTTTTTCAAACACAGAAATCAATGTATGAATGCCTGTCACTTTTCACTCTGCCCACACTCCTATGGAGGTTGTCCTGGGCCATCATAGAAGCATAACAATAGTGTTAGTGATACATACATAACATTTCTCTCCAATACCATAGGACATTGCAAAAGCAAATGTTAAGAACATAGTTGTGCTGCAAGTATAATCCATCTGTCTCACAAATGTAAATGCCTGCCAAAAATGCCTGTGCCAACAGTGAAGTGCATAGAGATAAAGGTTCCATTTTCTCCTGGATATATAAATAATTTGTAACATTTTACAAAATCTAAAATGTCCTTGAATAATACAAGCATACCTTAGCAAAATTAAGCTTCTCTGTTGAGAAATCACCTACAAAGGAATGCCAATCTTCTGTTTTCTACAAATACAAAAGTCTCCTTACTTTCAAGTTTCCGGCTACACTGTTACCTTTCTATAGTGTAGATTCAGCCCTCTGAGTCCAGTGGAGATGCAAATCAGGTGTGAACTCATTAGAATTGCTGAATGCCAAACTTTGACTTTTTGTACCAGATGTAAACAGCCTCTTCACCATTTTGTTATGTGCTAATGGCTTGCAATGTGAATGATTAGTGTGAGTGAAGGAAAACCCAACAGCATTTCAGATACCCTTCCCTGCAGTGGGTGTGTCAGTGAGGATATACTTTCAAATTGTAAAACTGTCAATGAGCTTTTAAATAAAGCAAATCACCACATATGTATAATATTGTGCCATAATAGCCCAAACTGCCTGCCTTACATGAAAAATGTTGTTCAGTTATGTAATTTTAGCACACCTTGAAAGGAAAATGATAGAAAATGCAGTAGACACTGCTTTTCCAATATTAAAACAGAGATAAGGAACAAATTACCAGAATGCAAAAAGAAGACAGAGCTGCATTTCTGCAAACATATCCATACATTCTTTTGAGATTAATTATTGCACTAAATATGTTAGCTACACATGTACAACCAAGAATGAAAGTGTATGAATTGTTAATACCAGAGATGAAATGTGAATTGCTTGTATGCATACGATTTGATTGGTGTTGCAAAGTTATGTTTGTGGCAAACACAGATAACATACTCCAACTTTGTTTTGTAATTTCATTAGTCTGATGGTTCAAATCCAGAGAGGAGCAACTGTTCATAGGTTCATAGGTAGGTACTAGGCTATTGGCCCTAGGGCCTATATAAGCCTAACCAAATGGTACCCTGGCTTTTGTCACCCAAGAAAATTATTTTCCTGTGCCCCTGTCAAGCAGAGCCACAGAAGTGATCCCCAGGGTGAATTTCCTATCTCCCATCCAATCATCAAGATTTTTCTTGAAGAGTGCTAATGAGGAGCTTTGTTTGATATAGATAGGTAGTTTGTTCCAGAGTATGGGAAGTCTCTGGGACAGGAATCTATCCCTTCAGCATGTTCTGTTTATTGTGGTGACAATGTTTAGGTCCCTAGAACATGTAGCTCGGAGGGATTAGGATTTCTTTATGTGGAGCATGTCCCACAGCTCTGGGTTTGACATAGTTTTGATTGTTATGCAGAGATCGCCTCTGTGTAGGCGATATGCGACAGAGTAAAGCTAGAGTTTTTTTGAGACAGTCTGCATAGAGCATCTGTTTGAGGCTGGTAATCCACTTTGTGGGGTATTTCTGTGGCCTTTCCAGTTATTGTAGATGTCTTGTGAGGTACATACCAAAAGGGGTGCTGTACTCTATAATGGGTCTAATGAGTGATGAGTAGAGGGGAACAATGACCTCTTTTTTTTGTTTGTTTGTTTAACCTTCATTTAACTTTATTTATTGGCTTTACCATTTGCACAGCACATAATTTGGTGCAAACAAGTTAAATGCATACAAATGTAAAAAGTTACGTCAGTTGCCTTAAAAAGCTCAAACATGCTTAGCAGCATTGCATGGCATTCAGCAACTTGGATGGTAATGACTGCAGAAATTACACCCGTGACCCAACTGTGTGTAGCACAAGGTTTAAATGCATTGAGTTATACAAGATATAACCTAGATAAAGAGTGGTTTGAGTTCAACAGTAGTTATTTATACTGAATAAGCATCATAATGAGTATTAACAGGAGTATATGTTCGCTATTGCCTGTTACATTTGCACATTGCCTACCTGTGTACAAACACAGTTCACTACTTAAGGAAAAAAGTGAAACATTTTATTTGGTTTGCCCTCCTTCATGCAAACAACCTAAGAGGAAATGCCCAATCAGCAGCAGTCTGGACAGTAGTGAGTGTAGAAAATACACCTGCTGCCTAGTTTTCTTTGTGGCACCAGGTGTAAGTTTATGGTCAGAACACAGATGAACCAGCATTCTAATTCAGCATACTCTGCTTTTTATTAAGTGTTTCCCAGTGTAATTTTTAATATAGCTTAGAATATAAAGAAGGGAGGCACAGTGGTGTAGCAGTTAACATTGTTTCCTCACAGCAAGAGGTTCTCCTGTTCGATTCTTGGCTGGGGTGTCTTCTGTCCAGAGTCTGTATTTTCTCCCTGCATTCACATGGATTTCTTCTGGGTGCTCTGGTTTCCTTCCACATTCCAAAGACATGCAGTAGGTGGATTGGACACTCTAAATTGGCCCTAGGTATGAGTGTGTGCATGCGTATGTGTGTGGCACACCATCCAAGAGGGTTGGGCCTTGGGCTATTGACCTGAGCCCATAAAACCCATAACTGCTACAGAAACAATAAGCACTGAAAGGTGCTCATTTTCTGATGTACCACATGGTGCATAAATGAGACATAGAGACTATAAAAAAAACTTTACATACCAATACCTACGTATAGCAGGTTGATTGAGCATACACATGTATCATATCTATTATATGTATAACTGCTGTAGCATGTAAATGATGCTTATGTAATTGTAAAAGTATTTTCAGACCTGGTATGGACTTTATAGTTTACTGACAATCATCTACACACCTCCCATAACACAAGTATAACTGTAAAACAGAAAGTATTGTGTGGGCTGAACCAGAACTGAAAAATCTGCTCTGAAATTAATACAAGTATATCCAGTATATCGTGGTACATTACTCCTGCATCACACCTGAGAATGCATAAGCCAGGACCTTGTCATGTCACACGCATACAGGCTTAATTGAAGTATAGCACCACTCACTCATAGTATATAAATGTAATGACCATGGCTGGCAACCATTTTTTTCTGTGGCAATTAGGAAAAATCACCTATGGAGGAATGTAGGCATTCTCTATTTTTTACATAGGCTTGAATCCCACATTGTACAAATTACTTTTAACAGTGTATAAGGCCTCACAAAATATATGTCAAGTCATCCCACTGATACCTGCAAAGTCACATCTTAAAAAACAAGTAATTTAGCATATCATTGTTGACCACTGGACAAAGTGTTGTCAGGTATAGCAGCACACATGCCATAAATTAATGCCAAATGTTACATTATCATGTTTCATAAACTCCTTTCCTCTGTTTGTCAATGTTTCTTTCCACAAAATATCATCCAAACATACTTGGCATGGTTGTGTGGGTTTGCCCACTGGCCATAAAACATGATATTGTGAATTGGTGAGAAAACAATGTTACTATTGTTGGAAGACCTGTGCAGATATGGCAGTAGATGAAAAGGATGGTGCCAAATTCAATGCACAAAGGTGGGGTATGGAAGATTCCAAAATATTTTCTGTACTCCTCATACAGCACTTCAGCTGTAGGCTGTTTCAGGTGGATTATACTAGGTCTCATTATAAGGCTGGGGCTTGGAACAGTCTAGCCAAGGCTGTCTCCAGTGTGAATGGCATACCAAGCACTGGGGAGCAATGGAGGCACAATTATAATGACTTGAAATGATGCAAGCAGGCACAACTCAACCAGTGGCTGGATGAAACTGGAAATGCTAGCATCCTACAATTGTGTAAGTATACAGATAAAGCAACTTTAAATGTTATAGAAAGCTGCAGATAGCCAAGACTCTTATGCATAATGCTTTCATGCCTCTTTTTCTCTCCTTCTTTATCTTACAGCTGCTCAGACAATTTCAGTGAACAGGGAGGCGCATGCTAAAATTGGAATGACTGAGAGAGGAAATGGGCATTTATGCAGCACAAAAGAACATGATTGCATTAAAATGATTGTTGTTCTGTACATTACTAGCAACTTAATCATGCAGATCTTAACTGTAAAAGCAAGCATGCATGCTTTCTTCAGTAGCTCTTGGCACTTGTATCAAACAAGTTTAATAGTGCATTCAGATTTGGCAGGTTCAATTCCCACAAGTAACTACATTCAAATTCCAAAAATATTATTTTTAATTTTAATTCTAGCAATACTGGCTGTAATGCCATGTTGTTAACGTAATCTGTAGTGTCTTTAAAAGCATATATGCAATATGTGCATATTGAAAAGATTACTTGTAATAATTCACAATCCTCTTTTGGAATGAGAAAGCGGTATAGCTAATATAATAATACAAGTATATTTATTGTAATAAAGCATTTGAATGTGACATATAATGGTTCTAATCATCTCTTTTCTTGTCTTACCCCACTCCTTATCTCTCTTTTTTTAAATGGGAACACATGGTTCTGATATCATACTTTTCTGCCAAAAAACAAGCTGCTTTTTAGCACAGGGAGGTAAGTCAACCACTGTGTCTCAGCCTGCCAACCCTCCGCCAGCTGCCACACCAACAGCCAGCACATCTAGGATGCAACCTGGCAGTACTCCCTCTACAGCCCCTGCACTACCTGGCCTATCCACATCAGATAACATTGCCCCAGCTGCTGGTGCTGTGGTACCCTCCAGGAATATTGGTGGAGGTGGTGATTACATCACCCAACAGGATCTGCCAGGGGTGATGCATGATGTGATAGAAACTGCCATTGGTGCCCACCTCAGCCATCTGGAGAGGTTGCTTCTTAGAATGCAATAAAAGACTCTCACATCTAGTGGTGTCATAGGGAACTGAGGAAGGGGACAGTGATGACAGTTCTGAGGGTGAGGACTAGATTTTCACTGTTTCCATCCTTAATGAACATGTGCCTCTAATGTCCACTACCTATCCCTGACCATGATGTCCCCTAACTTTTTGTATTCATGACCATTCCTGTGTCTGTCTTGTTTGTCCTGTCTGTCTGCACCAGCTTATTCACCTATCCTACCTACCTTATCTTGACATTCCTATGTCCCTTCTCCAACATTGCTCACTTTTTGAAATGCAAAACAAAGAAACAAAAAAAATGGGCACTTGTCCCTGAAAAAAATTGTCCCATTCATAGCTGTCCACTTTGTATATGTGTGTTCTTGACACTCTTGATTTGGTCTAATTGGCTATACAACATGATTGTGTTGTTGTCACCCATCTGTGTTGTGGTGATAATCCAAATTCATACAATTTTCTATAAATGTTCACATTACAGTGTTAAAGAAGTGGATAGCTATGGTTCTTTCTTAATTCCCTCCTGCAGCTTTCTTTATTGCTTTCCCTTTGTTCTCCCCCAGCTTGCCACTGTTTTACCACTTTCCTATCTACCCCGTTTTCACACCTATAATCTAGCCAAAAATCTAGTCAAAAACTAGAATGACACACCACACACATGGCCAGATATGGCCCATAATAAACTCTTTACTTTTTGTCCTCTGCATTTGTGCGGAGTTGGGCATGACACACCAATGCTGAACACCAGTGAATATCTTTCCATGTCCTATGACAAAATCCAGTGAGTTTTTGTCATCGCCCACACTAGTCATGTTATCTCCGCACAATGCTGCTTAAACTCACTGCACTAAAGGGACATAAAGTTAAAGCAGAGTAAAAGCAGTATTTGAAACATTTACTCTGGCAGTTATTTAGACCACTGAATGTAATAAAATGCAACTTCCTAAGTGGAATGTTGATATAAATCATTTGACTGAAGTTTTTTTTTTTAAAAACAGCTTCAAGGGTTAGATTCCAGATGCATCTCTCCTCATTTCTTAGTGTGATGTTATATATGTATGATATATTTAGTCACCCACATATTAAAATTTGCCATAGTTATGAGTTATAATGGAAAGATATCGATTACTGCCCAAAAATGAATATCTGAAGTGACATCCATCTCCACTGCTATCACATATTTATTTAACCTTGTTCTGCTTGCCATAAGCATGTTGTCCTTCTTCTGAGCCTTATGTCAGTCACTTCATGCTACAAAGCATGTCAGTTTAAAAATGACAGACCAAAAATGACCATTAATGCTCTATTAAACAAAACTCTATTAGTATATGTTCATCTCTCCTTGTATTCATCCCACCACTCCAACCCCTCTTTACATGTGTGTATTTATTAGGTTAATGTCTGCAGACTGACTTGACTGTGCTGATGAAGAATACAGACATGTTACCTTAATTCAATAGTTTATCAGTGTTCCTGTACTGTACAATGTTTTAAAATTTGTAGGATTCTGTTTGTGTCATGTTCGAGTTATGATGGATGAAATCTTCATCTAATGTGATGTAGAAGCTACCCTTACTATGGTAAAGCATACTGCACACAATTTTCAGGATAGCTAGTGATACACAAATAGCATATCTGCTGAGTCATAATAATCATTTCAAAAGATGTACTACTCCATGTCATTTCTAGAAAGTCATACACACAATTCAATTGTAATTTGCAGTGAGGCCTGCGAAACAGATAGTTGTAGACCTGTACTGAGGTAGGCATTACTGATAAAATTTTGGGAAGAGACATACTTTACTGTAGTCAATGACTGTCACATTTACTTAGCTAATGCCATCATGACAACACTTGTGAAAAAAAAAAAGAGAATGAAACATGTACATGTATGTCACCGTTTTGCAACATGCATTCATGCATTCATGACAGCTTCTTTCACCTAGGTTACCAGGATGTCTTTAAATATATTTTTGACCACTGCAATAAAAAAATCAAATCTGGAGTCCAGCCTTTACACAGAAGTCACATATCAGTGTATGCTACCTGCAGCATTATGCTGATGTCATTCTCAATAAAGACCACTTATGACCATGATAATGTTCGACTTCTGTGATGGAGTGAATGTTACATGCTGTTCTCCAGCTGGAGTAACTATTTAAACAGGAGTTTGAATAGCATAGCAGTTAACTTGTGTGTGTGTCTGTATGTGAGTGTGTGTGAGTAGTCAGAAGAGCATGAGTCTATTCTCTAATTTCGATACTCAAATATCATTCAGAACAAAATTTTACAGTGGTATATGAGTATACAGCAATTTCATTCAGCGCTCCCAACATCCTTTTCTCACCACATACTGATGATATCATCCTCTATAAAGTGCAGTGTGACACTGTTAAAGTCAGAGTTGTGCCACAGCGCTAGTGTTAAATATTGTGTTCTCCAGCTTGTGGAACAAGTTTGGTGAATAGGTGTCCTAATCTCTCATGTAATCAAAGTGTATGTTCAGACAACTACCAGACAAGAGACAGTTTTACAGCAACATGTGATTATACAGCTGTGTGAGACACTCCTACCAACATCTTCTTCTTACCATGCATTCATGATGTCATCTGCTATAAAGTGTGCTGTGACACTGTGAAAGTCAAACTTGTATTTTGGTGCTAGTGTTAAAGTACTGCACTCTCCAGTTTGTGGATCTGGTTAGGTAGGGTTTCTAATCTCACAGCAGTCAACATGAGTGTATGTGTATGTTCCTTCAACTATCAGACTGGAGATAATTTTATAATGGCATGTGAGTCCACATCTATGTCAGTCACTCCTCCAAACATCTATGATCCCCTATAAAGTACACTCTGACAGTATTGCACTCAGATGGCTGCGTTGACATTAGCATTAACTACTGTGCTCTCTAGCTTGTATAGCTAGATAGAGTGGGGTTCGAATCTCATAACAGAAAACTTGTGTGTGTGTTCATTCAAACATTTGTGTGGAGACAATTTTACGCAGAGATGTGACTCCACATCTATGTCAGATACTCCTTCCAGCATCTTCTCAGCATACAATTATGCTGACATCCTTTATAAAGTGCAGTGCAGCACTGTTAAAGTCAGGCATCTGTGGTGGTGCTAGTCTTACATTGTATGGAATCCAGCTTGCATACCTACAAATGACTGATGTTCATATCTGACCTCAGTCAACTGCTGTGTGTGCAGATGGTGGCATATTACAATCAGTATATTATCTTTTGAATCTCTTTTCATTTGATTCCCACTCAAGAGAACCTTTTACATAGTCCCATTATTCCAACATCCCCCTTTTTCCCTCTGTCCACATAAAATATTTTATGCACTACAATGGGGGATGTCATCATCTTAAAGATGCACACACACATCATGGAGCAGAGCCCTTCCATGACCATTTGCATGGCATCTCCAGACCACTGGATGTGTGATTGATAATTCTGTAATGGGGTGGTGTACATGTCACATATGAACAGAGACAGTATGTATTAAATCAAACACATACACACATATGCACATACCCCTATGATCTTCCACCATATAGATATAGCAATTTTGGTTTAAATGGTATAATAATGGCTAGAATTTTATGTGATGTTGGCCATTAGCTTGTAATGTCCTATGACCCTATGAACATTGCACATGTCAATGTTGCTGTTATCCCCATGTACTATGTTAAGGTATAGATGTACAGTAGCCCTACAACAGTGTATTTCAATCTGTGAATTGAGGTAATATATTGATGGCCACTGCAGCCATATGATTACATGTTCTTTCCCTAACAGCTGTAGTAATATGCCTCCTGAGAACTGTTCACATGGGATGATGCCATGTATGTTGTTGCCTTAGTAAGGCATGTGTTCTTGTAGTGGAGTATATCAACGGTGGTGGTGCTGCGGTAGCATTGTCGCCTCACAGTTAGACGTTGCCCGTTCGATTCTCAGTTAGAGCGTCTTCTGTGTGGCGACATGCATGAACAGGCATCCCTTCATTGAAGGTTGTGCATTAGGCCTGGCAAGCCAGCACATAAAACTCTACTGCCAATCATTAGCGGACCGGAGTTCCGCTGTGGCAACCCGTAACCGGGAAAAGCCGAAAGACAAAAAACAAACAATGCACGGTTTACATTCAGACATCACAGTGACAATTGCAGTATGGCAGAGGTGTGCATATGTATACCCACCATCATGAAATGCTATGTGACATACAGCAATATTACATGATACTAATTACATGGGTATATACTCCTTGTTTCATCCACATGTTATAATGCTGTCACATACACAAACATATAACACATTCAGATTCACTTGCACCCTTGGGGAATTATTCAAGTTTTCCCCAATAGAATTATGTAGCTGCCAGCATTTGTGTCATTAACTGTTCTGAATGAACCACATCCACTTCATTTGTAATGTGTCCATATATGGTATTGGGACCCTCACCTACACCTTTCCAATCATAACCTTATAGGCGTATGATGTGCAATTAATGTAATGACATGAAATAAGTACAGCTGTATGCCTATGTTAACAGTTTCACTGTGTAATATGTGATGCATACCCAATGTTGAATCTGAAGGTGTTGTCACAAATCATATTTTAACTAAGTAGTGCAGAGATAGTTGTGGATGGCACCATACATCTTCTGCTGGAGACAACAGACAAACCTTCTAGCTGACAGATTTGGATCAAAGTTCACCCCCTGTACCCACCGGTCATCAACAAAGTATACATTCAAACATTACTCGGCATATTTTCTCAAGCAAGCAGCTCATTTGTGCATTCTCAAAAGCTAAAAACACAGCATCAATCGGCCATACCATGACAACATCCCAGGTTGCCTTTTAAATAAGATAAAACCAGACCTAGCTGAGACACTTGGATATCTACTTAACCACAGCATTCAGACAGGTTATATTCTGGCAGAATGGTGGACAGCAACAGTCATTTATCTGAACAGGGGGAACCATCAGCCGACACAGGGAATTATAGACACATAAGCCTTACTAGCCTTTCTGTAAGACAATGGAAAGAGTCATCATGGACCTTATCAATAAGAACATAGGTAATCTGACTGTGTACTCAACTCATTTTTGATTTGTTAAGGCTAGATCATGTCTTTTAAATCTGCTTGACGTCTTTGAGAAGGACTTGGATGAGGGAAAGACTGTGCATCCCACCTAACTTGAGCTAGCCAAGCCATTTGACACAATTCCCCACTTAGGTATTACCAGTGCTCTTTTTGTAAATAAAAAAGTGGCAGTACACATATATTGCATTTGGGTCAAGCCTCCCCCACTCAGCCCCTCCCACACAAATAGCCATTCAAGTGTCCCATTACTTGGTTATTTCCCCCCAGTTGCCAAAAACACTGTTCAACACTCTCAGTGTGCATACTGTTTCCTGCTTTACTTCTACAATGATTACAGATATGTGGATTTAATTTAAAGCTTTTATTTTAATTTTCATAGCACAAACACTGATAGACATTTGCTAAACAAAGCAATACAGTCTCACAATGAAAACAGACTTAGCATTAAAACTTCTCTGCCTTTGAAACTCACACTCACTGAAACAGCACTGAAACCTACATTCAAAGAAAATGCATCTGGCAAGTGGTGCACTAAGTTTACCTTTGGACAAATCATAAACCCCTTGTATAC
This sequence comes from Protopterus annectens, assembly GCF_019279795.1. NCBI lineage: Eukaryota > Metazoa > Chordata > Ceratodontiformes > Protopteridae > Protopterus > Protopterus annectens. The sequence continues at coordinate 168,076,016 of NC_056738.1, forward strand.
ATTTTTAGGACCATGTAAAAGTTATTTTATTTGCCTTCTTGATTGTATTAAATTATAATATACAATAATTAAATTATATCCCTTGTATAATACAGCATCACTTGTCAGAGTGTGTTTTAATTTTATAGCTTTGAACATTTTTCCATTAAGCAATGAAATAAAACATATGAACCAATAATGGTAAAACTGCCCAATTCAGAACATTTCACCCATAAAAGGCCATTCATACTTCTGTTATTACAACCCACCAATATCAGTCAATATGCTCAATATCTGCAGAAGTAAAAGTCATCTGAATAATTCCACATTAAAAAGATCTGTAACTAATGAAAAGGTTGCTGCAAACAAATAACTTTATATTTCAGTGTTTCATCTACAAATTCAGTGTCTGCTGCCCTTTAAGAATAAATTGCCCTGTGTTGCAATAGAAAATGGTAAGCTGGTAATATTGCAATAGAGAATGGATGGCAAACTGAAAACAAGTTCATAGTTGCTAGGCATCTCATCCAAAGGAGGACATACTCAGGAGTGCAGCACCCCACCCCCTTAAAATACAACAAAGGATGAGAAATCCATCAGCGTACTGTGAGAGTAGAACCCACAGCCTTCTGCATGAAGATGTAAGCATGCAACCTGTTGAGCTACTAACATGGCTTTAAATTTCCCCATTGGAAAGCAAATACCCAAGTTAATTAAAATATAGACAGTACACCCCTATGAGTAGAACAAGCATTACATGATCTGGGTACACCTCAGGTAGATAGTAATTGGAAGTTTGACCACCAAGTGTCCACAGTGGTGATAAATCCTGTCTATGTGGCACAACTCATAAATATGGGCATGGCATCCAGATCAAAGGACGTTATAATTCCATTGTAGTCAGCCATCATCACACCAATAATTGGGTACAATGCACCCTTTTGTATGTACCTCAACACACATCTGCAACAGCTGGGGCAAACCCAGAATTTTCTCACAAGGGAGATAAAGGGTATAAAAAAACAAGTCCTACACAGAAAGATTGAAAGTTCTATCATAGTATTCTCTCCCCTAGAGATTACTAAGGGTCAAGCTGTGTCTGGCCTACAGGGCAATCTCCAATCCAGTCCTGATGGAAATGTATAGCCATTGATAATGCAAACTGCATGAGAGTCACTTGTCCCAAGGATGTTAACATAGCCTCTGACATAATAAACCATGTTGGAGAGATAGATATGTCTGTCACACACTAGCAATTCTCTGGAACAAGCTTTCCATTCACATAAAGCAAAGGCCACACACTAGCCATTCCCTGGAACAAGCTTTCCGTTCACATAAAGCAAAGGCCTTTCCTGAACTTCTTCAAGTGCAACTTAGATCAATGGATGGTTAATCATAATTGTTCTCCAGGTGTTGCGCCCATGTCCCTCATGGATAGAGGCAGTTAGTCTTAGATAACATACCACAGGCTCATACATGTGTGAACATCATTCACCTAGTTATTGAATATTGTAAAACTTATGTTAAATATGGCTAGGCTTTTGCAACCCCTATAGTGCCTTTTTTTAGGCAGTGTTCCAAAGAGCAAATTACCACCGTAAGAGCTACAAACAAATGCAATCTGATGATCTTGGTGCTCAACGCTAGAAGTCTAAATCTCAAAATGCACTTGCTCAAAGCACTCCTTAAAATGGAGAACATCGACATTTGTACTGTAACAGAGACCTGGTTCAAGGCAGCAGAAAGCACCCCTGCACTACCAGGTTATAACTCATCCCACACCTTTCAGCCCTAGAACTTGGACTGAAGCTCCAAATGTGGTGGTGTTTCCATATTCATAAAGGATGTGCACACCTCCAGACTGGTAGCCCAACATAATGCATCAGAGATATTAGGTAAGACAGCGATTCAGGTCGTAGCCTGCTATAGGTCCCCAACCATGTTCCAAGACTCATACTCCACATTCATAAGCACCCGGGAGAATATTAGTGTCCAACCTAACACTCTCATACTGAGAAACTTCAACAACCCCTCTGTTAAATGGGAAAACTACTCATGTACCAATAAAATCCATCCCCATTTTTTTCCTTTGTGTGTGTGTGTGTGTGTGTGTGTGTGTGTGTGTGTGTGTGTGTGTGTGTGTGTGTGTGTGTGTGTGTGATATCTCTCAACCTCTTAGAACAAGAAATCTGGACAAAGCCATAAACAGTGGGGCACAGAGTATAAAGTCTGAAACTCAAATGCCTATTTTTCCTGACTTCAGCCCACATTAATTTGCCAGAAAGCCACAATTTTATGAGAAACAGACCAAAAATATGAGGCAAAAGTCAGGACATTCTGCGAAAATCTGCACAGTTGAGAGGTAACTGTGTGAGTGTGAGTGCGTGTGCGTGTGCGTGTGTGTGTGTGTGTGTGTGTGTGTGTGTGTGTGTGTGTGTGTGTGTGTGTATATGTGTGTGTGAGTGTGTGTGGAAAAGTCATGTTAACAGAAACCATGTTATTCTAGCAAGCTTCTAAGTTTATAGGAGCAATATTTAAAGCCCTTCCCTATTTTTGTTCCTTTGTTCCCCTTTATTTGTGGCTCTGTCCAGATTTCTTTGGTAAGACATTGAGAGGCATGAAACTTTTCAGGAGATGCTGCTGCTGCCAGGGGATCTCTTGATTGCTCTGTGTGTGTGGAATGCATGGCAACAGAAATCATGTTATTCTAGCAAGTTTATAAGTTTGTAAAAGCAATATTTAAAGTCCATCGCTCGATCACTCTCGGTGTGTGTGTATGTGTCTGTTATGCATTAGAGTGGCCATTATTTTTCAAAGCTACAAGGGGCCACATGCAGCTCCAGCGACACAGGTTGAAGACCTCTGGCTATGAGATGCTGAGATTAATTATTTTTGGAGATGTAAGGGGGCCAGTCAATGCTTTGGTAGTTAAAGTCACCTAGCAAGAAAATATTCAGTTTGATATTTAATGCCTCAGTAGTGTTAGGGTAACTTCTATGTCCTTCAAAGATCAAAGGCTAAAAGTAATCCTTCCATTGGACCAGATAACATAGCAGGTTGCATTCTCATCAGTGGCAAATATGAATTATAACTAATACTGTTCAACCTTAGCCTGTCTATAGGTTTTGTGCCTGGTGCCTGGAGATCAGCCACTGTGCCTTTTGTACACAAGGGTGGCCACTCTACTAACCCAGGTAATTATATGTTCATCAGTGTCCTAGCCATATATGCAAACCCCTTCCATTTTGCTTTTGTGAAGGGTAGATCCTGTCTTTTGAACTTAGTAAGCAAATTTGAGAAGATTACAGAGCCTGTAGACAGTGGTATCTCTTTTTGCACACTGCTTACCTTGATCTGTCCATGGTTTTGATACTATTCCCTATCTTGGCACCATTGAAAAAGTTGACAAACTTAATGTACACTCCAAAGTTGCTCATTGTATTACAACTTGGCTATCCAACAGATCCCAGATTGTGAAACTTGCTGGTACATTCTCTGAATATAACCCTCTAACTAGTTGTATGCCACAGAGATCAATGCTAGGTCCTCTTTTGAAGACAATCAAGCCAATGTCACATAAGTGTGCTTGACCAAATTTGTTTTAGACTACAATCTGGGTACAGTTATCCACTTATGCACTGACACTAAACAGGTTCAGCAAGGGTGCACATACCTTGTGCATTGAAAACAGTTTAAAGTTAAATGTAAAAAGTGCAGCACAGCTGAGTTTGCAAAAAAAAAAAAAAAAAGCTCTCACCTTGTGTATTATAAATGATACTCCTCTTCAGACAGAGATGGTCTTAAAAGACCTGGTTAGCTATGTGGACCACTGTGTCTCATTTGATCATCCCATTTCCTCAGTCATAAGGCAATCCTTCTGTCTGCCCCAGTTACTTACCTAGTGAATATTCCCAACAGCCTAAGAAGCCTTCTTACCAGGAACCCAGAATTGCTGCTGCACAAGTTAAAACAGCACCATTCAAGGCCAAGAATACAGCTTCTATAGGACTTTACAATATCCACCTGCATAGCTGCTTGTATACACACACTTTTCATTGATCTAATGCTTATTTTTCATTTATCTCTGTGATGGTTTTAAAAGAACATACATACACGTACATTTACACCTCTGTAATACTATACTTTAGTGCCATTACTGCATTTATATAATAGGCCATGGTGGTCTAGTGTATCCCTCCCACCCCCAATCCTCCTGGTAATATTGGTGCCGATATGGCACACTACTGATGTATCCCTGGTAGTTTAGCATATTTCCCACTCCTGATCCTCATTTTGTTCTCAGTACCATTATGACACTTTCGGACTCAGCCCTGGTGATAAGTATTCAGCACGGCCATGGGGCCAGCCCTTCATGGTGCTGTACATCTTCATGTTGGATGGCATTGCAGCACTGTGTAATGGTGCTTGCTGAACAGCAAAAATGTACCACAGATTGCATGCATTTGTGTATGTGCCAAGGTACCTTAAAGGTGGAGCCCATAATTATGCCATATATATGCTTATATGGCACAGCTGTATCTGGGTTGTCAGGTGCCTGGTCAACCAACCTTTTGGTGTTGTGTAGCATAGACCAAAAGAAATAAAAAAATCCTCAAAGCTCCTAGGGTTTTGCTTTGCTGAGCTGTTGCATTGATCTATTTGCTGTGCTATGGTTTTAATATTCTGAAACTGCAGCAAGGAGGTTTGCTAAACTCTAGCAAAGAGATCCTTGTTTCAGTTCATAAAACACATTGAATATTCTTTTCACTTAAGCAGCTGTGTTCAGGGTTGGCTATCCTTGCTACATGATGATTGCACTGCTAAAGGCAGCACTACTTCAGAGACATATTGGGAGATGATTAGCAATTACACTTTAAGGAACAGGAAGCAGGACAAACCCAGAGTCATACAAACCCTTAGGTTTACTATCAGGTTATGGAAAAATAATAGAAAAGATAATATTGGATAAGTTACTGCTAGAAATGGAAAGCTCGGGACTTGAAACCATAAATCAGCATGATCGTGTTGAAAATAAATCTGTTACCATCTGGAACATGATGTTCTACAACACTATAATAACAACTATGAATGAAATATTGTGCTGTGATGTAAATTACATACAATTAATTTTAGCACTTGACAGCGTCATGCATAATACACTGATCAATAAATTAGAACAACTAGGTATTGATGCACCTTTGATAAGATGGATAGCTGCATAGGACATGGCAAGTATCATACAGCAAATGGACAGGTGAAATTTGATGCTGCATTCAGAGTGTCCAACAGGGCTCTTTCCTGGGCCCACACTTGTTTAGTTTGTATCTTTCAGATCTTTATTTTTCATCTGAGATGTTCTGCACTCTGTATGTAGATGACTTGAAATTGGGTAAACTGATAACATGTGTTTCAGATGGGGCATGTCTGAAAAATAACTTGACTAAATTGACAATTTGGGCACAGGAACATGATAAGCTGATAAATACATCAAAAACTAAGCATACAAGATTTGGGAGACATAAACTGAAAGGTGAATATTTAATGCAGCACATAGTGATTGAAACTGTAGATTCATTTAAGGACCTGAGTATATGGGTAGATCCAAATTTGAGTTACTCTAATCATATTAACCAATGGTTAATGATAGTTATAGAACTATAGGTTGTATAAAAAGATTTATAAAGTCTAAGAAATCAGAAATTATGAAGTCATTGAGTATTGAACAGTAATATGGAAAACTTATAAGAAAACAAGCGTGAGTAAACTCGAAAGAGTACAGTGGGAATATACCAGAGTCATCCATGGATCTGAAATTTTAAGTTATTATGTAAGCCTAAAATATCTGAACTTGTACAATGTCTCATATAGATATTTAAGGCACAATCTTATTCAAGTATATAGTGCATTTACAGACAGCTACCTCTAGGAATGCTTGGGGTTATCAAAAAATCATAGAGAATCATCAGACAACCTATGCAGAAGATTCTATAAGAATGAGAAGTGTATTAATTGCTTCTCTGAGGGAGCAGCTGATACATGGTATTGACTGCCAAGTTACATTAAAGCAAGCACTAGTTTAGATATTTTTAAGAACAGTTTGGACACTTACAATGGAAACAACTGTTTTGGTATATTGGTAGGCTAGAAGGGCATTGATGCCTGTGCTTAAAATATTTGTATGTATGTATGTATGTATGTATGTATGTATGTATATTATTATAGCCTCCTTCTTACCTTTCAATATGTTTAACACAGAGCTGGCTGGTCACTTCCTGTACCTGCAGTGATGGGTAATGAATATAAAAATAACCCACAGCTAAGACAAGAAACTTAAATCACAGAGCAGGAATTTAATCAGATTTGGGACATTCAATTTTATAATGCCATCTATTGTATTAGCAGCCTGGTGAGACCTATCTCTTAGTATAACTGAGATTCTCAAAATGTCAAAGCCAGTCACATCCTAGTAAAACTGGATATAGAAGTGTGACTATTACTGCAAATACTTCATAGCATTGTTTTAAGCCCATAGGGGTTCAATATCTTATAGCAGGTGATTTCTAGTGAAAGGGAAAGGTATAGTAATAGAAATTATTTGCTGTAAAAAGAAACTGTGTTCATTTAGAAGTTTATTATATTACAGTCCTATGGGCATAATAATGAATGTGCTTAAAAGAATATTTTGGTGTACTATTTCCATTCTATTACTTGTTTTTATTGTCTTGTTTTAAATGTTGTGACTGCTTATATTTCATCTGTCTTCCCTGAAGACATTAGCTGAGGCACTAGAGAGTATTTATGTTTTAAAATAAAAAAATACTTGAACTAATGCATTGTTTTAATATGTTTGCAAGAGAGTATAGCTGTCAAATAGGAAACTGTTCCCTTTGTCTGCATTACAAGACCTTGATATGTATACTGTTTTTGTTTTGGCAAAAATGACCCAAATTATCCATAAATGTTCCAATTGGTTATCTTACTGTGATGTTTAAGCTATTTATTTACATTTTCATTAATTTCATCCATGCGCTGTTATAAAAACAAAGTGCTTTATATATCAGTTTTTGTTATATATAAAATTCAGTCATAGCACACAGGCATATTTATATGCAGTAAATGCACACACACATACACACATACACACACACACACACACACACACACACACACACACACACACACACACACATGCACACTCACTTCAGCTGCAAACATTAAAGAGGGCAAAAGCAAAAAAGAGATAAAATTTTTGTTTTGAAATGCTGTTTTAAAAGAGGGAACAGAGACATAAAGCATGTCACAAATTAGCAAAAAGAGTATTTCACAAGTCTCACATTATCATCAACAACAGCAAAAAAATCAATATCTAGAATAGAAACCAGAATGCAAAGCAGATGCAAAGCATGGCCCTTACCCCATTTAATATTCATCTATTCACTAGATCCGCATAAAATCTTCTAAAGGTCTAAGCAGTATTGCTCTTCTCACTAGGGTGACACATTACTTTTCCTGATGGAAGTCAAATTCCCTAAGAATAAATTAATAAATGAAAAGAAATTATCACTAAAATTAATGAACTGGTTTCAGGCTTTTAAACAATTTTCTGCCAACTAGAAAGTTAGTACTTCAACAACAACAACAACAACAAAAAAATATATATGAAAAACTTAAAGAGAAGAACCACTATTTTTCTTGTACAGCTTATATTCAGCAAAAGGCAGCTAACTACCTCCCTCACTTGTTAAATACTTTTTTTTTGCTATGTTTAACCTTTAGAGGCATGTTCTCCCTTTCGGAACTGTTTCTGTTGCATCTAACCCAAATATTCCTGTGCCTTCTAGAGAGGAAGGTAGCCACAATCTTCATGATGTCATTTACACATCTGAAGATATGGGTACTGAAAGGGAATAGTAAGTGCAATTACGCCAGAGCTAATGTGCACTTGTAAACCAGTGTTTGCTATTAGACCCTTGCAAAACCATAGCTAGGTTTTCTGGCTTTGTGTGCTGTTCTGGAATTAGCACCACCCTCAACTTCAAGTTGAGGACCAAAACAAATAATTAAATTAATGAATGAAGATTAAATAAATAAATAAATGAATAAATAAAGACTTTTCAAAGTTGAGGAGGAAAAAAGCTCTTCTACTGAAACTGCAGCACACCGCTTCCTACAAATGTAACAAGCAGCACACTAATGAGTCTTGAGTGTATTTTGCAGTGCTATAACATATTCTTGATGTAAATAGAAGTTATATGTTACTTTGTAGTTAAACATGGTCAGTTTGTGCTAAACATATGGGCATTGTGACTCTCCCCCATGTTCCTTCTACATGGCTTGAATAAATCACGATCCTATAATTTCACTGTTGTTTTAAAGATAGTAGTAACCACTGTTTATTATTGCTTCCTTAGCTAATGTACATGTGTAAAGGTTCTCTCAGTTCTGAGATATATTTGCTTCATCCTAAACTGTTTATGCTTATTACTGTAACTACTGCTGTATTGTCATTGAATTGTTATTTTCTTCTCTCTAACTTTCTTAGCTTTCTACCCCTGACCTGCACTAAGACTGGAGACTTCTACCTGCCTGGTCTATGAGAAACCCCATCAAATACTTTCCGCTATCTCAACTGCATCCTTAAAGAAATTTGTTGCCCACTCTTTAAATCCCTCCTTCAAAGGACCTGAGAAAGTATGCTTTATCCCTAGATCAGACTACGAAGATCTGTTTTTTTTTAGGTTTTAAATTAATAAATGTTAATGTCACACTCCTGAGCCAGGTACCCAGCAGCCATACTCCCTCTCCACCTCCTCTGAAATTAGTCTTCTCTCCCTGGTACCCTTTAACTGTGTTCTTTTTCCACATTATTATATTCCACTAGCTTTAGTGAACTCCCCTATTGCCCAAAGGTGGCAACCTATACTAGGCTACTATTGATTTTTCTTGTATTTTTCTTCTATCTGATCCTAAAATATTCCTAGTCACTCTTCCTCTACTCTGTTTCCACTCCTCTAGTCTTGTATTCCTTGCTACAGCCTAGTTCTACTTGCACTCCCATCTTACATGGAACTTCTCAGAGCTCTGCAGTAACCACCTATTTTTAGATTGAATCTCTGAGCTCTTCCTTCACTTGCTCTAACCCATTCTGCTCCCCTACTCTACCCCCAAATCCCACCCACCCCTACTGCTCCTAACCTTATACTTGAATAGCCACACCTCCTTTCCCTCATTCACCTATAGCACTCTCTATCTTTTTACATACTTAGCAGTTCAGCCCATACGTATTGACTGCTTTAACCCCTATCTCTCCTTAAACTGCTCCATTCCCTATCTCTCCTAAACTGCTCTTTACATTAACATTTTCTTTCTTTATACCTTATTCTACTTCCTTCAATTAACTCAATTTACCCTTATCATGCCGAAATCTGGCTGTCCTAAATATTTTAACACACTTTCCTTCTTTATAATCCTTAACACTCTACTCGTATCTTATACCCTCACTCACTACGAGCACCTAAGCTTTTTTGAATCTCAACTCCCTTCAAAACATACTTCTCCACACTCTGTTCTAGCCTCATAAACCCACAGCAATGTAACATCCTCATCTTCCTACCTTTTACATCTATTCTATAGATTAACCCATATTAAATATCTGCAAACCAGAAAATCTTACCTATTTTTTTTCTAAACTCTTAAAGTTCGTACATAAACCTCAACCGCTCCTACTTTTACATGGTGACATTCATCCAAACCCAGGCCCAAACAACCACTTCCCTGACACCCATCCAGTCTATCAAACAAACTCTGTCACCCCCAACTAATACATCCACCTTTCTTGTTATAGCTCACCTCAATATTTGCAGTGTAAGTAATAAAATTACCCAACTACATGCCCTGATAGATATACATTCCTTTGAAATCATATGTCTAACTGAAACCTAGCTCAAACCAGGAACTAAGGGCAATGATATAATTCCTCCAGGCTATAACATCCTCAGACTTGATTGTCTGAACAAAAAGGGTGGTGGAGTTGCAATACTCTACAAATCTGAATTACAGATTACCCCACTAGAAAGCTAACCTCCCTCACCAAGCAATGTTGAAATCTTGATCTCTAAGCTCCAGGCTAATACTAATAAATCCTTATACATTATTTGCTCTTATATTCCCCCTGGCAATAAAATCAATACTCTTGAAAATACCTTTAGCTGGTTCTCCTTATTGTTCCCACAGGAAACTATACTCCTAGGTGATTTCAATATTGATTGGAATTGCTGTACTTCTCCCAAACCAACTTCTCACGTAAACCTTTATGGCTTACATCAAATCATAATCTCCCCTACTAGAATTCATAAACCTAGTAACAAACAGAGTACCCTTGATTGGATATTAGTTAATAGTAATCCCCTGTCATATCAAACAGGTGTACTTCCTGATGATATTAGCGACCATTCCCTTACTTATATTACTAGACAAAAGACCTCTATTCCTAACCCAATAATTTTCAGAACTACCAGGAATAAGAAAAACCTAAACCTAGCTAGCTACCAATCAGATCTCAAAGCTTGCAATTGGACTCTCCTAAAATACCTACCTCTTGATGAGGCAGTATCATACTTCAATAACAAATTCTTGCAAATTCTAGACTATCATGCCCCTTCTCGTACAATCTGAGCTAGAAACAAACCTGCTCCTTGGCTGACCAAAGACACCAGGCAAAAAATGCTACAAAGAAATAAAATATGGTCTAAATGGAGAAATACTAAAAACCCAATTGATCACCTAAACTTTAGGCAACTTAAAAATGCTACAAAGCAATTAATACTCTTAGACAAAAATAACTACTACCTGAAATTCCAACAAGCTCAACATCAAAATCCACAAAATTTCTAATCAGGTATTAATAAACTACTTCATCCAGGAAGTTCTAAAACTCCTACTCCTTCTAATTTGACTCAAAGTTCTCCCAATCAAATTGCTGACACTTTTAGCAAATTATTTTCTGAAACAGTCTGTTCACTAGCTAAAACCTTATCTCCTGCTAGCACCCCTGAACTTCACTCCCTAATCAATAAACCCCCCACTTTAAAACTGTAGCCAGTTTCAACATCTCTCATCCATGCCTTACTTCTGAAACTTAAACTTTGTACTCCATCAGCTGACCACCTACCAGCTGAGTATCTGCAAATAGCAGCTGGAGTACTTGCCTACCCTGTTTCCATTTTAATAAATAGAACCATAACAGAAGGTATCACCCCATCTCTATGGAAAGTCTCTCATATCATCCCTTTACATAAAGGGGGTAACTCAAACGAACTTTCAAACTTCCGTCCCATAACCCTACGTTCTCCTTTAGCAAAAATCATGGAAAGATGCATTCATCGGCAATTACTTGATTATCTTCTCCAAAATAACCTACTAGCTGACTGCCAACATGCTTTTAGACCATTTCATAGTACTACAATTGCACTTTTATCCTTCACTGACTGTATTAATAAAAATCGCAATAATAACTTACTTTCCTCAGCCCTCTTCTTAGACCTCTCCAAGGCCTTTGACATGGTTAATCATCAACTCATGCTAAACATTCTTAAATCTCTTTCCTTAGACACTCAGGCTGTCCAGTGGCTCAATTCCTAGCTAGAAAATGGACAGCAAGCAGTTCTCTGGGATAATCACTTATCCTCTTAGCTACCCATTGTCATTGGAATCCCACAAGGCTCTATTCTGGGACCCCTCCTCTTCTCTATTTTTATTAGCAATCTAAAAACATCCCTTCCAAAAACCACCTGTATTCAATATGCCAATGACTCAACACTTATCTGTGCTGCGGCTTCTTCTGCTAAGCTCCAGTCTAGTTCCCAAAAAGTATTTACATTAGCTGAAAACTGTTTCCATCAATACTGTCTCCTCCTTAACCCCAAAAAACTAAACTTTTACTGTTCACACCTACACAAAAGTCCTCTCCCATTAACTTCACAATTGTATCTAACAACGGCACAATAATATCACCTGACACAACCACCAAACTCCTACGTTTTACAATTGATCACAGTCTTAATTTTGAGTCTCACATTAACTTAACCATTAAATCAGTAAATAGAAAAATCGTCTCTCTCTACAGGCTTAAACCCTTCCTTACATCTTCAACTAGGACTACTATAGTACATACACACTTCATCTCTACCCTTCTGTATGCCTCTCCTATTTTTACCAATCTATCAAAATCCAATTTTAATAAACTGGCAACCTCATACAATAACATTGCTAGATTTACCACAGGAGCTCCATTTCGTACCCACCATTGCATAAATCATAAACAACTAGGTTGGCTGGAATTACAAAACCAGCTGTTGCTGCAACAACTTACAATCACCCACAAGATCTTGTATCACCCCATGAATACTCCCATACTCTGTAACCTTATTACCCCTTATAAAAACCTCACAACCCTTTGCTCAGCTAATAAACTCCTAGTATCCTCCCTTAAATCTCACAATAAGTCTGGTGACGGCCTGTTTACTAACACAGTTGGTCTTACTTGGAATAAGCTTCCAAGTGAACTTACATCACTGGTTATCAATGCCCCTTTTCAAGAAGCAACTAAAAACCTTCCTAAATTCCCAATGCCCATACTTATGAGTTGTGCCACATACAAGGGATTTGTCACCACTGTGGACACATGGTGGTCGAAGTTCCAATTGCTATCTAACTGAATACCCAGATCACATACCAGGGGGTGTACTCATAGGGCTGTGCTATCTATATTGTAATTAATTTGAGTATTTGCTTTTCAAAAGGGAATAATTATGCTTTTGTGTTCATTTAGTGTGTTTCCATGGCTCTGATACCAATCATTTTGTGCATTCATAATTTCTGCAGTATATCAATAGTGTTTGTAAATTCAGTAATTGTCCATATCTTCCATTCATCTACAAAGTTGGTAAGACAAAGGCTGTGTAAGTTTGTCTTTACTTCTGAGAAGTAAATACTGAACAGGAAAGGTCATAGTACCGAAGCCTGTGGTATGGCCCTGGTCAATGGCCTCTTGCTAGGGGTGAATTCACACACTTCTACAGTACGTGTCCTGTTGGTGATCCATTTGACTACTGACCTGGTGATGTATGTGTTTATGGCCACTTGAGACAGTTTATTTGTACTATCTGAGTGTGGCTTTGTGCCAAATGCCTTGTCCACTTCTAGTTATGTGGGGTGCACAGTCTTTGCCACATCCATGCCCTTAGCGACCGCTTTGAAGAAATCAAACTGATTCAACAAACATGATGCATCCTTAACAAATGAAAATGGATTGTGTACACAGGAGATTACCTTTGTCATTTTTGATAAGGTCCATGATGATTCTTTTGATTGCCTTACAGATGAGTCAAATCAGGCTTATGGGTCAATAATGTCATGTTCAGCTGGATGACTATTGCTGTACACCCTTCTGACAGAACATAGGCTGTCTGTAGGCTGTGGTTTAGAAGGGATCCAACTGTGTCTGCTAGGTCAGGTTGCAAGTTAGTGAAAAGGCAACCTGGGATGTTGCCAAGACCTAATAAAGCCATGTTTTTTAGCCTTAAAGAGCACACAATGAGCTACTCTCTTGAGAAAATAAGCTGAATAATGTTTGCATGTGTACTTTGGTTTATGTCCAGTGTGGATGGCAGTGGGTGAAGTTTGATCCAAATCTGTCAGCTTGCAGATTGTCTATTTCCTACTATTGAGCATAGGTGGTGCCATCCACAAACAGCTCTCTGCTGAGCTGTGTATTCCACATATCATGTTGTACATATTTAAAAAATGATTTGTGACACCTCCAAATATAGAACTAGGTGTGCATCACATGCCACACAGTGGAAGTTTTCACACAGTCATACAACTCTACCTATGTCAAGCAATTACCTCAGTTGCACTTTATATGTATATATGTTTTTCACTGGAAAGCCGTGTGTGTGCCCTGATACCACATATTGACAAATCTCAAATAAGGTGGATGTGGTTCATACAGGACAGTTACTGACACAAATGCTGTCAGTTACACAATGTTGTTGGGGACCACTTCAATAATCCTTATGAATACCAACACAGCTGTGCACACAATTAATTCACCAAGGTTACAATTGAATCTGGACTACATATGTGTTTGTTCATATAACAGCATTATAACATGTGGATGAAACAAGACATTTGTGCACATGTAATCAGTATGACATTATACTGATGTACCCCACAGATCATTTAATGGTGGTAGGTATGCACATGCACACCTGTGCCATACTGGATGTGTCACTGTGATGGTTGAATGAGAACTGGGTAGAATGTCAGTATACTCCACTATAAAACACATGCCTTAGCAAGGAAACAATATACATAGCATCATCCCATGCCAACAGTTTTCAGGAGATATATTACTACAGCTGTTATGTAAGGAACATGTAGTCAAATGTCAGCAGTGGCCATCAACACATTATCTGAAATCACAGATTGGAAAAGACTGTTGTAGGACTACCGTACACACACACCTCAACATAGCACATGTGGATTACAGCAACATTGACATGTGCAATATTCATAGAGTCATAGGACATTACTAGGCTATCAGACAATATCACATAAAATACTAGGTATTATAACGTCATTTAAACAACAATTGCTATACCTATATGATGGAAGTTAGTAAGGGTATATGCACATGTGTGTATGTGTTTGAATGTATTACATACTGATTCTGTCCATATGTGACTTGTGTACCACCCTTGACAGAATTAACAATCATGCATCCAATGGTCTGTTTCCTGATGTGTATACCTCTTTGAGATGATAACATCCTCCAGTATTCTGCAGAAAGGATGTTATGTGAATAGTGTGAAAAAGAAGATGTTGGATTCTTGGGGCTATATTAAAGGCTCACCAGAGTGGGAGTTAAATGAAAAGAGATGCAAAAGATCATAACATAACAGTAATATGCCACCAACTACGCAGACAACAGTTGAGTGGGGTCAGAACTGAACAGTAAACCTGTGTAGGTATAGATGTTGGATTCCATACAATGTAAAACTAGCATCACCACATATGTCTGACTTTAACAGTGTGCACTTTATAGAAGTTGATAGCATCACTGTATGCTGAGAAGAAGTTGTTTGGAGGAGTTTCTGACATAGATGTGGAGTCACATCTCAGTGTAAAATTGATTCCAAAGATGAACACACATACTCAAGTTAATTGCAGTGTGATTAGAACTACTACATAGCTAACTACAAAACAGAGTACTTATTGCAAGCACCATAGCACAATTCTGGCTTTCATAGTGATAGACAACACTTTATAGCAAATTACATCATCAGTGTCTGGTGAGAAGAAGATGGCAGTAGGGGTATCTCACACACTGTTCTAAAATGGACCCTAGAATGTGAACTAACTAAACACAAACACATACCACTTGGCCTCATTGAGACTAGACCCTGACCTAGCTATCTACAGAACATGATATTTAATGCAAGCACCACTGCATACGTTTTAATTTTATGCTATCAGACACTTTATAGCAGATGATATCATCAGTGTCTGGTGAGAAGAACATGGTAGTAGAAGTGCCTCTCATGCTGTTCTAAAATGGTCTCCAGAATGTGAGCTAACTGAACACAAGGTAAAAAGGTAGATCATGCCTGCTCAACCTGGTTGACTTCTTTGAGTCTGTCACCAGAGCTGTTGATGAGGGCAAGGCAGTTCATACAGCCTACCTCAATCTGGTCAAGGCCTTTGATACCATTCCCCTCTCAGGAATTATTGAAACCCATCAAAAAAGGCATCAACCCCTATATCACTAGGTGGATTGCAAATTGGGTCACAGCCAGAACCCACAGTGTAAAAGTAGCAGACTCCAAGTCAGACTGCTGACCAGTCATGAGTAGAGTCCCACAGGGATCAGTCCTTGATCATCTCCTGTTTGGCATCTACTTCTCAGAAGTCATGGCCAACACAGAGGAACTCTGGCTGACTACGTTCGCAGACAACTGCAATCTGGGAGTCATTATTAACTCGCCAAGTGATGTAGACATCCTACAGAAAAGCCTCACTGAGACCAATGACTGGTGTTGAAAAGCTTAATGCCAAAAAAATGTGCTGTCATCCCATTTGAGAAAAACTCAGTTCCCACTAATTACTACATTGATGGGAGCCCACTAATCACTGAAGGTGTTATAAGAGATTTGGGGACACAGGTTGACAGCAACCTCTCCTATGACCACCACATCGTCACTGTGGTCAGAAAGTCCTTCTATGTGGCACATCTCATCACCAAGGGTTTTGCATCCAGGAAGAAAGTTTCTCTCTACTCTTCCCTCATTAGGCCAATCATTGAGTATAATTCCCCATTTGGCATGTACTTCACTAGACACCTGCAACAGCTGGAAAGGCCACACAAGTACCTCATGAAGAGGATCCTAGGTCTTAAACACATGCCCTACATGGAAAGACTCAAAAAATTCCAGCTATTCTCTGTCTCATATCATCTACTAAGAGGCAATCTCTGCTTGACTTACAAAGCCATGTCTGACCCAGCTCTGTTACAAATGCTACATCTAAAGAAATCCCAATCCCTCTGCAAAGCATGCTCCAGAGACCTCAACCTCATTACCACAATCAACAGAACATGCTGGAGGGACAGGTTCATATCCCAGAGACTGCCCATGCTCTGGAATAGGCTTCCCATACATGTCAAGCAGAGCACATTACTGGCCCTCTTCAAGAGAAATTATGATGAGTGAATGGGAAATAGAAAGTTCAGCCTGGGGATCACTCCAGTGGCTCTATTTGATAGAGGCATTGGGAACTAACATCAGGCAGCACAATGCCTGGGCACTTCTGTGGGCTAGGCTGTAAAGGCTCCAGTGCCATTAGCCTAGTACACACCTATTAACCTATGAGCAAAGTCACATACACACACACACACACACACACACACACACACACACACACACACACACACACACACACACACATTGACCACAGTGAGATAAATGCATACTTCTCAGTTGTATAGATTTTCACAGAATGTCCAGGTTTTTGCCTCATATTTTTGGTCTGTCCCTCTTAAAAAATGTGTTTTTTTGGCAACTGACTGGGATGATCTAAAGATTAAATTCACTAAAATTATAACATGCATTTGAGTTTCAGGCTTTATATACTTCAGAAAATGCATGCTAAAACAAATCTTGTTATTCTAGAAACTTTCCAAGTTTATAAGAGCAATATTTAAAACATGTCCCTAGTTTTGGGCCTTTGCCCCCCATTATGTAAGGCTTTGCCCAGATTTCTTGCAGTAAGAGGTTGAGAGTTATGCCTAGGTATGCCTACCTATCTACAGGTCACAGCACTTAACGCAAGTGCAACAGCACATGTATGGCTGTCATAGTGTCAGAAAAAACTTTATAGCAGATGGTATCATCAGTGTGTGGTGAGAACAAGATGTTGTGAGGGCTGTATCAACTTGCTGTGTAGTCATGTATGAATGTAAAACTTTTTTCTTAATGAAACCTGAGTGGTGTTAGTAGGACACAGATTCATACTCTGACTACACACACAAACACACACACACACACACACACACACACACACACACACACACACACACACACACACACACTGACTACAGTAAGATTAGAACCCCTACCTGACTAGTTATACAAAGTAGAAAATACAGTACCTAATGCAATCATCATCATGGCACAAGTCTGACTTTTATACTGTTGCAGAACACTTTACAGCAGATGACATCATCAGTGTATGTTTGGGAGAGGATTGGGAGGCTTGTATGAAATGGCTGTGTAGTCATGCATGACTATAAAAGCGTGTACTCTCCATGATATTTGACTGATGACATTAGAATACGGACTCATACCCTTCTGACTAATCACACACATGCTGACTGCTATGAGATTAGAACCCCTATCTTGCTAGTTAAACAAACTAGGGAATACAGTACATAATGCAAGCACCATGGCACTAGTCTGACTTTTGCAATGTTTCAGAACACTTTATAGTAGATAACATCATCAGTCTATGTCTGGGAGAAGATGTTGGGAATCCTGTACAAAATAGCTGTGCAGTCATGTCTGACAGTAAAAGTTTCTGTTCTCCATGAGACTTGATTGATGACAGGAGGGTACAGATTCATGCTCTTCTGACTATGCACATACACACTTACACATACAAACATACACGCAATCTCGCTATTATGGTAGCTGAACCCCTACCTAACTATTCTGCTCCCATATGCAGACACCGTAAGTAATATTTGTGTCATCACCAAAGTTTGATTTTTCCTTGTCATAGTGGTCTTTATAGATGATGATATCCTGATGCAGATAACATATCCTGTTATGACAGTGGTGTCTAAAATGTGGATGTTGGGTTTTCTGTTTTGGTTCCAATGTGCAGATCTACTTCAAAAGACAGCTTCTAAACAATATGTAAGAAGCTGACAGGAGTGCATGTTGCAGAACTGAGACATAGATGTACCTGTTTCTCAGTATGTTGAGATCATTACACACTTTTAGTCTCACACACACACAGACACACACACATGTGCGCATACATATATATTTTGTGATGAGCATGGATGCAAATGTTGATGTACATGTGTTCATACTGTGATGAATTGTTGTCCACAGTAAGACATGTATATGACTATTTCAATGTCTATTATCAGTATTAAATAATGTACCAATGCAGTTGTGCTATTTATTTTGTACTGTAGTTGACATTTGACCTATTACTGATATTTTCAAATGCTAGAGCGTCATCTGCATGGAGACATGCGTGAATGGGCATACCTTCATTGAAGGTTGTGCATCAAGGCTGGTAACTCGGCACATAAAAATCAACTACCAATCATTAGTGGACCGGAGTTCCACTGTGGTGACCCCTAACCAGGAAAAGCCGAAAGACACAAACAAACTGATATTTTCAAATGCATGGGTCCAGGTCACACATGTGTCTGCGGAACTATATGTTCAGTCAATGACAAGTACCTTCCCTTTGGTTGTGTTTTAAATGGCTTTTGATGGGATGAAGAATAACTGAGCAATAACCATAGTGATACATGCTAAACAACTCTTTACATAGTGCACCGCTGAGCAACTGGTTTGTGCAAACGATTGCAAAGTGTTTGAAATGCAAGCTTCACATTTAATGAATACAACTTGAACTTAAGAAGACATTATGCATATGTGCTATGGGAGAAACAATTACTATGGTATTTATACTGTAGTTTATATTGGAAATGTTGTGTCATAACTTTTATGACATTAAGAACTGCTGCTATTGCCTTCCCAGTTTGTGTGAAGTTAAGCGACTAGCAAACATGGTTCACTACATAAATGGGAAACTAGTAATATTTCTACTGGTTCAACTTCCTTCACTCCCACTTGCTAAGTGACAAGGCATGGCCTTCAGCAGTTTGGACAATACTCAGTGTAATAAATACACCTGCTGCTCAGCTTTCCCTGTGGCAGCAGGTGTAAGAGCAGTGAACTCATGTTAAGAGCACAAATGACACAGGGTTCAAATCCATCTCACTCTAACGTTTTTACACATGGTATCAGGATGGCATTACATAAATAAATATGATAATTCCTGCAAATGTGAGATGCAATGATTACAGTGAAGTACTGTATAAAAATAAACAGTCAAGTGATTTATGTCAACAGTACACATATGGGTTTGCATTATTATGCATTTAGCAGTCTAAATAACTGAGTAAATGTTTGAATGTACTGCCTTTACTCTGGTTTAACTCTGTGTTCTTTGGCCACAGCAAGTTTAAGCAGCATTAGCAGAGGTAAATGAACTAGTGTGGTCAAATCCATAAGACACGAGCAGGCATTTACAGTCACTTAGCATTGTTACATGATGCCAAACTCTGCGCAAATGCAGGGGGCAAAAAGTGAAGGGGTTTATTAGGGGTCATTTCTGCAATGTGTGTGATGTGTGTGATTCTATTTTTGACCAGATTAAAAGTGTGAAAATGAGGTTGATAGGAAGCAGAGGGAAGCACAAAGGGGAAGCAATACAGGAATTTGCAGGACTGAATTAGGAAGGAACCATAGCTATCCACTTCTTTAATAGTGTAATATGAACATGGATATAAAACTGGATGAATTTGAACTGTCACCACAACACAGACTGGTGACAGAAATGCAATCATGTTGTATAGCCAACTGGACCAATTCAAGCGTGTCAAGAACATACATGTGCAAAATGGAGAGCTATGTATGGGAGAATTTTTTTTTCCGTAGGACAAGTGCCCAGTTTTTTTTTTTTATTTCAAAAAGAGAGGAATGTTGGGGAAGGAATGTTGGAATGTCAAAGTCAGGTAAGGAGGGTAGGTGAGAGACACAAAAGGTTGAGGGACACAATGATTGGGAACAGGGAGGAGACATCAGAGGCACATGCCTGTCAAGCATGGAGACAATGAAAATTTAGTCCTCACCCTCAGAACTGTCACCACTGTCCCCTTTCTTGGCTTCCTGTTGGATTGCTTGAAGTTTGGGTTTTCTCTGCTTTCCCACAAGCAACTTTTCCAGATGGCTGAGGCATGCAGCAGTGCTACTTTCTAAGAACTCATGCACCATGCCTAGCAACCCCGGGCAGATGAAAATCCCCACCTCCACTAATACTCCCAGAGGGTACCATTGCACCAGCTGCCAGGGTAATGGTACCTGATGCTGCAGGCCCAGGTAGTGTATGGGCTGCAGAGGCAGTAATGCCAGGTTGTGTCCCAGATGTCCTGAGCATTGGTGTGACAGCCATTTGAGGGGTGACAGGCTGAGCCATAATGGTTGGCCTACTTCCTTGTGCTGGAAATCATTTTTTTGATTGTCAGAAATTTATTACATCAGAACAGTGTGATCACACATATAAAAATAAAAAAGAGAGCTAAGGGGCTGGAATAAGGAAAAAAAAAAGAAAAAAGGTAATTCAAACCATTATATGTCAGATGCAATAATTTAGTACACTAAAATATATTTTTACTTTTACATTTATTATACTTTTCAAAAATCCAAAATATGACTGATGCATATATTGAACATATGCTCTTAAAAGTAATACTGATTAAATTAACAACATGGCATTTAATCCAATTTGTTGAAATTAATATTAAATATTTTAGTAGTATGTATTTTGTTACTTGTAGGATATGAATCCACAGCATCTGAATACGCTATTATAGTTGACTCCTGCAATTACCTTGAGGTATAGAATAAAGCATGCATGTTTGCATTTACAGTTAAGATATGCATGCTTAATTTGCTAGTAATGCATGGAAGAGCAATAGTTTTAACAAAATTATGTTAATTTGTACTGCATAACCGTAACAGGAACAGGCAAGCAAAAATTGAGGGTGATGCTACTCAATGCTAGAAGTCTAAATCTCAAAATGCACTCACTCGAGGCACTCCTTAAAATGGAGAACATCGATATCTGTGCAGTGACTGAGACCTGGTTCAAGGCTCCAGAGAGCACCCCTGCACTACCAGGCTATAACTCATACCACACTTTTTGGCCATGTAACCTGGACCGGAACACCAAAGGCGACGGTGTGTCCATATTCATTAAGGATATCCACACCTCCAGGCTAGTTGCTCAGCATAATGAAGCCAAGGTTATCCAAGTGCAACTAACTCTGGGCAAAACTGCAATCCAAATTGTAGCTTGCTACAGATCACCCACCATGCCCCAGGATTCCCACTCCTCTTTTCTTGATGTACTGGAAAAGATTAGGGTTCAACCAAACACCCAATAATGGGCGATTTCAACTACCCTACCATTAACTGGGAAAACTACACATGTACCAACTCCTTCGCTCAATGCTTTCTGGAATTCATAAACTCCAATGCCCTGGATCAACATATCCATATCCCCACCAGGGGCAACAATATCCTAGATCTAGTCATTACCAATATGAGTGACCGGTGTTCCACACCTGAAGTCAACGGCTCATTGGTCCAATCCAACCATAAGCTAATTACCCTAGATATCCACATCCTGCCTCCACCCCCCATTAAGGAAACCATGGTAAAAAATGTATCCAAAGCCAACTTCATGCTTCTTAAGACAGAAGTGGTGAACTTCATGACACCCATGCAGATGGACAATGGAGTTACAACTACTGAATCCTACACAATTGCACTTTATAAGCATTTACATGAGTGCATGGATTGTCCTATCCCAAACAGAACCAAGATGCTATCCTCCAAAAAAAGAAAGCCAATCTGCTGGTCTCCTGCCATAAACAAACTGTACAACAGAAGGAAGAAACTCTTGCAAAAAGGAGTAAAATCCCACGAGTGGAGGAGCTCCCTGGTCAGCCTCAGTAAGAAGCTGCGATCCCTGATAAAATCCTCCAAAGCTAGTTATGAAAACAAAATCACCACTGATTCTAAAGACAACCACAAAGCATTATATAGCTATGTCAAGAATCTCAATGGCAACACTCAGATCTGCTCTGAGTTACAGCACAATGGCACTAAATATACAGACCCAACTGATACTGCCAACATCCTGGCAGATAGGTTCAGTGCTAACTTTACCCCCCCTCTCACCCCCTAAAGAGCCCATCTCTATACCGGAAGAATGCAAAGTTGCTGTAGTCATGGCTGCACAGGTAAATACCACACTCTTCAAAGCCAAGAACACAGCATCCATGGGACCAGACAACATCCCAGGCTGCGTTCTACATGAACTACAGAACGAACTGGCACCCCACCTAAGTACCATGTTCAATCTTAGCCTCACCTCAGGCTTTGTGCCTGCTGAATGGCACACAGCAATGGTTATCCCACTCCACAAAGGGAGAGCCACCATTGACCACAGGAACTACCGTCCTATTAGCCTGACGAGCCTGGTCTGCAAGGCCATGGAACGTATCATCATGGAACTTATAAACAAAGACATTGGTAATCTCCAAATTCTGGATCCCACCCAGTTCGGGTTTGTAAATGGCAGATCATGTCTCCTAAACCTGATAGACTTCTTTGAAGCAGTCACCAAAGCCATAGACAAGGGTAAGGTGGTTCACACAGCCTATCTAGATCTTGCCAAGGCTTTCGACACCATCCCCCACTCTGGAATTATAGATAAACTCACTAAACTAGGTATAAATCCCTATGTCACAAGATGGGTTGCCAAATGGCTCACTGACAGAACCCACACTGTGAAAGTAGCAGACTCCAAATCTGACTTCAGACCAGTGACAAGTGGAGTACCACAGGGTTCAGTCCTGGGTCCTCTCCTGTTTGGTATCTACTTATCTGAAGTACAGACTAACACAGAAGGTCTTTGGCTAATGAAGTTCGCAGATGATTGCAAACTAGGAGCCATAATCAAAACTCCTAACGATGTGGACATCCTAAAAAAGGGCCTCACTGAGACAGATGCTTAGTGTCAAAGCCATGGCCTCAAGCTCAATGCTAAAAAGTGCATCGTCATCCCCTTTGGTAAAAGCTCTGTACCAATGAACTACAACATAGGCAGTAATATACTTAACACCGAAAGTGTGATAAGAGATCTTGGGACACAGGTGGACAGTAGTCTCTCCTTTGATAATCACATCACCACAGTAGTCAGGAAATCCTTCTACATGGCACACCTCATCACAAAAGGTTTCTCATCCAAAAGAGGTCACTGTTCCCCTCTACTCATCACTCATTAGAACCATTATAGAGTACAACACCCCTTTTGGTATGTACCTCACAAGACATCTACAACAACTGGAAAGGCCACAGAAATACCTCACAAAGAGGAATAATGACCTAAAACAGATGCCCTACGCAGACCGTCTCAAAAAACTCCAGCTTTACTCTGTCGCATATCGCCTACTCAGAGGTGATCTCTGCCTAACATACAAAGCTATGTCAAACCCAGAGCTGTTGGACATGTTCCACTTAAAGAAATCCCAATCACTCTGAGCTACATGCTCTAGGGACCTAAACCTTGTCACCACAATAACCAGAACATGCCGGAGGGATAGATTCCTGTCCCAGAGACTTCCCATACTCTGGAATAAACTACCTATCTATATCAAACAAAGCTCCTCATTAGCACTCTTCAAGAAAAATCTTGATGATTGGATGGGAAATAGGAAATTCACCCTGGGGATCACCTCTGTGGCTCTGCTCGACAGTGGCACAGGAAAATAATTTTCTTGGGTGGCAAAAGCCAGGGTACCTTTTTGGCTGGGCTTGTATAGGCCCCACGGCCGATAGCCTAGTAACTACCTATGAATCTATGAACCTATACATACCCCCTTGCTTCTCCAAGTGCTAACTGTTGCATAAAGCTGCTTAGTGTGTTGGAACAATGCATCTTTATTGCAAGTAACAATGTATCTTTTTGTCTGCAGCCATAAGGATTGTTTGCTCACAGGTGAGCAACATGCAACTGAGACAAGCAAAGGTGAAAATGCATTTTCTTTCTAAAAATTCTAAATATTATTTATGCTTAGAAAATAATGTGGCACTTGAACCATGGTCTCACTGTCTTATCTACTGCATGCCTCAACATCTTTATTAGGTGTGCTGCACACACATTTGATTCACAGTTGTAATTTATGATGTCCATATCATCCAAGCTGATATTAATTTTGAATAATGATGCATTTCACCGTGTGTGTGCTAAGCTGTGCATCATGCAAATATTAATATTTAAAAAAAAGTAAATAAACATTTTAACACGTTAATTTTATACAGCTCTGGATTTTAATTATCATACTAATGAAACTACAAAACATAGTGGGAGTGTTTTATCTCCCCTTACCACAGACACAGCTTTGCAACAGGAAAGCAAATCATGTCCATACAAGCAATTCCTATTTTCTCTATAGTATTAACAGGGCATACAATTAAACATTTTCAGTTGGTTGTACATGTGTAGCTTACATATTTAGTGCAATGAGTGATCACACAACCACTTATGAATATATTTGCGCAAATGCAGCTCTGTATTCTCTTTGTATTGTGTTCATTCTTAAGAAAAGGTCCAGAGGCAACACCATAAAAAGCGAAGGAGACTTTATTAATGTATAGCTAAAATAAAGATATAATGGTACTAAGTGCTTTCCCATTCAGTAGAATGTTTCTTCAGACTTCATAAACTCATCTCTGTGATAATCTGATAAATACATCCTGGAATCACATTCCTTGTCTGTTTGGCCAATCACAGATAGATATATATTCGAAAAATTACAACTCATTACATAAATTAAAACTTAAAATGACATTATGTTATTCTACATCAAAGCATATGGTAATATAGTCAAATAACTAGGTGAAATATAGAATAGTATATAAAACACCTATCATTCAATGATAATATGTAGTTAAAAAACATAAATTTTCCTATGCTAGCCGGTTACATGATACTGTGAAACTACTGTAAAAAGTATTATGATGTGGTCAAACAATTGAGTGGTATACATCACTAAATGTGAAGATTTATATGTCAATGGGTATATGTCAGATGCATGTTTAGAACTGTGCTAAAATGATGGAAGGGTAAGAAAACACTATAAAATGATGTAGGTGATGCTTGTGTGTCTAAAACATAGTTTAATATCTAAAAACATAATTATGGGCTAACATATGTGCAAAACAGTATGTGTATACATCGCATGTGCAAAATTGCTCTGTGCAATCTGATCTCTACAGGGATATAATAACACTGATAAAATATTTAAATAGGTACAAGTACACCTAAAAATACTTCTTAAAATATTTAAAATCATGTATATGGCTGAAAAAATAAAAAAAATATATACTAAAATATAGACTACAATGGTTAATACATTCAAACATAACAGCTGTATTTTCAATGTATATATGGTCTGTCCTTTAGGAAAGGTTTTAATGACACTTTTTCATTCAACCCATGATGCCCGTTGTCTGCTTTTAATCTCAAGATCCATTTGTTTTCTTCTTTTTCAGTGTGATTCTTAATGCTCATGTTCTTTGTTATAAACTCTATCACTAGGAAGACAAACTTGTGACTTAAGTTGATATTGATAGTATGTTTGGCTAGTGCATTGCGTACATCCTCTCTGTGTATAGCATATAGATGCTCCCTTAATCTTTCACGTAGAGTTCTGTTTGTCTTTCCTATATAGAATGTTGGCATTGAGCCAGGTAGACAAGATCTCATGACTTACAGTCAGCATGTTTGAATGTGTATGTATTCCCTGTGTCTGGGTGTCTAAATATGTGTGTGTTGGCCATATGTGGGCACTGATTGCAGTTCTGACAGGCAAGAGTACCTATCCTGTCTGACTGTATCCTGCATGTCTTGTGCTTGTCATAGCATAGCATCCTTTTTAATGACGTGGTGTTTTTGTTTGAATATCTAGGTTGAGTACCTACTATTTTTAGAATAGAGTCATCTACTGTGAGTATATCCCAGTGTTTCCTCACTATTTCTCTAATTTTATTGTTGTTATTAGTATAAGGAATGGTGAGTCTACTGGTTTGTGTAGGGGTATCCCTTCTCTCTCATCCATGTTGTCAATCTTTCTGGAAGAAGGGTTTGCCTCTACCTTGTCTCTCTGCCACTACATTGTTCAACAGGTCTTCACATTCTTTACTCTTATATCCTCTATCAGTGAATTCACTTCATAGGTTCATAGGTTCATAGATTAGTACTAAGCTAACTGCCCTTGCAAGCCATTTTAAGCCTAGCCAATTATCCCTTGTGAGACTCAAACCCTGCACCTTGTGTTTGTAAGGCAAACACCTTAACCATTAGGCCAAACTCCCAACTTTTCAAGGTGTTTAATGTTTTGAAGAAAACTGTATCATGACTCATTAATCTGGATGCTCTGAGTCCTTGAATTTTAACTACATTTTGGTAGATGTGTGGTGGATGCATGCTGTTGCGATGTGGGAGAGTGTTTTTCCTACAACTTTTCCTATAACCCTCAGTCTGTACCACAATGTCCTTGTTAACTAAGACATCTAAAAAATCTATCTTATTTGTTGACCAATCAGCTGTGAATGATAAAAAGATAGTTGTACCATTGATGTATGGTATAAATTCAGTTTACATGCATTTTGTCACGCAACCGAAGGTGGATCCATCATAACGCCTAACCTAAATGTCGAATCACATACGCCTGAATGCTCAGAATGTCACCCGCAATGTTGAATTTGAAATTCCCGATTGCGCAACCGCCACAACAAGCGCTGCCATGGGTCGAGAGGGGGGAATAGTAGCCTGGCCGGCGTTCGGTAATCTTGGGTTCAACATCCACAAATTCGACATTCTGCGATTCTGGAATTCTGCTGTTGACACGTATGACTTTGCACATTGGTCATTTGTGCAAATGCATGTATACCTATAAATTCTTGTAGGGTTTTTACATTACCTCCCCATACAAGACAAATGTCATCCACAAAGCATTTGTAGTATTTAATATGGTCTTTAAATAATAAATTATTTATCACATAAGTGTATTCCCAATAGGCCATGACAATATTTGCGTAGGAATTGGCACAGGGTGTGCCCATCGCTATGCCTTTGACTTGAAGATAATATTTGTCATCATATGTAAAAACATTCCTACTTAAAATCACTTCTAATAGCATCAAGACTCTCATGATCAAATCCTCAGACATGCCTTTACTGATCAAAAATAATCTAACATAATCCATTCCTGTATTGTTGGGTATTGCTGTGAACAAAGATGCCACGTCTAGTGTCACTAAATAACATGCAGAAATATCATTGCCTGTGAAAACATATTCAGAGAAAGTTTCAAGAAATTGTTGTGTGTCTCTAATAATGGTTTCTGTTTGCTCTACGATAGGTCTTAGTTGTTTTTCTACATAGATTGACATAGTTTCTGTGAGCCATCCTTTACTCAAAACTATCGGCCTCATAGGTGGATTCCGTCTATCTTTATTTATCTTGGGTAGTCCCCTGAAGGTGAGGACCATGGGGGTTTCAATCAAAATGTATTTATACAAATCAATCAATTCTTCATTAACAAATCATATAGTTCACTGTGCACTTCCTTAATTATCTTGTTTAACTGATAGTTGGTCAGGCATTGATATGTGTCTGTCTCATTTAGCATGTCATTCATTATAGCCTCATAATATACTCTATCAAGATTAACCACAACTCCACTTTTATGAGCTGGCCTGATTATTATATCATTATTTTCTTGTAAATCATTTAGTGCTTTACATTCATATCTATTCATAGTAAAAAAAATCATTTTTAACATCTTTCCTGTTGATTTCAAATACTTCTAATAATTCCTTTTCACAGGCTTTTTCAAATGCTTCTAGTAATGGATTATTAGGTGAAACAAAGGTTGATGGTTTTGTAAAGTTACATACTGTAATATTGTCACTATTACCATACATAAGTCTTAAAGTCACATTCCTGACAAAAAGTTTTATGTCAATCAATAACTCAGTAACATTTTATACTCTTAGAGGGGATAAATGAAAGTCCCTTGTTTAATAAAGATGTCCCTGTATCATTTAGAACATATTTAGAAATGTTTATAATCAAGTCCGACTTACTGCTCTCAGGATTTTCTTCTGGAGCTCTAGCCATTCCTTGGAGGACTTGCACTTCCTCATCCTGTTTGTGAGTGTCCATGCTGGCTTCTGTATTGCTCTGATAGGTAGGGGAAAATGGTAAAAAATAGGCGCTTCGGTCAATATGGAGGGATATGTTTCTTTGTGTAAATATTTCCTCCTTACATCCATCTGGATAGGAAAACTGGGTGCATTTACATTTTCTTCAGCTATTTTATTAATATGCGCATTGTTGCTGATATTCAGTGTGCCAGCGTCTTCTCTCATTCCTTCCTGGCTTGCTTCTGAGCTAATAATGACATTCGCTACAGAAATGGGCATTGCTGTAGAGTGCATAATCTCTGATTGGTTGTTAGAGGTGGATGGTGCATTTCCGATGTTCCTTATTGGCTCCCTAGGCTAGGAAAATACATTCCTTTTATGGAAATCAACTACATCATGTTCAAGATTCTTTTTCTTGCCTAGGAGAAGTTTATTCTCTATGAATGAGAGATGAGTGCTTAGCTCTCTGTCAAATTTAGCTAACTCTTGCTGAGATGAGAGACTAAACAGTTTGTTTCTAATTTCACCTATTTCAGTTGTCAGATTTAGTTCAATTGATGTATATTGTTCAATTAAGAGTTTTATGTAACCAAAACTGGTTTCTAAATTAAGTTTTTGTTATTTGTATATATTATCATATGCTTTGATGAAGAATAACATAATGTCATTTTAAATTTTAATTTATGTAATGAGTTGTAATTTTTTGAATATTTATCCATCTGTGATTGGCCAAACAGACAATGAATGTGATACCAGGATGTATTTAACAGATTGTCACAGAGATGAGTTTATGAAGTCTGAAGAAGCATTCTACTGAACGTGAAAGCGCTTACTACCATTATATCTTTAACTATACATGAATAAAGTCTCCTTCACTTTTTATGGTGTTGCCTCTGGTCCTTTTCTTTGGAATATACTCTTGTTTGATAGTGAGGCACGTTATCCTGTGGACTGTGTTTCATTCATATTCATTACTGTGTTCAGTCTTCCCTTATCTCTTCTGTAATCTCAGACATGCATCCTATAGTGCATTTTGTATCATTCTCTTTAACTGTATGATAAAAAAGTATGACAGTGAAAAACATTTATCAGAAGATGCAGAAGAGTTTGTCCACTATTTAACATAAATGATAAATGTGTGCTGTTTAATTCCATTTAAAACTTGCTAAAGTTACTTCTATACTTTGTAATGTATTCTGAGTGACACATCCATTATAGGGCAGGTAGTCTGAATTGCTGTTGTGTCTTCCTTCTCTCTCCATTTAATCATTCACAGTTGCAATCAATTAGCAGCAAACAGTGTTGTAGAGCTCACAATATGTTTATATTTGCCACATGAAGTCAAAAGTCTGGTATTTAGCAATTCTAATGAGTTCACACCTCATTTAAATCTTCACTATGCTCAGAGGCCTGATTTTGCACTATAAAAAGATAATCACATAGCTAGGGAACTTGAAGGTGAGGAGACTTGTGTATTTGGACAAAACAGAGAATTGTTACACCTTTTGATTTATCTGCAGAGAAGGCTTCTCATTTTTCTGAGGTATGCTTGTATTTTAAGTACATTCTAGATTTTGTAACATGTTACAAAGCAATTTATACATCCAGTAGAAAAATGGAACTTTTATCTATATGCACGTCTTATAGTTTACTGATGGCATAGGCATTTTGACAGGCATTCACATTTCTCATATAGACAGGTTATTAAATTTCATCACACTTGTTATTGTTAAAATTATTTTACAATCTTCTGTGCATGTCAGTGACATGAGTGTTATGCTTCTGAGATGACCCAGGACCACCTCCAAGGGTTTGGTGGGCACAGTGAGAGGTGACTGGCAATCATAAATTGACTTTTATGTTGTAAATGTGTATGCATTCTGATAATTGTGTTGAAAGCATATATATAAATTTAGTTATGTGGCATTACATAGTTTGTACTCAACACTTCATATTTTTGCTGTTTTAGGGGTGGGGGAACCATTTCCATTTGTGTGTTGCCAGAACAAAAGTGCATTTCAAGTGCTTTTCTCTTGCAAATGTGTAGGCATCTTGATATTTCAGTGGTACACATAATACATTACTAAATCAGTATTCCTTGGTTTGGATAAACATTGGTTTGTGTGTGATGGTGAGGTGGAACAACCACATAACCTTCAGTTTTAATAACTACAATGTGTGTTTCCAGTGCTTAATGCTGACAAATGTGTACATCAGCAAGACTTAAGTTAGATGATATTAATGTGTTGTATCCTTCTCTGTTTTATATGACATAGGATTATGGCACCCAGACTTACAAATCCATATAAACCCCCTTTCAGTGACTCTGAAATGAAGTGATAATCCAGGCATTCAGGCACCATGGTACCTTTCTGCTTGAGAGAGGACATGGAGGTATGGCTGCCAGAATGCAGATTTGGAGCCAGTTAGTGAACGATGTCAATGCAGTAGAGGGTCAAACCAGGACTTGTGATCAGGTACATCATAGAGCCACTGAAATAGAGTTCATCAAATCCGAGGAAAGCAGCTGCAGCTGGCCATGAACAGCTGACTTTGGGGGAGGGGGGCTGCTACTGAGCCTCCACTGACACCAAATGAAGAGTTTCTGTCCACTGTCAGAGATCCAGATAACTCATAGAAAAATGCACACCAACATGCGCTTAATGTTGGTGCTGATGTGTCTGGGAGGACAACTGTGTCCCAAAGCTGCTTCCAGCTAAGCTTACTTATGGCAAGTTATAGATTTGCTTGTATAGTAAAATGTATAATTTGACTAATATTTCAGGATTTTTTCTCCTGTACCTAGTGGTACGTTAATAGACTTATGCAACACAGTTGTTCATTACACATGGACTGTGGGTGTACATGTCAGCCAAATTTCAGTTAAAAATAATCTTACCAGACATATAGGCAAATTGTGCATTCACTGTCCCATTGAGACTTTTATTTTGCATCCTTCCCTTGCTTCATTTCTTCCAGGACCATCCTCCCTGCAAAGTGTGGAGTCATCTGCAATGGTAAGCAAAAAATGTTTTTTGCTTATTGATGACCATTCATCAGATATAGGCATTTATCTGTATGTGTGAGGTGGGTGTAATGAGTGTCTGTATTGCTGTATCATCTGAGATAGTGGGACCAGTGCTATTTTGTTATCATATAAATTGTTTTAATATTTAGTGTCATATTAATTTCATTCCTGTGTTTGCTGCTTATTATTGCAGGTGATACTGACAGTGGAAGTGTGGGACTCTTTCCATCTGATGTCAGATTATTGGTAGCCTCTGATGATGTGGTAGCCAAACAGAGGCACATTTGGGGGGGGTGCACAGATTGAATCTGGCACTGAAGCAGACATTCAGCCATCCCTGGTCTTCCATCAGACACGGGCAGTATGCCTAAGCATAACTATTCCACTGAGCCCTCAGATATCGAGCAGGTGGAGGGTGAGATACTTGATCAGGGTTGTGTGGTTACTGTGGCTTTAGTGCCAGTTGACTTTGGCCATAGTTAAAGTGTTGCTAAGGTACCACACAGGAGGGTTATTAGGGTGTCCTCAGAGGAGGCCTGCTGTCCACCCTCCACTTGATTCTACATGCCACTCAATGTATGTTTAGGGCCATCATGGAGGCAAACATAAGTTCCACTAGGACCTCTACGGACATGCTTAGGGTTGCAGATGTGGTACAGGCTGAGGTGCATGACTGCCTTCAGTGTGTGGCCAATTCAATGAATCTACTGAATGAGATGATGGAATGGGCAGTGTCTGTGATGAAATTTCTGCTGGGAGGGCGAAAGCAAATGTGGACATATGTCAATGGCATCATTTGTTGTTAGCCAATGTGGCTGTGCTTGAGCATACTCCTGTAGTGGTAGTACTTCCAATACTCTGTCAGTGGTTGAGGACTCCATATCCAGACATGGCAGGCCATGGGGTCATGGTCCTGGGCTTACTTGTGAGGAGACCTCATCAGCAGACATCAGTCACATTTGGGTAGCAGTTGCACTTCTGATCATGGGCATGAATGTGCCAGTGCACCCAGTCAGGGGTGATGACGATGAACTGTTAACTCTACCATGCACTGCTCACACCTGTTCAGCATGTCAAGACATAGAGCTAGCACAGAGCTTGGCTGTGTTCTTGCAGACACCCCTCCCAAACAACACCTTGTGCAAATGATTATAACTGTGCAGGCTCCTTGTTTATATCTTTTAGATTTAGGGGTACATAAGTCTTTTGTCTGATGCCCAGGGTGCATATCGGACTGAGTGCTTAGTATATATGTGTTTGTAATGCTCTTTTGCAAATTGTACTGCTTTCTTACAGGTCTTTGTATTGTGTGTATCTTTGATGCATGAGGCCTATTAGTTGATAAAGAGCAGATATGGATAGAGGGATGTTTCTCTGTTCACCTGTGAGAGAGGGAGCTTTGAGCAGCCATCTGTCCCTGGAGGAGTGGTTCCAGCCCAGAAGTTAGTAGTTTATAGGCCATTTTGAGCTAATTTCTATCTCTTTCATTTCCCTGCTGTAAAAACCGTGTTTGCACGGTTTTGAACATCTGGGCAGCGCCGGTTAGCTAGAGTTAAATTTATCCCGGCTCCACCAAGTCTCCTCTTCAGTTTTTTCCCTTGAAAGTAGTCTAACTCTCAACCTAAGCACTTAAAAAGCATCCTAGAGTCCAGCACTTGCTGAGACCTAATAGCAAGCACTAATATACCCTGACACTTGATTGCCCAGCAGGGCAAGGCTGATTATTCACCCCTCACCAACCAAGCGACTAAGCAGCTCACCCTACTATTCAGGCATGACCAAAGGGCAATTTTAGGTATACTCTCCAGTCCAGCTGGTGAACCTGGGTATCCTAAGGCAATGTTACAACTACCTCATGTACACAGACAACCCTCTCCTCCTACCACAAAACATTAACATATGCGAGAGATGCAATTATATAGCTAAATTGGAGGCTAAGCTCTCTCCACCCAAGACTGGAACAGGCAGTCATGAGGAGAAGGTTAATACTTGCACCACACCTCTAGCCTCACATAGACATACTAAACCAACACTGGCAAAAAGTACACATAAATACACAAAATCATACTCGGAGACTCTATGTCAAGCAGAGTGCCTCTTTGGACCTCTTCAAGAGGAACCTTGACGTTTGGATGGGAGAAAGGAAATTCACCCCAGGGATCACGTCAGTCGCCCTGCTAGACAGGGGTCCAGGAAAGTAAATAATGTGGGAAGAAATAGCCAGGGAATTGTTATGGCTAGGCTTGTATAGGCCCTAGGGCTGATAGCCTAGTACCAACCTATGAACCTATGAACCTATAAATAAAAACCTGCAAAAGCATCACATGCAAAAACTACCCAAAACCCAAAACCCTGCCAACAATCACAAACACAACACAACAACAAAAACATCGGTGTGCCGCACAATCACAAAGTCCAAAGCAATAACATACATAACCTAACACACTAGTAATATGTGACTCTGGTCTTAGTCACACTGAC
Source organism: Protopterus annectens (assembly GCF_019279795.1). NCBI lineage: Eukaryota > Metazoa > Chordata > Ceratodontiformes > Protopteridae > Protopterus > Protopterus annectens. The sequence continues at coordinate 168,110,147 of NC_056738.1, forward strand.
CTCACTAGGCTGGACAAGGACACAAGGTTACTGTACTGTTGCTGCCTGCCAGGAGCCAGAATGCCACAACACACAAGCACTCAGGTCACTCCAGAACACAAGTACAAACTCTGTCTGTGTTTGTGTTGTTAGTATGAATGACCTGAGATGTACCTCCCTGGACTACATGAAAAGAGACATGGAAGAGCTCTCTGATCATGTAGCCCAGGCGGGTATGACCCTGACCCTGATTAGCATCCTACCCTCACCAAGAATGATACCGGAGTATAAAGAAAAAATGATTAATTTCAACAATTGGCTAAGCTTCTGGTGTCATTCAAAGGGGATCCAGTGTCTGTCAGCCTGGGACGACATGCTCAACAAGCCTCATTAATCACAAGCGACAGCTTGCAGCTGTCACATCTAGGCTTTCAAATACTGGCCAAGGCTCTTGCTGCCCCCATAGTGCCTTTTTTAGGCAAGGCTCAAAAGTCAAACCCACCTCCATAAACAGCACAAATAAAAAAATGATGGTTATGCTACTCAACACCAGGAGTTTAAATCTCAAAATGCACGCGCTCGAAGCACTCCTCAGTATGGAGAACGTCGACATCTGTGCAGTAACTGAAACCTGGTTCAAGGCTCCAAAGAGCACCCCAGCACTACTGGGCTACAACTTATGCCACACATTTTGGCCACAGAACATGGACCAAAACACAAAAGGAGGGGGTGTATCCATATTCATCAATGATACCTACACCTCCAGGTTAGTGGTGCAGCATGATACCTGCAAGATCATCCATGTGCAACTAACATCAGGCAAATCTGCAATGCAGATTGTGGCCTGCTACAGATCACCCTCCATGACCTAGGACCACCACACCGCTTTTCTGGAGACACTGAAAAACATGAAGGTCCTAACGAACACTCTGACATTGGGCGATTTCAATTACCCTACAGTTAACTGGGAAAACTACTCAAGTACAAACTCCCAGGTCCAGCGCTTCCTGGAATTTATCAACTCAAATGCTCTGGATCAGCTGGTAAACTCCCCTACCAGAGGTGAAAACATATTGAACCTGGTCATCACCAACATGGGCAACAGGTGTTCCACACCAGAGGTCAACCCGTCATTGGTTAGATCAGACCATAAACTAATCACTCTGGATGTCCACACCTCACCACCACCTCCAGCCAAGGAAACCACAGTGAAAAACTTTTCTATAGCAAACTTCACCTTACTTAGGGCAGAGGTGGTAAGTTTCACAGCCCCCACACTAAAGGATAACAGTGTCCAAGATGCAAGAACCTTTACAAATGCACTCTATGAGCACCTACAAGGATGCATGGATTGTGCCATCCCTAGCAAAACCAAGACTCACTCCCCTAAGAGAAGGAAACCAGTCTGGTGGACCCCTGCCATAAACAGGCTATACAACAGAAAGGGGAAACTAGTTCAGAAAAAAAGCAAATCCCTAGAAGGAAAGACATTCCTGATCAGTACCAGTAAAAAACTAAGGTCCCTCATAAAATCCTCCAAGGCTAACTTTGAAAGAAAAATAGCCAAGGATTTGAAAGATAACCACAAGGCCTTCTTTAGCTATGTCAAGAATCTAACTGGCAACTCACAGATATGCTCTGAGCTAGTGGAAAATAGTACAAAATATACTGAACCCACTGATATTGCCAACATCCTGGCAGATAGATTCAATGCAAACTTCACCCCCTCTCACCTCCAAAAGGGCCCATAACAATACTGGAAAAGTGTAGTGTCTCAGAAATCACAGATGCACAGGTGAAAACAGCCCTTTCAAAAGCCAAAAGCACAGTGTCAATGGGGCCAGATGGTGTCCTAGGCTGCGTCTTGTATGAACTACAGAACGAACTAACCCCCCACCTAAACACACTGTTAAACCTCAGCCTCTCCACAGGCTATGTGCCCATAGAATGGCACACAGCAATGGTTATTCTGCTCCACAAAGGAGGGGCCACAACTGACCCTGGTAACTATCACCTCATAAGCCTGACTAGCCTGGTCTGCAAGGCTATGGAGCGCATCATCATGGAACTCATTAACAAAGACATTGGGAACCTCCAAACACTTGACCCAACCCAGTTCGGCTTTGTTAAGGGCAGATCATGCCTACTAAGCCTGGTTGACTTCTTTGAGACAGTCACCAAGGCCATAGATGAGGTGAAGGTAGCTCACACAGCCTACCTTGACCTCGCTAAGGCTTTTAACACCATTGCCCACTCTGAAATTATAGAAAAACTCACCAGCCTGAACATAAACCCCTACGTCAAGAGATGGGTTGCCAACTGGCTTACAGATAGAACTTACACGGTAAGAATAGCAGGCTCCAGGTCCGACTCTAAACCAGTCACAAGTGGTGTCTCACAAGGCTCGGTCTTGGGACCCCTACTGTTCGGCATATACTTCTCAGAAGTACAGGCAAACACAGGAGGACTATGGCTAACCAAGTTCACTGATGACTGCAAACTGGGAGCCATAATTGACTTTCTGGCTGACACGGACATTCTCCAAAAGGGCCTTACTGAGACGGACATCTGGTGTCAAAGTCATGGTCTCAAGCTAAATGCCAAAAAATGCATAGTTATCCCATTTGGGAAAAACAAAACACCCATGAATTACCACATAGGTGGCAGCCCCCTTAAAACAAAAGAGGTAATAAGAGATATGGGAACCCAGGTAGATAGTAATCTCTCCTTTGACAATCATATTGCCAAAGTAGTTGGGAAATCCTTCTATGTAGCCCATCTAATTACTAAAGGGTTCACATCTAGAAATAAAAAGTTTATAGTGCCCCTCTACTCGTCACTCATCAGACCCATCATAGAGTACAATGCCCCATTTGGGGTGTACCTCACAAGACATTTCCAACAGCTGGAAAGACCCCAAAAGTACCTCACCAAGAGGATTACTGGCCTCAAACATATGTCCTATGTAGCCTGACTGGAAATACTCCAGCTGTACTCAGTGGCATATTGCTTACTCAGAGGTGATCTCTGCCTGATTTACAAAGCCATATGCAACTCAGAATTGATGGACATGCTCCACCTATAGAAATCCAAGTCATTGCGAGCCACTCGCTCTAGTGAACTAAACCTCTCCACAACAATAAATAGAACATGCTGGAGGGATAGATTCCTGTCACAGACTCCCCATGCTTTGGAACAAAATTCCTAACTACATTAGGCAGAGCCCCTCACTAACACTCTTCAAGAGAAACCTTGATGAGTGGATGGGTAACAGAAAATACACCCCTGGGATCACTTCATTGGCTCTTCTTGACAGAGGATCAGTTAATTAATCAATGGGGCGGCGAAAGCCGACACACTCTGGCTAGGCTTATAAATTCCCTTGGGCAGACAGCCTAGTACCTACCTATGAACATCTATTGACATAAGTCAGTCCTGTCAGATATTAATGTCATTGTTGTAAAACTCACACCGCTTCTACTTAGGTACATTAGTAAGTAACAGTTTGCAAGGATCTGCAATGCATTTGTGTTTTTACTCATTTATTTTCCTGTTCCAGGATCAACACTTACCTTGATAGCCCTGCAGTTAAAAGTATTTTAATTTGGGGTTGATTCTGTGTGACACTAGCAGTGCACATCCATTACATGGGTAAGTAAAGGTATGAGCTTTGCCTTGCATCAATTTTACTGCAAGTATGTGTATAGAATGAAAGTTGTACCCCTTAAGTGGTCAGCACATAAGCTATCTATTGCCTGTTGGCCAGGGTGATGCATATTGTGTACACCTTACAGTGGCTGGTAGTTCCCACTCTGAGTCCTTACCTTCATGTGGCTGCGGTGACCTTGCCAGTGGTGGTGGTGGAATGTGTGCCCCTTCCCCTTGGTGCTTCTGTTGAAGCTGTTTCTTGAGATAATATTGTGAAGGATAGCACAGACAGTGAAAATTCTAGGACAAGTACTGGTATCATACTACAGCCCCCCCCCCCCCGATGTATCTTGGCACCTGAACCATGACTTCAGCAGTCCAAACACATGCTCTATAATATTTCTTGTTTGAGAATGTGCCTCATTATAGCATTCTTCAGTAGGCATGTATGCATTTCTAATGGCAATATCAGCCATGGCTTGAGGGCATACTCTGCATCATCCAATAAATGACCTTGTGGAATCCCTCCCTCGAAAACCTCTGGTAGACCTGAGAGTTGTGCCAGATATGGGAGTTATGCTAACTGCCAGAGCTGCCAGCATACAGATTCAGGGAGATTCCCTTACTGTTACACGACATAGCAATTAATTAATTAATTTATTTATTATTTATTTATTGAAATTTGATTACCAGGAAAGTCTGACTGGATAGAAGCTCATTTTCAGCAGAGGCCTGGAGAGAAAACTGAAAATTATTACAAAGCATTTTAAGAACGATAATTTTACGATCTTCAAAAATGAAACGAAAACATCTGCAGTTTAAATAATTATTAGGCATAATATAAAAACATTGGTTAAGAATCGATACAAGGTATATGACATCATTTAGCATTTGGAGAAATTTTAGACAGTTTGTAAAGAAATTAAAGGTAAATTAGTCTAATATGAATAGGAATTGGAATATGAAGTGAGGGAAAAAAGTACAGTTGTGTACTCTTACCATAAATGTAGATGTTCGAGTGTGTTCACTGTTGCAGTCATGACTGTAGGGTTCTTCCTGCCAGCAGCAGCCCCCGATCGGCCAGAATCCCAAAGTCTGGATCGGGCATCAGCTGAGGTCGCTTTTATCCTGATGTCAATGCGCCGAAAGGTACAAGACCTCAGCTGACCCCATTTCCCCAGTTTTTTTTGCCCCAGATGTCAGGTGCCCAGAGAGAAAGGGCTAAAAAAGAAACCATGCCCAAAACCTCCTCAGCCAAAATACCTCATAACAGACAATACTCAAAGAAGAAACAAAAGAGGGGATAGGAGGGAGGGTAACCCAGACTGCAACAGTGAACACACTCGAACATCTACATTTATGGTAAGAGTACACAACTGTACTATGTCTTTCATGGTTCACTGTTGCAGTCATGACTGTAGGGCTGAGTCCCAAAGCTAAGAAAGGGTGGCTGGAGGAGAAACAGAGGGAGCGGTCACAAAACCTTGCAAAACTGCAGAAGCAAATCCCGCCCTGGACATAGAATAGAGAGGGAGGTTGTAATGCTTAGAAAAAGTATGTACAGAACTCCAAGTAGCAGCTTCCAAAATATCCTTGGTAGGAACCCCACAAAGAAAAGCTACTGAAGTAGCAGTAGCCTGGGCAGAATGAGTCCTAACATTAACAGGAACTGGATTGCCATGAAAAGAGTAACACAACTTGATGCAATGGGCAATCCACTTGGAAATAGTTTGCTTAGTGATTGCTTTCCCCTGAACAGTAGGAGCATAAGCGACAAACAACTGATCAGATTTCCGGAATATCTTGGTCCTGTCCAGGTATAGACAAAGCTGTCTTTGCACGTCTAGAGAGTGCAAAAGACTTTCTTCCTCACTTTGAGGATTAGGATAAAAGGTAGGCAAATGAACAGACTGATTCAAGGCCACTGCCGAAACCACCTTGGGCATAAATGTGGGATTAGTCCTTAGAGATACCCTGTCCTGATGAAAAATAAGGAAGGGCTCCACAGCCATGAGCGCTTGCAATTCTGAAATTCTTCTAGCAGAGGTAATAGCTAAAAGAAAAGCAATTTTCCAAGACAAAAATTTTAAATCTGTGGAAGCTGCAGGTTCAAAAGGAGACAAAGTTAATTTCTCCAAAACATAGTTAAGATCCCAAGTGGGAATAGAAGCCCTTATAGGGGTCCGAATATTGTTAGCCCCTCTAAGAAATGGTTTAAGTAATGGATGAGAAAAAATCAGAGGATCCGTATCATAATGTGCAGAAATAGCAGAAGCATGAAGCTTAACAGATGAAAAAGATAGGCCCGTATGTAATAACTCTGTCAGATGTAAAATCAGAGGAATGTTCAGGACAGAAGAATCACCACCCTGGACTTGACTCCAGGAGCAAAATCTTTTCCATTTTCCCGCATATGATTTTCTAGTGCTGGGTCATCTAGCTTCAAGGATTACATCCAGTACCTGTTTGGAAAGGGCAGGGTGCCTACAGACCCTGGATCCACCAAGCAGCTAGATGCAGAGTCTTGACATGACTGTGCAGTATCCGGCCATCCCATTGAGACAGTAGATGAGGGATTTGAGGCAGAATTCAGGGAGGCTCCTGAACCAAGTTAATCAGAGTGGAATACCAGTATTGCCGAGGCCAATTGGGAGCCAGTAGAATCATTTGCGGTCTGTCCTGTTTTATCTTCAGAAGTACTCGAGGTAGAAGAGGAAAGGGAGGAAAAGCATATACTGAGAGGTGTTTCCAACTGAATGAGAGGGCATCCACTTTCCATGCTAGTTTGTGGTAGGTCTTTGTGCAAAATGTTGGAATTTGATGATTCTGAGGGGATGCAAAGAGATCTACATCCGGACATCCCTAAGCCTTTATAATCATCCTGAATATCCGAACATCCAACATCCATTCGTGTGGATCTGAAATGCGTCTGCTCAATGTGTCTGCCAGATTGTTGTCTTTCCCTGGCAGGAATTGTGCCTGTAAGTCGACACTGCAGGTCAGAGCAGTGTACCAGAGATTCATGGCTAATCTGCACAGGGGGTAAGAGTGAAGTCCTTGAAGGCTATCAGGGCATTCTGCACAGCTAGCATCTCCTTCAAATTTATGTGCAGGTGCGTTTGCTCCTTCATCCAAACACCCTGAAGACATCTCCCATGCATGTGAGCTCCCCAGGCATAGTCTGATGCATCCGTTGTTAGAACTTGGTTGGTCGGCGGAGGACAAAAAGGCTTCCCTGTGTTCTGTAGACAGGCTTCGGCCCACCAAAGAAACTCTCGCTGGAGACAAGGCAAAATTGTGACCACTGTTTCCAAACTGTGGTAATGTTGAGACTCAACACTCTTGAGGTACCACTGCAGTTTCCTCATATGCAGCCTAGCATATGGTATTAGCAGAATGCAGGAGGCCATGTAACCCAAAGCCTGCAGAATTTTTCTTGCAGTCAGCTGTTTCATTGAAGCCAGGCATTGGAAAAAAGAAGCCAGTTGCACTTTTTTGTCTGGTGTCAAGGAAGCCATCTGGGTTGGAGTACTCAGAAGAGCACCCAGGAAAGTAATCTGTTATGAGGGTACCAGATTTGATTTCTTTAGATTCACTGTGAAACCAAGGCACTGAAGAAGATGCTGCACAAAAGCTAGATGCCGAAGTAGAGTGTCTTTGTCGTCTGCTTGAATAAGACAGTCATCCAGATAAGGGTAAATTTGAATCCCGTTCTGTCTGAAAAATGCCATTACTGGTGCCAGGCACTTCATAAAGACCCAGGGCACAGTACATAAGCCAAAGGGCAGCACAGAGAACTGGTAATGTTTCAAGCCCACTTTGAAGCGCAGATACCTTCTGCACTCTTGCCGTATAGGAATATGCAGGTAAGCTTTTTTTAAGTCCAAAGTCACCATCCAAGAGTCCTTGCCCAACATAGGCAGCAGCTGCTACAGAGTGAGCATCTTGAATTTTGGTATATCTAGGAACATGTTTAGTACAGAGAGGTCCAGGATTGGTCTCCACGAATTTTCCTTCCTGGGAACCAGGAAAAGCCTGGAATAAAAACCTTACCCTATTTCTAAATTTGGCACCAATTCTATGGCCCTCATAGCCAGGAGGGACTGAACCTGCCATTGTGCCTCTGCCCACTGATGATTTGGCAGGTCTGGCCAACAATTCGGTGTTGGCAAGGTGTGGAAATGAAATCTATAACCTCCGGAGACTGTCCAGAACCCACTTGTCCCGGGTTATGTGGCTCCAATTTTGATAAAAAAGAGAAATCCTTCCCCCCAAAGGTGCTTCCAGGAGAGGAGCCCTTGGGACCTGAAAGGGAGAGTCATAAAGACTGTCTTTGGTAAGGTTGAGACTTATCTTCACCTCCCTTGGGAGAGGGGGCACTCCACTGCTTATTCCAAAAATGGGTCTGTGCCTGTCCCCTACCTCTGGAACGCCTGAATCTGCCTCTCTGAGACTTGTCTGAGCCCAGAAAGGACCAAGGTTTAGCTGGCCAGTGTCTGCTATATCTAGGAGGTTGTACCTGTATAAAATCCTTAACTGTCTGCATAGATTTGGCTTTGTCTTCCATTTTCTTCAATACCTCTTCAGCTTTGGACCCAAACAGAACATCGTGCTGCAAAGGGGCATCCAAAAGTTTGGCTTTAACCTGATCTGGCAAGCTTTGTTCTTTTAACCAAGCATGTCTTCTAATAACAGCGCCAGTTGTAGCAGCCCTACAAGAAGCTACCAAAGAATCAACACCACAATGCAGGGTATGTTTACCCACCTGTTCAATAGCATGCAATAAATCCTGTAACTCCTGATTATCCGCACCAATAGACACAGCTGACATCTTCTGTTTAAATACAGACAAAAGGTATTGCTGATACTTCAGCATATGAAATTGACAGTTCAAAGCCCTAATAGACAATGTAGCAGAAATATAAACTTTTTTACCCCATCTCTCCAAAGCCCTGGACTCTCAGTCAAAGGGAATAGGATTTTTAACAGAGGCCACTTTAACACCCTTAGGACCTTGAGAAATAGTTTCTGGATCAGGCGAAAGATTCCTAAAAAGAAATTTGTGAGAATCTGGAACCCTATAATACCTATCCGGTTTGGCCGGAGTAGGGGGAAAAGAATCAGGAGAGAGAGAAGCTTCCGAAAAAATATCATCAACAATGTCCAATACAGGGGGAATAGCCAGAGGCTTATGCTGTGGGAGAAGAAGAAAATCCTTAAGCCTTTTCTTGAATTCAGAGAATTCCTGCCCTTCCCATTGAAAATGCACCCTCATATCATGCAACGTTTCACCAAAAGAATAATCCTCAGGAGAATAGGCTGAAGGAATGGAATCTTCAGCATCAGAATCCTCATAAAGAGGAAAAGGAATAATCCTGCTCAAGGGAAGAAGCAGAAGAAACAGAAATTTGGTCTGAAGAATCAAAATCGGACTATAATCTAGGCTTCTTGTCAGGAGGGGGATGAGAACCCCTGAACATAGTTAAGAGATCTTCAGCCATCTGAAGCATCTGCCTCTGAGGCCTAGGACCCTGATCAAAAGGTTTCTGTGCTTGCCATTTCACTTTAGCTGGAGCCTTAGACTTTGTCTTTGACTGTAAAACTGAATCCACATTTACAGGAAGCTGTGAAGGCCTGAGAACTCCCTCAGAAGCTGGTACCTGCCTACTGGCTCCAGACCCAACTGAGGAAGCAGTATCCGAAGGTCCAGCCCCTAGCAATTCTGAAGACCCCATCAGCTCCATACTGGAGTTGGTACAGGCAATTGGTTTAAAAGAGGCAGACGACAGGGGCTGCAAAGGCACCTCACTGATGACCGTCGAACCAGCAACTGGAAATAACTGAGTAACATCCTTTGCTGTGGACCTCGGAGGCCTGTCTGCATCCCTGTGCCTCTTACACACCCCAGAAGTAGGAAAGGAATCTGAAGACATGTTATAATTAAATCTTTTTCCAAAATAGTAAAAGGCAAAGTTATATCTACGCCTAATAGTACGTTGATTAAATCTAGCACAAAACACACAATTAGCAACATCATGGTCAGGACCCAGGCAGCGAGTACAGTAAGAGTGAAAATCTCTATGAGGTATTTGCTTCCCACAAGAAATACAATTATTAACTTTTTCTAACATCTGACTGGAGCAAGAAAAAGACCTCCCCAATGAGGTACTTATCTTTAAAAAAGGGATTAAATCCAAAAACAAACAGGAACAGGCCGACCGGCATCAGTGAACTGCAAAGGGCACCACACAGCAAGAAAGACTGGGGAAATGGCGTCATCTGAGGTCTTTGTACCTTCCGGCGCATTGACGTCAGGATAAAAGCGACCTCAGCTGACGCCCGATCCAGACTTTGGGATTCTGGCCGATCGGGGGCTGCTGCTGATAGGAGGAACCCTACAGTCATAACTGCAACAGTGAACCACAGAGGACATCAGGATTATGGTATATTTAGAGAGAAAAAAAAACAGAAGTCAAATGAGGAACCAGGAAAGAATAGAAATAATAACAAAAAAATATTCCCAGGTGATACAGACTTCTCACGAGCCACAAACCAAGGGCAAAACATTTAAGCTTTAAGTGAATACAGATCAGCTTCTCTTCAGTAAGACTTCTTCAGAATACAATAGACCCAGTGAATCAGTTATATATATATATATATATATATATATATATATATATATATATGTGTGTGTGTGTGTGTGTGTGTGTGTATGTATGTGTGTGTGTACACTGATTCCTCCTGCTACTATTATTCCTTATGTAACCACTTCATGCCTGAATTTTCACTGAAACTGTGTAATTCTACACAACTTATTTGTATTATACTTCCAATCCAATTGCTTATGACTTAGAACCTACAGCACCTGACTCCATCGTGTATGGTAGAACCTTCTCACTATAAATTGTTCCTATTATTATTCAGGATTTTTACTTTTTATGTTGTGCTACATTGTAAATATTGTATTTTAATACTGTATTTCAGTTTGTTACTTGTCTTGGAGCTTTTCTCACCGGGCATCCACTGAAAATGGGCTCACTGTGGCACAGTGTACTTTCCCGGTAAACAAATGTCAATACATACATAAATAAATATATAAATAAATAATTATCTGATAGGGCAGGATTCACGAAGCCTCCGTGTAAGAGTTACAAGGCTTACACGGAGGCTGCAGTTAAACGGTGTGACGTCAGCATGTCATGCATAGGCATGAGGGCATGCTGAATCACACCTAAGGCTAACACGGTCCGTGTAAGACAGTAGGGGACGTGTCCATAGGGAGACCCCTGCAAACGGACTCGCCCCCAGAAGAGTAAAAGTCCCAAAAGTAAACCCCCATGACAGAGTCCGTGTAAATGTGAATAAACACAACACATGCCCCCACAGACTATGAACATAAAATGTAGAAATGAACATCTAATAATTTTTTTTTATAAGTTGTAAAGATGTTTGCCCGTGAGTGCGCTCGTTTGTACGGGCGTGCCCAACGCTTAGCCACAGTTAGCATTCAGTGGAAAAGCATGTAAGAACTAAATATGCAAAGTAAGCCAAGAAGCAATAGCGTAGCGGTAGAGATGTCGGCTGAAGAGGAGGCAGTCATGGTTCGAGCCCCCACAACATCAATTTTTATTTTTAGTGAAATAAGCACGAAACAAGTCCCTGACATTTATGTACATATATAAAATTATATTTTATGTAAAATGTAATGAAATGGGCCATGTATTTTGAAGAAATGTGAGATAAAAAAAAAAAAAAAAAAATGTGAGATGTACCCATAGCTGAGCTACAGTCTAACAAGTTGAGGATATCTGCTTGTAGGTGAGCTGTGTTTTAACAGGTGTAAAATGAGTGACCGTAGGTGAGCAGTGGTTTAATAGGTGTAAAATGAGTGCCCAGGGTTGAGCAGTGTTTTAACACGCTGAAACTGTGTGCCTGTAGTGGAGTTGAGCGTAATGTGCGTGCTGACAGCCAAACCACGCGTAAACCAGCGTGATCTGTTTGCGCGGAGCTGCGCACCGCGCCAACAAGCTAACCGACAGGCAACGTTGAGCAAGCTGTATCAAAACTGCCTTTACACAGACACACCTCCTAGCCTGTGTAGACAGTCATAAAATATAAAAGCAATTGCCAGGTTCGAACCCAGGATACCATGCACCATAGTCAAAGTACTGAACCACTAAGCCATGACAGTTGCACTTAGAAATGCAGTAATAGCATATATATATAGGAATGAATAGAAAGAGGAGCATGACAAAGTAGGTTTTGTGAAGCTGATAGAATTCCAAAATGGCCAATCACAGATAAGTGTAGGAAAAACGGCATATATAAGCCCCATAGGCGGGAATACACAGCATATCCGATTGTAGAACCGACTTACAGCCAGGATGTCAGGTGTAGGTGAGGGTAGTTGCTTCCGAGCACAGAGGGGGGGCATTGAGGAGTCCAAATATATGGTTTGGCTCCTCGTCCATAATCATGAGGCCCAACTCATGCAGGGCCAGGTCCTGTGGGGAGCATATAGGGCTGAGGCATGGTACCGGTTGGCACATGATCTCACCAGTGTCACAGGAATACCAAGGACTGGTGAGCAGGTCCATCACCACCATGCGGACCTGAAGAGATGGAAGCAGGACCAACTGAACCGTTGGATCCAGGAGGCCTGGCAAATGCCCAACGCCCCACTACTGAGTAAGTTACATGTAATTATTTATGTAAGAAATTAACCTAGCTGATATTATGGAGATGTGTATTCCAATATTACTTCATTTATATTACAGCTGCACGTGTCCGTTCTGCGAACCGTCAAGCCTATGGCGATAGGCTGGTGCAGTTGTGCCACCAGGCAGGTCAGTAATTCTCTCCCTGTAACTGTAAATAAATATATAAGTATGACAGTTAGCAAAAGAGTGCAGTGTAGTCACTAATTTATAAAATGTGCAAGTAACAGTGTAAGAGGACTTGCAAGTATTGCTTGATTACAAAAGTGTGATGCAGCCTGTAATCCAAACATAAAAATGAAACAAGTCTGAAATAAAGATGTCCCACCTGTAATATAATAGTACATAACCTGCAGCAGGCTGAAAGGTTCAGCTGCAGAAGCTGAGTAAAACACAAGTGTGAAATATATCCCTGTTGAAATTCAGAAACATGACATAAGTGAGACTGTTGGAAAGGACTGTTATAACTACAGGTAAAACATGTCAATAAAGCCTAGAATTAAGTACCATCCTGAATTGTAAAAATAAAACAAGTGAGAGAGTGTGAGAAAAAGGTATAAATCCACCAATAAAGTAGTAATAACTCCTGAATAAAGTATAATGCAGTCAGTACAGAATGAAATGAATGTGACAGGCAGAACCAAACAGTAACATGTGTTGAAAACAGTACTGCAGGTGGAGTGTGTGTCCCAAAAATCTGGATATGTTGCTCTCAGTCTGCAATATGCAGATAGTATGGTTGTCTGAAATACCAAACATCCACAGTTGTCTATAGCTATATAAAGCAAATGTAGCAGGATGACGTAGCTGAACAGAGCCATATATGAATGTGTATGAATAAAAATTAAATGTATATTGATGTAGCAGTAACATTCCTATCACCAACCTCAAGTAGTTATCACATAGGAAACTGTAGGCAGAACTGTATATATATATCTGCAGCTAGTAGAAATGTACAGCATATGTATTGGTATTTGAAGTTGTTAATTAAATATTTCTTCACCCTACCCTATAACCACATATAATCCATTCCACATGAAATTGGTATGTGCAATCACAATTAACACCCCTGGACATTTGTCCTGTTGGTTCATACATATTTGCATGTACATTGATGCATCTGCCCTGTTCATACATCCAAACCTGATGGCCTGTTGCCATCAATCAACCCTGCATGTTGTTGGATTGTGTATTGCTGTTCAAATTATGCATGTGTTATGCTTGCTGTTCAATAGCTTGAATATATGGGGTTTGGTTAATGGGAATACTAATGCATGCTGTTACAACTAATTGTGAATGGTATGGTATGTTACTAACTAACTAACCCAAACTGTCATAACATAATACAAAACATAGGACAACAGGGAAGGCGGGTTCCAGCGGACCCACCTCAGCTGGCAAGTGCACCTGGCAGTAGTGCCCAGGCCGGACCCTCCGGTGGCCCTGTCCCACCTGTGGGTGGAAGCGCTGCAGGGGATGGGGCTCATCCCCCCTCTGCAAGCATGGCCGGAGGAGAGAACATCCACTCACCCTCCGTAGTGTCCGGACTGTGATGCGTAGGGAGATCCGGCATGCTGTGCTTGGGCCCCTACACCAGCTTGAGGCATGGGTGGCACAACTCATGGTCGTGCCTGCTGCCCGGCCTACACAGCCCCCAGCACAGCCCCGTCCTGGGCAGTGAAGGCACAGTGGCAACTGCCCATGGGTGGGGATCTCAGTTCCACTGTTGCCATCTGTGGGCTCATGGGCTTGAGATATCCAAACATCCGTCCCCGTCAATTGTGTAACCCCCCCCCCACATGTGTCATACACCGCCCCTGTATGCGTCTTGTTTGTCTTGTCTGTTAACCTATCCAACCTACCTCCCCAGCTATACTGACTTCCTGTACCTGACATACCACTCTCACCTGAAAAAAAAAGGGCACTCTGTACCCACAAAAAAATTACGCCCCATACATAGCCGCCCATTTTGCACACATGTCTGCTGGACATGTAAACTGTCAATTACAATTGGCTGTACAACAAGTATTATTGTTGTCCTTACACCTCTCAGGGTGGAAGGTTTCAAATGTCACACCAAATTACAAACATATGCACAGCTGTTGCTGATGAAGAAATGGGCAGCTATGGGCCTTACCTACATCCCTCCTGCAAAACCCGAGCTTGTTTCCCTACTGTCCTACCCTCTTTGTGACCCCTTTTACACCACTTTCCTATCTCCCCATTTTCTTTTCTTTCAAAGAAAATAGCACAGGTGTGCGAGAGAGTAAGCACTTTTAAGCAGTAGTAAGCTGGTGTGCACTTCTGTGCGCTTAGCTAAGCGTGTGTGCGCGAAGCTAAGCGGCAGTGCGCATGCGTGACCTCTGCGCAAACCAGCGCTAACCCGCTTACAACTGCTTAAAAGTGCCTTAGTCACTCTGAATGACAAAGCCTGTAGTTTTCTCAGCAGCAAAATAAAATACCTCCCTCAGTCTCGAACCCAGGAAACACTAGTCTACATGACTTACCACTAAGCCATGAGTGCTATACAAGAACATTGTGCTGAAAGAAATATATCATAAAATAGTAGGAATTAATTTAAAGGGAATATACAAGTCTAGCACACAAAGCATGTCATGTATATTTACTGTCAAATCTAGTGGATTTGTAAAATAGTACTGTGTGCTGAGAAACAGTCATGCTAGTTGGTAGCTACTAGGTAATAATGTCACAGTAGCATCTGGCAAGCCACACACATACTCAGAGCAGGATAAACACAGCCATAATTGAATAGTTAAGAGTGCAGACATAGCAACTGTGACTGAGTTACAGGGATGTCCCTGATGGGAAAACAAATGTCAACTGTGCCCCACTGACACCCTGCCAAATGTACTAACAGTAGCTTACAGAACATGCATTGCAGTGTCTACAACACAGCCTGAAATATGAGAGACATACCAACCCTTACACTCACAGAACAGTGTCCACAGCAAACCAGCATGGTCCCCACCCTGATAATCTGAAAGGGCTACGCCTACCTAACAGACCTTTTTATAGCACAGGCCTGTAATCACAGTGAGAACTGCAATCACTACACAACAGGCTGCATGCAATTAGTAAATGCTGGCTAACAACTGGTGCAGAGGCCATCACATGGACATGTGCAGATACCTACAAAAGCATCCTGTACTCCCAGTCCATACATGCAATACTGTCATTGCACCCGCTGGAGTTACAGAGAGAGAGGGAGAGAGACAGAGAGAGACAGAGAGAGAGAGAAAAACAAAAAAAAAAAAAAAAAAAAAGAAAGAAAGAAAGAGAAAGAAATAACAAACCGGAAACATCAAGGCAAAGAGGCAGACAGCAGGCCAAGCAACTGCAAGCCTACACAAACAGCTGCAACAAACACAGGTAATGTAAAGTACTACTATAATACTCTACATACTGTGAACTCTCCGGATGTGTTATTGGTCTGTACCTATGTATATGAGGATGTGCATAGGGACGGGGACATACTGAAACTGTCACTGAAGGCTCCACATACATATGTATGTGATGGTAGCTATATGCACATAGCAATGTAGGTTGTAGTGCAATGTACAAGTAGGTGGTACAGTAATGGGTGTTCAGCAGTACGTTGCTGTGTGTATACATATGTGGACCTAAAAAGGAGTGTATATATATATATATAACATGTGTATACGTATGTATATCGAGCTATGTATATATATATATATATATATATATATATATATATAATATGCATATATGTATACATAGATAGACAGGGATGTAGAAATACATAGACAGATATAGTTTCACAGTGGCATTGTATAGTATTAGGCTATCTGCAGATAGTGTATAGAATAGATTTAGAAACTTGCGCCTCTGTATAGTAGTGACAGAGTGAAGACCCCCCTACATAATAGCATTAGTGTACTGTGCCTCTGTCTAGTAGTGACACAGAGAAGACCCCTGCTATAAACCTATGATCTCTCATCCACTTGTCAAGAATGCACATGGAGAGTGTCAGTGAGGGTCTCTGCCTAACATGAACTGGGATCCTGTTCCACAGTATGGGAAGCCTCTTAGTGATGGATCTGTCCCTACAGTATGTCCTATTCATATGTGTGCTGAGGTTTAAATCCGTAGCTGTTGTGCTTCTGATGGATTTGGATTGTATGAGGTGGAACATGTCCATCACTACCAGATTGGACATGGCCTACTACATCAGGCACAGATCACCCCTACGTAGGCAGTATGCTATGGAATAGAGCATGAGTTACGTTAGTCTGGCAGCATATGACAGTTGTTGCAGACCCTTGATCCACCTGGTGATGTACTCATGGGGTCCCCTAGCTGTTGCAAGTGCCAGGTGAGGTACATACCAAATGGGGCATAGTACACAGTCATGGGCCTGATAAGGGAGGAGTATAAGGGTACAATGACCCCTTTTGATGTGGATGTGAATCCCTTCATGATAAGGTGGGCAAGGTAGGAAGTCCATCCAACCACTTCGGCAATGTGGGTGTCAAATGAGAGGTCAGTATTGCACAGTGTCACCAGGTCTCCGATTACTTTGTCTGTACTCAGTGGGTTATTGTCTATGTGATAATATGTAGGTACCTTGTCTGTCCAAAAGGGAATGAGTATACATTACGTGGCATGCAGTGTCAGGCCATGACACCGCCACCAGTTGTTGGTGTCCGTGAGGCCTGTCAGTAGGATGTATGTGTCAGCAGGTGTATTGCCTATGGCGCCTAGTATGCAGTCATCTTTGAACATTGTCAGCCACTACCCTCCCATGTCTGCTTCCACATCTGAGAATGATATGCCGAACATGAGTAGTCCCAGGACAGAGCCCTGTGGGACACCACATGTGACTGGCTCTGAGTCTGACATGGCACCAGTGAGATCGACTATAGGGTTTCTATCCGTTAGCTGATTTGCAACCCATCATGTGACATATGGATTTACATGTTAGCTGTTGATCATGTCTATGATGGCAGAGTGTGGTATTGTGTCGAACTCTGTAGGCAAGTCCAGGTAGGCTGTATGGACCGCTATGCCCTCAGCAATGGCTATAGTGACTGATTTGAAAAGGTCAACCAGGTTCATAAGGCAGGATCTGCCCTCTACAAAGCCAAACCGGGTGGGATCAAGTGTCTAAGTCCCCAATGTCTCTGTGTATGGGTACCATAATGATCCTTTCCATAGTGTTGCAGACCAGGCTGGTTAAGCGTATGGGGCGGTAGTTACCAGGGACTGTAGAGGTGCCTCCTGTGTGGAGTGGGACTACTGTTGCTGTATGCCAGTGTCCAGGTACATATGCTGTAGTAAGGGTAGGGCTGAATAGCATGTAATGTGCATGTGTAGCTCCTCTTGCAATTCACGTAGCATGCAACCTGCAATACCGTTGGGTCCCATTGCTGCTGTGTTTACAGCTCCGCTGAGGGTGGTTCCCAGCTGGACATCCGAGTTGACAGGGAGGTTACAGTCAGCTGGGATAAGTAATTCCACATGTGTGGGTGAGGGAGCGTAGAAACCTGCACTGAACCTGTCTGCCAGACTGTTGGCATTATCTGTGGGTTCAGTGTAGCGTATGTCACTGTAAACTAACTGGGAACACAACTGAGGGTTCCCACCCAGGTGTGTAACATAGCAGAGGAAGGCCTTGTGGTTATCTGCAGTGACCATAGCGATGTCCCTCTCATTGTTGGCCTTGCATGTTTGTACGACAAAACCCATCTGTCTACTACTGCTGATGAGAGATGCCGTAGCTCTATGGAAGTATGCTCTGCCATGCAGTAGCTACCATCTGTTGTTATATAAGTTATTCAATGCTGGGGTCCACCAGACAGGACACCTGCCCTTGGTGGAGAGGGTCATGGTTCCATTTGTGATTGCATGATCCATGCATTCTTGGAGATGTCTGTAGAAGCATATGTGAGGGTGTCTGCATTGTGGGAAGTGGATTACACTGGCCCAGTGGGCATTCAGGATACCAACTCAGTTATAAGACGTGTAAAGTCGGCATGTGAGAGGTCTCCCACTGTAGTCTGTTGTGCTGTGGGGGAGGTGGGATATGAATATCCAGGGTGATTAGTCTGTGGTCAGATGTGACTAGTGAGGGGTATCCTTCCAGTGTGTAGCACATTGTCCCCATGTTTGTGATGATCAGGTCTAGTATATTATCTCCTGTTGTGGGAGAGGTGACTAGCTGTTCCATTGCATTTTAAATAGTGAATACTGGGAACCTTAGGGCTAGGGTGTTTGGGGTAGAATAATGCACCCAGTGTATGTTAGGGTAGTCGCACTATCCCAATATGATGGTGTGTGGTGGGACATTCATATCCTCCAATGTGTACAGGACTGACTGTGGTTCCTGAGATCGGGAGGGTGGTCTGTAACATGCTACCAGTTGTATAGCAGGTTTGCCTACGGTTATCTGCACCTGGATGGTCTGTGATGCTTCATGTGTTGCCACTAACATGGAGGTGTGTGTGTCCTCCATGAATATGGACACACCCCCTCCCTTTCCATTTTGTCCCGAGTCCTGGGGCCAAAATGCATGATACGGGGTATAGCCTGCTACCGCTGGTGTGCTCTCAGGAGCCTTGAACCAGGTTCTCACGTACTGCACAGACATCGAGATTGGTAGAATATGTATGTACAGATATATGTAATACACACATACATATATAGATATCTGTAGACACTTACACATATACAGATAGATCTGACTGACAACAGATATGTCTGTATATGACTATCTCTCACTCTCTGTCCCACCCCCTCACACTCACACTCACCCTGTGTCTCTCTCACTCTCTCCCCCTCTCCCCACATCTATATGTATATATCTACATCTAGATATACATATGATACATACATATATACAAACAGATATATATCCATATACAGATATAAATATATCAATACATATATATATATATATATATATATACATATATAGACTGTGTGAGGCACATGTGTGCAGATGTCTTGCTACAGGTGCCTGGTGTCACAGGCATGGAGTGAACACCAGTGTGGATACTGGAGTACCATATCCCATTCAAAAACACTGACACCAGTAACCCCCACATATGTACATGCCTGCCAACCACTGCATGTGTCAGGGGGGAACAGGGTCAACAAGTGTACAATAGGCTCCACATCAATACACACTGTGGCACAATAGTCCTGTAATACCTGTACATGGAATGTGTCAGCGGACATGGTGTGTCAGCTATGGACATGTAAGTCACTGTACCCCTCCACACCCCACAATGTCCTACACGGTATGTACCTCCCATGACAGCTACAGATATGGTGAAGGACACAGACATATGCAAGTAACTGTGACAATGCACTCAAACACCACAGAGCACACACAGACTACCTACATAGAGGTTACCACTGCTGGATATACATAGCTTGGTCACACCATTGACAGTTGTCTCCCAACCATGGTAACACCTCCAACATCCACAACACAAATTACCTACGTCTGTCGTCCTTGTCCCTGCAGTATAAAGCACATGGTGGAGGTACGGGACCCTACCCACAGATATGACATATCCTGTAGCAGACCACACAGAATTAAGAAGCAAGCCTCCCCATGAGTAGATGTCAGACATACCCCTGCTGAATGTTATGCTGATAGGTAATATGCCATATGAGTCACCCTGTGTAACTGTTTGTAAGGAGCAGGTATGATCATAACACATGTGTCACAAGGGGCAGGATAGCATAACAGTATGCTGCTGTAGGCCCAGGGCCAAAAGCACACTACCTACCTAGGACGCAATGCACACCCATTAACACATTGCAAACAGAATATGTGAGGTGGAATGAGTGTGCTAGTGACTGGGTGCATGTTGTGTACTGGTGTGATTGCTCACCATAACTTTCTGTCATGGTAGTGTGTGTCCATGGTGTGAGGCCAGAGACAGGTGTGTGGGGTATTGTGATCAACACATACTACATTGCCATATGTTGTGCTGTGTTACCCTGTATGCCACTGTGGTGTAGGTAGGGTTATGGCAAGTAAGAGTAGTGTGCAGTACCAGTGAAATATGTAACGTGCATTGTGTGCAGTGCATGGGCTGATAATGTTCCCCATACAGTACCTTGATTCACTCCCCCAGTGTGGGGTCATGTATTGTACCTGAAACAGTGTGTTGACTGCTGCAGTATACTACTCTGTTGTATGGAGTGTGCCAGGTACTGTTGCACAGTTTTCGGATGAGCACTGATATCTGGTCATGTACATGTGTATCCCCCAATAGACAGACAGATGCTATATATGGTGCCTAAGTTATATCACTGCAGTCAAGTATAATGTGTATTATGTGTGCTATAGTCTGCTGACAGATATTGCTGACATATTTCCCTTCTCATTTTCAGGGACATGGTTCACCAGCGGGACCCAGTCTACTCAGCTGCAGAAGAGGAGGAGATACACCAGAGCCTGGTGCGGGATTTCACTGTACTCTTTTCCCGCACCAGCCAGAACCAGCAGGAGAGGGCTGCACTGTGGCAAGACCTGGTCCATCGGGTAAATGACATAGGCACACATAACCGGACATATGAGCAGGTACGCCATCACTGCAGTGATTTAATTAGAAATGTCCGTCAGCGTGCGTTGGATATCCACAGGCAGCAGCTTGCCACAGTTGGTGGGGTGGCTAGACATCCTCCCTCACCAGACTGGAGGGACTACTCCTGAGTGTTGTGGCTCCAGCACAGCAGCAACAACAACAGCATACATGTGTAATGATGGAGGCTGGAGCCACACAGCAGCAGGACACAGAGCGTGCAGGTAACATGCCATGTGTATAGTGACCATTCTGTACACTGTTAGGTTATGCATGTGTGGGTTGTGTCCTCAATTTGTAGCTGTTATCTTGGTAATTATTGTGCATTAGTGATAACCTCATAGCTTCTGTGGAAGCTAACTGTTGCACTACTTAACTGTAACATGCCCACAGTATAAATGGCACAGTTGTGCCCACTGACGATGAATGTCTCTTTTCCGCAGGTCCCTCTGGTGTAACAGCAAGGCAGCCTATCCATGCTGGTGAGTGTGTAATACCATTACCTTCACTACTCTGTATACTAATAGTAATAATAGGCTGAAGCAGTAGTGCAATGTGTTTGATTGCAGGTGTGTTTGTGTCTGTGGGTTGATATCTCATATACTGAGGTGCGTGCATGTGTGCATGTGCCCATGTGTGCATGTGTGCATGTGTGCATGTGTGCATGTGCCCATGTGTGCATGTGTGCATGTGTGCATGTGCCCATGTGTGCATGTGTGCATGTGCCCATGTGCCCATGTGCGCATGTGTGCATCAGTGGTGCCATTGTGTACACATTGTAAACTGTGTTTCCTGTCTTACTCCCACAGGTTCTGGTGCTGCTCTGGTGTCATGCAGCAGAGAACCTGAATCAGCTGCTGTGGATAGTGATGATGATACCTGTGTAATGGCACAGGTAGGTGTGCCAGGGTCTGTCAGTGGTCAGCCAATTGACACTACACAGCTGTCGACCCCATCTATGTGCACAGTCATCCTGCCAATACATCCTTTGTCACCAATGTCCCTAGGTGATGGACAGGATACAGTGGGCATTGACCAGGATAATGTGGTACTGGTGGCACATGCATCCCCACACTGCAGCCATGGCCAGGGTCCTGACATGGTACCATACAGGCAGACATCCATGGGTTCTCGTGAGAGCATCCGTGGGCATACCGCCCCTGTCAGACGTGCCCAAAGAGGTCTTTCAACCCCAGCTATGTTCCGGGCTGTAATGCAGGCACAGTCATGTATGGAACGGTACACCAGACAGGGTCTGAGGGAGCTGAGAGCATGTCGCACAGCCATGAGTGACAGTATGCGTGATGTTGCGGCTGCCATCCGCAACTTCACCAAGGTCATTGACAGACGTTGGGGGGGGACATTAGATCTATTCCACAACTATATGTCCATGAGCCAGGGCAATGGTGGACAGTTGAGGCGTCGACATGGCCATATGCCAGCAACAGCAGCAGCTGGCAGCCATCACAGATGACAACAGGGCTGCGGCCGCTCACATAGTGCCAGCAGCAGCCCCAGCAATGCTGGGTCTGTGCTGTCATCGGACCGCCCCAGGAGACAAGTGCTGGACAGTCCCAACAGGAACCTGTCTCCAGTCAATGAACACCTGCTTCTGATGACAGTACCCAGTCTGGATTGGTACCTGATACGGTCCGTAGCACCCCTGCCAGGCACAGGTACCACGTCCGTGGCCACAGACAGTGATCTGTATGTCCTGGTAGGTACAGTCTGTGGCTGTCCACAAACACCTGTATATGGCAGCCATGAGGTGGGACTGTGTGCATTCATACACACATGCAAAGTGATAACACCTAGGGCTACTGCATACACGCACACACTGCATCAACATTGCCCCAT
The DNA here is from genome assembly GCF_019279795.1 of Protopterus annectens. Classification (NCBI taxonomy): domain Eukaryota; kingdom Metazoa; phylum Chordata; order Ceratodontiformes; family Protopteridae; genus Protopterus; species Protopterus annectens. Next base: position 168,132,927 of record NC_056738.1, read on the forward strand.
CTTGTACTGCTGTCCCTCACCAACACACACACACACACACAGACATGTCAGTTGGTTGTATCAGTGGCAGACTCAGGCATACCAGGTACACACCATGTGCATATGATGAAACTGTGCCACCTCCTACAATCTGTAAGATCGGTGCAGGAACAGGTTAACATGGTGCTGATGCATAGGGTGACTACATAGACATATTGTAATAGTATGATGTTGACAACAGTACAGTGTAATTATAGCATTGTGGGTATATACCAGCATGCCTGATGCAGTTACAGTATGAATGTCATTGTATTGTTTTGTACACCCATACTAATTACCACAGTGTTCTGTCTGCACATCTTTGCATACTGGTAGTGAGGCTGTAAATGGATGGCCACCTACATAGGTAGCACAGGGGATACAACAATGTACATATTGATACTCAATGATGGCCATGTCAACTGCGAGTTGCATGCTGTCCACACACGACTCTGCAATGCAGATGTTTCAGGATGTTGATATCTGTGCAGTACTACACAGCAGGTTCAGGGCTCACAAGAGCATACTAGCACTACAAGGTCACACCTCATACCATGCATAACAGCACCAAAACACAGAACTAACTATGACAGGAGGGAGAGTGTCCATACATGTCAAGGATACTGTGGTGCCAGGACAGGTAGCATACATCATACTAAGTCTGGAACTGCTGAGTGAGGGCTCAGTGTCTGTTATTTGAGATGTGTATTATTACAGGTATGAGCACTTGGGTATCAGGCCAGTTATTCAACATTACGAAGGTACGTGGTCTATACAATTGTGGGGGTTGCGGCTGGACCCAGCCCATCTGACCTGGGAATGTCTGGCTACTGGCTTAGAGTGCCTGCATATATGCACTGTTACATACTGGAAGTCGTACACCTTGTTTGTTGTAGCATAGTCTACATACAGGCCTGCTGACTGTAGCTTTGTTTGTATGCATGTTTGCCTGTTATGTTCCTGAAACACTGATTCCACCTGCGGTGCAGATATACAGTGCCTCTGTGGATCCCTAGTGACATCTGTGTTGCTTACTGTACTGATGTCCATGTGTCACTTGACAGAACGTCACTGTTTGACCTGTTTGCATATAGCTTGCCTGTAACACATTGCATATGATGTACCTTACATTTGCTCAAGACAGCATTCATATATGCCAGCAGTAACAATTCAGGAGCACTACACCCTCACATAGTCACCTTGAGTACCTTGTTCCCCATTGGCCCTATGTGTCGTTACTTAGTGTGGGAGTCACAATGCTATGGTAGCATGTGCAAAGGTCACCTGTTGATCTACTCTCAGGTCCAGTTGGTGAATCTGTGAGTCATGTGGCAATGTTACAGCTGCCTCATTTACACAGACAACCCTCTCTCCTTCCCATACATGTACAACACATGTGAGAGATGCAACCACATAGCCAAACTGGGGGCTAAGCTCTGTTTACACATCACTGGCATTCCTTGTCAGGTGGAGTGGGATACTACAGTGAATACAGTACCAGTCTCCCATAGACCTGCCATGACCACAATCCAAACACAGACACACACAGGTACATTATTGGGCTTTCAGAATAGCATCCTGCCTGAGCAGCTGACACCTGCAAAGCAGACACACAAGCAAACATTACACCAGAGCAGAGAACATGAGACACATAGCTCACAAAGCCTGTCTGCCAAACAGTGTCAGGCCATATGAATAGACAACACACCTGCTATGGTTGCATGAGGTACCTCTATTGACACATACATGGTGGTCCTGCTCCCAGGCTGAACAAGGTGACAGTCATGCTGAGCTGCCCATCAGGCACTATGATCCACCACATAACACAAGCAAAGCAGTCACTCCAAGGCATGTAGCAGTATGACTCAGTCATTGTCTGTGCCAGTGTGTATGACCTCTGACGCACCTCCCTGGACTAAATGTTAGGGGACATGGAGGGGCTCACTGAGGTTGTGGCACAGGCTGGTATGACCCTGGCTTTGGGTAGCATCTCACCCCCACCATGAATGCTGCCACAATATGCAGACAGGTTCATCGGTTTCTGCACTTAACGTATCTTTCAGTGACATCCAAAGGGGATCCAATGCCTGTCAGTGTGGGATTACATGCTGGAAATGCCACATTGCTTTGCTTGGGACAGCTTGCACCTGTCACCCATGGGCCGTTGTATATTGGCAGAGGCTGTCGCTACACACATACTGCCTTTGTATGCAAGGCTGACATTACATAGCTACCTACACAGGTAGCACACGGGATGGGACACTAATAGCAATGCTCCTCAACAGCAGCAGTGTAAACCTCAAGATGCATGCAGTGGAAACTGTCCTTAGCATGGGGTACAGCAATATCCATGCAGTAACAGACTCCTTGTACAAGGCTCCCAGGTGCACACCATCAGTGCCAGGTCATTCCTGATACCATGCTTGTCATCCCCTACACATGCACCAAAACAGAACAGGGGGGATGTATCCAAAGGCACCTCAGATACACACACCCCCAGGTTGGTGGCACTGTACAAAGCATCAGAGCCTCTCCATGTGCAACACACAGTGGGTTAGACTGCCTGTAGGTTCATAGCCTGGCACACACCACACTCCCATACCCAGGAAGCACACTTGGCCTTACTGTCAACACTGGGAATATGATGGTCTCTACACACACCATTATATGGTTGTACTGCAACTACCCAAACATACAGTGTGAGCATTATTCTAGCTGCAAGACCCTATCTGAAGGTGTCTTATCATTCATACCCTGCATTGCTATGGAACAACTTGTTACCACTCCCACAAGTGGTGACAACATGCTGCACCTGTTCATCACCAACATGTGGTCTATATGCTCCAGACCAATCATGTATCCCTCGCTGGTGGGATGACACCATCTACAACCCACATTGTATAGTCACATACCACATGCAGACCCTGCACATAACACCCCAGTCATACAGTTGTCTGATGCATATTCCATGTATTCACATGAGGCAGGCTTCGGACATGGGAACTCTTGCAGTTCACAGGTACATATGTGTAGGTGGCACACACATATATTATGTGTGCATTGACATTACTGATATAATGTATGTCGTGCAATATTGGGAACAACACCCCACACACATGGACAAACTGTGTGACAAAATTACACATGGCATTTGTAGGATACAAACCTCTACCTAACTATGTTAGATCACTTGTGAGAGTCGCATTAGCAGAGCACGCTATTTGCATTACTGGGGGGACTGCTTTCTCCTGCTGTACTTATAGGGTGCTGACATCATCAGTGTTTAGACAGTGAAATATGCAGCATGTGCTGTGTAGTAAAAGTTGCCAAAAGGGACATTTCTCATACACATGGGATTGCACACACTACTCCATACACAGTCACTTGCAGGATTCAAACCCCTACCTAACTATGTTATAACACTAGTGAAAAACGCATTAGCAGAGCGCGCTATTTGCATTACTGTGGGGATTGCTTTCTCCTGCTGTACTTATAGGGTGCTGACATCATCAGTGTTTCGACAGTGGAATATGCAGCATGTGTTGTGTAGTAAAAGTTGCCAAAAGGGACATTTCTCATACACATGGGATTGCACACACTACTCCCCCATACACAGTCACACACACACTGGGCACTTGCAGGATTCAAACCCCTGCCTAACTATGTTATGATCCTAGTGAGAGACGCATTAGCAGAGTGTGCTAGTTGCATTACTGTGGGGGATTGCTTTCTCCTGCTGTACTTATAGGGTGCTGACATCATCAGTGTTTCGACAGTGGAATATGCAGCATGTTTTGTGTAGTAAAGGTTGCCAAAAGGGACATTTCTCATACACATGGAATTGCGCACACTACTCCCCCATACACAGTCACACACACACTGGGCACTTGCAGGATTCAAACCCCTACCTAACTATGTTATGACACTAGTGAGAGATGCATTAGCAGAGCATGCTATTTGCATTACTGTGGGGGGGGGGTTGCTTTCTCCTGCTGTACTTATAGGGTGCTGACATCATCAGTGTTTCGACAGTGGAATATGCAGCATGTTTTGTGTAGTAAAGGTTGCCAAAAGGGACATTTTTCATACACATGGAATTGCACACACTACTCCCCCATACACAGTCTCACACACACACTGGGCACTTGCAGGATTCAAACCCCTACCTAACTATGTTATGACACTTGTTAGAAACGCAGTAGCGGAGCGTGGTATTCACATTACTGGGTATAATTTCTGCTCCTGACATATGTATAGTGTGCTGACATCATTATGGATGAAGAGGTATGTACATCTGTTACTATCCATCCGTAAGGGGGAGAGCATATCTATGCATTAACTTTGCACAGGCACAGTGGCCTACTGTACTGTGGAGGCAGACGCCAAATACACTGTGGATAGCCTTCTGTATTCCCTAGGGACAATGGTCAGGTATTGCACTCTACGGCCAAATGTTTACCTGTCAGATGCACGTATCTGTTGCTCATATACTGTTTGTGGGTCTTTATTGCCATAGCCTTCCCTATCTCTATAAACAACGTGTGTACTGTGGGAGATGTTTGCATATGAGTGGGATCCAGTACTTTACTTATGTCTCTGTTGTAACTTCACTGTGTGCACTGGGCAGATGTCTGTATTGTGGGAGGTCCTGTGTTAACACATAGAAATGCTTGATATGTGTGTGCACCTGCTTAACTGTGACATGGCCTAAGTGTGTGAGCATGCCCAGTTCACAGTTTGTATGGCTTCTTCACTGCCACATCTCACTTATCTAAGTGTGCGAGCATCATACCTCTCAACCTGGAAACATCAAAATTCTGGACAAGGTCCATGAAAAATAGGTACAAATCTGTACGCTGATTAACATCAAATTTGCATACATAATCATGAAACCCCACCCACTCCAATGGAATTGTGGGATACCAACATTCAAACACAAACTGTAGAACAGACAACTAAAATATAGCACCAGAGTCCCCCTGCAGCCACTCCAGTGTCCCATTATCTACCTATTTTTCCACATTTACCATAAACACTAATGTGTACATACATACTGCTTTACTTCTACAATGGATTATCTGGATTTTTACATTTTATAGGCCACTTGGCTGAGGACTCAACTGTACAGCTGTGCTAGTGGGGAGTCTTCCTGGGGATCTTGACAGAGGGGGAACCCAGATGCCGGACTGTGTTCCCTGTGTGCTCTTAAGGGAAATTATGCTTGATGCAGAAAGCTGCATCTGGAAATACTGGGAGCATCCATTTGTGTTCCAAGTGAACATCCCTCTCCAGTGTCAGTGGTGAGTTTTCAGGCTCTTTGATTACTGGCCCACAGTGGGGACGTCACATGAACCACTGAAATATTAGTTTTTAAAGTGACCACAGTGTAAAAGAGACACATGAAGAAAGCATAACACAAGAATTAGTCACATTTTCCACACAAAAAGGTAGAGAAGTTTTATTTTCCTTTTTGTAACTCAGGGACAGCTTACCCCTCGCATGTACACAGCAAGAGCTAGGACCACTACTATTCACACGGTGCTATTCTTTTCTACATATTAAATGGGTATAGAGTTGGATTAGCTATTCCCTAACAGCAGAAGAAAGGCAAAAATTTACAGTGCTGAAACCAAGAACTGAAAGTGTTTGTCAGTTTGTTTACCTCTTAAGTAGATCAGAATGTGCTAGACCTCTGACACACACACAAAAAAATACAAAGGCTGAGTAAAGTTAAAAAATGCTGACATGAATTAAGTACGGGAGGTGCAAATTATGACTAGTTTATGTTTCTAATTTTGCAATAAATGTATTTGGTAGAAATCTTCTGTTAAAAATATGCAGGGACATAAAGTGATTTATAACTACATACATATGTGGATTATTTTCTCTGTAAAATGGGCAGGCCACTAATCTAACAATGACAGCTGTTGTGCTGAACACCTGTTAAGCATTCCCGAATGGCAGGTAATTTACCTCTCTCACAATATTAGATTGGGAAGTTTATGAAAATAAACATATGCACTACTTTGAAGGATGGGGGGGGGACTCAAGATCAAGGGATGAAACCTTCCTGGCTTACACATGTAGTCAATAGGCACTCTTAAGTATAAGTTACATGAACATGCAGTTGGCTCTCTTTTTAACTCAAAAGCCCCCCCATAAAAAGCTATCAGTACTACCTGTCCAACACTGGAAAAATAAACTGATGTCTATACTACCAAAATGCCATGTGTACCGCTGGTATCTTAATTAATGGACTACTGATATTCCCCGTGTACCACCTATTGTACAAATAATAAAAGTATGTGACAAGGTACACAGTATTCTCTAAAATCTTGTAAGATTCACAAATTAGAGCCTTAACTCTACTCACTAAACTCCTAATTTCCAGTTAAAGTAAACTGTTACCCAACAGACAGCAGCAAATGGTCAGAGATTATACAACTCCCGCCCCTGCAACCCCACCCCCCGCCAGAAATTATCTGGGCCAAAACCAGTGGCTGATTGATGAATGAGAAAAACAAAATGAGAAGAAAAATATCATTAACATGTTAAAACTCTGACTAATGACATCCACAAAAATCAGAAGACTGTTTGTAGTCCACATGCTACAACGTAGATGTACCTCTACCAGTTCTTTATTTAGCTGCAACACCTGTGATATTACAAAAATGTAAAAAGGAAACACAAGCACTAGGAAATTGTTTTCAATTTGCTGTTTTATGCTTATTAAGTGCTTAAAAGTGACTTAGAATTCTGATCAGCTCCAGTTGTTTGAAAGGAAAGTTAACAATCAATGTCACAGCACATCTAGATAAATGTATATGACAGCAAGGCAAGCTACAGTTCAGTTCATTTCACTGTTTGTTTATTTAAAGACAACATGTGCATTTGCTGAATACCCAGCCAGGATTACTATGAAACAATAAACTTCACAGCACTGCAAATGGTAAAATATGTAAGGCAACCGAAGGAGATGCTACCCAGATTATACTGGAATTATGTATGACATACTGCCAGCAAAATTCAACAATATTAATAAAGTTCAATGCCTTGTTCAGTATTTCTCTTCTCTCTCCTCCACCTTACACAACACAATCCTTGTCTGATCTACTCTCCAGCATAACATGTTGCTCTACAAAGTCATAATTTATTAATGAAAAGTTCACTATACCAAAACCAGATTTTATACGCATTTTCAGCCACAAGGGTAGTACATGTATTCCGAAATATAAATGGATAAATGTTTCTGTCCTTCAGGCAAGTATATGAAATTTTACAAGAATTAAATAATGCAAACCTAAAAATAAATAAATACACAGAAGCACACACACTTTGCTGACAGAATAAAGAACGGTGAGTGAGAATGGAAGAATTGAACTGCCCAAAAGAATAAAGACATGTATCCTACTTCTTCGTTTACATTGAGTTCCCCGCTCGACAGAATAAAGTCATGTTTCCCAATTCCCACTTGTTGGTTGATGACTTCACTGCTCTGCAGAAGAACTTAAAAGATCCATCCATATAACCCGCTCGCTTCAATTTAAAGTCAGGAAATGGCGCGATGACAGAAAGCTTGATTCCGACAGGCTGATGGCGCTGACAGAGCTGACGTCATCACGCACGTGATGACGTCAGCTCAAAACCGGGAAAAATTAAATATAAAAAAAGAAGCTGCGGAAAAGTCAGAAATGAAGGGGTGCCACTCGTGAATTGTGGCACCCCATGATTTAGACCCCAAATCTCGGTAAAAACCGAGTAATTTGGGACAGTTGAGAGGTATGGCGAGCATGCCCAGTGTGCCCTTTCCTTATGTTTGGATCTGTGAACCACCACATTTCTGTTTGTGTGTGGACGCCATCTATATATCACATGTACAGTTGAGTGTTGGACATCAGTTTGTGTTCTTACTGCCCAACTGCTGTGTGTCTGAACCTAACAGGCATTATGCTGTGCCTGCAGGGTCACCATGGGATAGTTTGCATACAGTTGTCATCATCCTTTCCTGCTGACCAAACAGTTGTATTGTTGTATAGGGTACTGGTGCAAAACTTTCACTGTGGTGGACAGTATAATCGGTTTCAGTCCTATCACTGCTTGTAATGTTTATAGTGAGCACACCAGACTGGTTGAGGGCCAGTTGTGCAGATATGACCATGTTGCATTTTGTTCAGATATGGACAGCTTAGTACATGATTGTCCGACATTGTTAATGTATTCCACAACTTGTGTGGACAGTGACAAACAATGGCCATGTGCCCTAGTCCATTTGTAATGCTAGTCAGAGAGTGTTTGTCCTTCAACACACATTTACTGGTGTTTGCCATGACATATGTCATGGTTAGTGTGCTGTGCCTCTGTCTACCCATGACATACAGGTGATATCCAGGGTACACCTGCCATCACCCATCCAGTCATCATGATTCCTCTGGATGACAGTCACTGAGGGACTCCCTGGATATCCTGTAGTGGGAGTTTAGTCATGAGTGGAGTGAGCTTCTGGGTTGTGGACCAATCAGTGCAGCATGTCCTGTTTATGTCTGTGTTGGGGTTCAGGCCTGTCAGCTGCATAGGTCACCAACATTCAGTGTTTACATGGTGCCACATGTCCATTGATACCAGGTTGGTCATGGCTCTATACATCAGGCACAGTTCACCTCCAGCCAGGCAGTATGGCACTGTGTGGATCTGCAGTTACTTTACTCAGGCGACACATGGCATCTGTTACAGCTCTGCAATCTTCCTGGTGGGGTATTTGTGTGGTCATTCCAGTTGCTGCAGGTATCTGCTACGGTATATCCCTGAAGGGCCATTGTACACAATTGTGAGGCTGCTGATGGATTACTGGGGAGGCACATTGACCTACTCTAACCAAGCTGTGCTTACCTTCATGATTAGGTGGGTATATGGTATGTTTCTGTAACCACTACAGACACATAGTTGTCACATGCAGGATATGTGTCACCTTGTGTCCCCAGGTCTCTTATTGCTCCTGATGTACTTACTGGGTTAACACCTATGTGGTAATTTCTGGCCATGTACTGTGTTTCCACAGGGGTTGACTACACCCTATTCTGCATTTAGCTTGTTGACATGGCTATGGCACCACTTGTGTGTATCTATGTGTGCCTTTTGTAGGTTGCTTGTGTCAGCTGGAGGGTCCAATATGGTGGCCAGTTTGTCGTCCTCTGCAAACCTGTTCAGACAGAGTCCTTCCATGTTGGCCTGTACCTATGTGACATATATAGCATAAACGAGGGTTCCCAGGACCATGCCTTGTGGGATGCCAGTTGTACCTGGTTTGCAGTCTGCCATGGCTGCAGCATGTCTGCCAGGTCAGTTCTGTCCTTGAGCTGGTTTGCAACCCATCTACTTGCATAGGGGTATATAGTTAGGCTGGTGAGCTTATCTGTACCGCCAACTAGGGTATTGTATGGAAGGGTTTAGCAAGGTCCAGATAGGCTGTGTTATCGACATTCCCCACATCACTGGGCTTGGTGCATGTTTCACATGAGTCAGACATGTGTACGGGTCAGGAACTGCCCTATGACAGCCAGACTGGGTAGGGTCCAATGTCTGTAGGTACCCAATCTCGTTATTCATGGGATCCATGATCATCCTCTACATTACTTTGCCAACCTAGATGTTCGGGGTTGAGGGGTGATAGTTTGCAGTATCCACTCAGGCACCCCCTTTGTGGTGTGGGACCACTGTTGCTGTACACCGCTCTTTGGGTACATATCCTGTGGTAGGGCTGATAGTGCACAGTAATGCTATTTGCTGTTGCATTCTGTTGGACACAACCCAGGACACCATCTGGTACCATTGATGCTGTGTGCTGTGCTTTGTGGATGCTGGCTGTTACCTCAGCATCTGCAATGTCAGGGGGCCAGCCCTCTCCTGGGATATATATTTGGCAGTTAGGTGCTGGTGGGGAGTTTGCAAAGAATCTGTTAGGTAGGATGTTGGCAATGTGTGTGGGTTTGGTGTATTGTTTGTGATATTAGAGTGCTGCAGAGCATATCTGTGGATTACCACCATGGTTCCTACCATCAGGTAGGACAGCTGTGTAATAATCCTTTGCGTCCTGCACAATTTGTATCATCATAGGTTCATAGGTTCATACTAGGCTATCTGCCCTGGCCTTGTTTGAGCATGGACAGACTGTGTGTGGGTCTCAACATCCCTTGCAATGTGCATATCATGCCCACGTAGGGTTTACTTTCCTAGATGTGACACAGGGATGGCCCCCAGTGTACACCTGCTATCTCCCATGCACTTCAACGGATTTCTCCTGTTAAGTTTGTGTGTGGAGCTCAGCCTATCATGGACTGGGATTCTGTTCCAGAGTGTCCTGAGCCTCTGGGTTATGGATCTGTCCCTACAGCACATCCTAGTAATCTATGTGTAGAGGTTCAGATATCTCACTGTGGTGTGTCTGCTGGATTTGGGGTTTCTGCAGTGGAGCATGTCCATTCATTCTGGATTGGGCATGGCCTTGTACATCAGGCATACATCACCTCTGATTGTGCAGTATGCTTCTGAATTCAGCTGTGGTTTCTTCAGCCAGGCTGCAGATGTCCAATGTTTGGACCCTTTATCCTGTTGGTGGGGTACATTTGGGGTCTTCCTGACTGCTGCATGTGTAAGGTAAGGTACATGTGGACTGGGGCATAGTTGTCACGTATGGGCCTGATAAGGGAAGGGTATGGGGGCACAGTGACCTCTGTAGCTCTACATGTGCATCCTTTCATATTAAGGTTGGCAATATAGCAGGTCTTCCTGGCCACCTTGGCAATGTGTGTGTCACATGACAGGTTACCGTCCACTTGTGTCCCTAGGTCCATGACTACTTCTTCCATACATTATGGATTGCCACCTATGTCATACTTTGTGTGTGCCTTGTTTGGTATTTGTTGGGACATTCATACTCTGACGTGTCTTCAGGAAGGCTGGCTGGGGTACCTGGGTTTGTGTGTGGGGTCTGTAGCAGGCTTCAAACAGGTACACAGTTTGAGACAGTTTTACTTGCTCGTGGATAGTCCATGCTGCTTCTTGCTGTGGTACCAACCTGGGGGTGTGGTTATTCTTGATAATTACTGGTAGCCACACTCCTATTGTCGTGTGTTCCATGTTTTGGAGCTGTAGAGCATGGTATGAGGCATATCCTGGTAGTATTAGGGTGCTCTTCTGGGCCTTGCCCAGGTTTCTGTTACAGAACACATATTACCATTCTCCATGCTGTGGTGAGTTTGGTCTGCATGCACCTTGCAGGTTAGACTTCTGGCATTGGGTAGCATTACGTCCAGGTTATTATCCCTTGTGCTACCTATGTTGGTGGGTTTGTGTTTCCAGACTTACCTATTCCAGGCACAGTGGGGGTGACAGCTGCCTTTGCCAGTATCTACACAGCCAGGTGTGCTGGGTGTGTGCCATCCCTAGCAGGTGGGGCATCATGTCTTCCTCGGCATGTCAGCCCAGGCTGTCAGCCATGTGCTCCCCCTTGCTAACGGCAATACCTCAGCCAATTATTGTACTTGATCTTGTTGTTTTCATAGTGTGGCATCATGCTTGGTGAGGGTGAGATGTTAGGTTGGGTCTTCATGTTTGCATATTCTAGATGGTGTTACATTGCTTAACACATGGCAATCATGCCTCAGGTGGTGCTGCAGGGCTGCCTCTGTCGGATGCAGATACTACACTCCCTGTACATGTCTGAGAGCAGGTTATGTCATTTTAGGCATCCCTGTTACTATATGAGTGAGTCAGAGAGGGGTATCATTCCCAGGGTTCCTACCGAGCCAGGGTATGTGCTATGCATTGCCTCTTTGCCAAGGCCAGGGCATACTGAGCACGCCTCCTTCTGCCTACTGGGGCAGGCTCAGGTTGTTCCTCCTCCGAGTCACGCTCTGCCTGTGATGGCCTTGGCAATGGTGGGGGGCTGTTTGGCCCGGCCCTATGCTGGTCCTGCTGCAGCTGTTTTTGCAGGATCATATTATGTAGCATAGCACATACCATGACAATTTGGGTACATGTAGTTGGTGAGTACTGCAAGGCTCCACCAGATGTGTCCAGACACTGGAACCGTGACTTGAGCAGCCCAAACACACGCTCTATTACATTACGTGTTTGTGCATGCGCCTCATTATGGCGTTCCTGTTCAGGTGTGTGTGCATTTCTGATGGGTGTCATCAGCCACGGCTCCAGTGCATAACCTGCATCCCCCACTAGATGTCCATGTGGGATGTCCCCATTGGCAAATGTCTGGTAGAGCTGCGTCAAATACCAGATATGGGAATCATGGTAGCTCCCAGGGCAGCCAGCACACACATTAATTAATATGCCCTGGGCATCACACACAACCTGGCAGTTGATGGAGGGGAAACCCTTGCGGTTAATGTAGGCCCTACCCCGCTCACCGGCTGGTGCTTTGATGCGTATGTGCGTGCAGTCTATTGCACCCACTACCTCAGGGTATTCCGCTATTTGCTGGAAGAGATGCATATTGCTGGCCAATACCTCGCGGGCATTGGGGAAATATACATGATCACCGACATGCTGACATGGCATCCAGGAACTGGTGCAGTACCCTGGAGGCTGATGCCTGTGATATCCCCATCATATCACCAGTTGGTCTCTGGAAGGTACCTGTTGCTAGTATTCTTAGGTCAACACATACCTTGGTTTCCACTGGGATGGGTTCCCCTCTGTTGGTTCTGTGTGTGAGGTGTGGCCTGCACAGCTCGACAGATTGCTGCAGGAGGTCTCTGTCCACTCTATAGCGCTCCACTATCTCCAGCTCATGTAACCCCTGGTAGGTGACCCTGGGCCTGTACACTCTTCTCTGTCTCCTCACTGTGGGTTGTCTGGCAGCATTTCCATTGTCACCACCCTCAGCAAGTCTCCTATGTCTCCTTATGACAGCTATGGCAGCCCCTAGCATGTTTGGCCTGAGTGCAGCTTTTTCAGTTTTCACTTCTACTAGCTTACTCCTGTCTTGCTGTATCTCTTGAGAGAAACATACTGCAATGCTGTTTGCAGTGTTTTAAGTGCTGGGCTGGGCTTGTATTCTGCCTCTGTAATTGCCTGCTTCTAATTGTTTTCACCTGCTACCTCTACAGGTATTCCCTGCTAGTTTCCTACTATTTCTCCTGCTTCCTTTTCCTCTCTGTTTCCTCAGGGGGGAGCAGGCGCATACCAGCGGAAACATGCTCACAGTGGCTACCACGTGCGCACACATGCTTACACGGACTAGATTCTGCTTATTCGGGTTAAAACACGTGCACACCAGTGCAAACAGGTTTACAGATCTTTAAACAGGCTCCTACATGCTTATTCTGCCTTACACGCGCGCACTCTGTCTTACTCACGCCTCTCAGTGCGCACACACGCGCATGCATGTACAGCAGGAAACTTTGGTGTTGGCCACAGTGTACATCTTCCATTTCTTGACTGTCCCATGCTTATCTGTTGACACTCCTCTTTTTCTGCTGTGTGATTGATATGTTTCACATACCACTTTGCTCCAATGAGCTTGCTTTCTTCCTGACATTCCCCCCTGTGATGTCACCTATCTCCTACTTTGTTACTCCCCCTTGTCTAACTCTTACACTACACGGACTGTGCTCATTTGCTATGTGACAGTGTGATTCACTATCCTCCCATTCATTTATATAGGATTGCCTACTAATGCTTAGTTACATGTCTTACACTCAGCTTCCCCCCTTAGCAACCACTAGACAGTGGCTATGTTGTTTTTGGTCTGCTAGTTCCTGCATTGCAAATCCATGCATTACATAAAACCCACATTTGTGGGTTTCTAACCTTCATTTTTCAGTTTTATATAGCGCAGCCCATTTGCGCGGGGCTGCGCTGCATTTAAACATCGCCGATCTCAGAAAAAAAATATATTTTTTTCATGTTTGCATCGGTTTACCATGCCAATGGCCACATATTTGGCCATTGGCATGCTGTCTGTAACATTTGCACACTTTATTTGGAGCTGTCATGGCTCCATTGTGTTATTTGCAGTAACGTACCCAGTTGTCAACTGAGTACATTTCTGCAACTAACATGACTCTTACACGGGCTGGTTTCAGCTTCATGGATCGCTAATCTACTTCATTTGCATGCCTTTCGGCTGCAAGTGGGGTGATTAGCATATCCACGCCCTGCCCGTGTAAGAGTCGTTTTAGCTTTCTCTTACACGGGATTTCGGGCTGTTCCTGGATCGCGATGGCTGCATAGAGTCTTACACGGCTCTTAGACTCCATGCAAGCCATCATGAATCCTGCCCATAGTCTTAATCAAGTTTAATTGTGACAAGATGAAAGCACCTGAAGTTTAAAAAACACACCATTAAAACATTTTTTGACATGAAAAAGACTGAATAAAAGGTAAAAAAACTGTATACATATGAGAAATTGTAATAAAGGCTAAATATACACACCAAAACTTTAAAACCACAGTATAAAACACAAATATATATATATATATATATATATATATATATATATATATATATATATATATATATATATTTATGTGTGCGTGTGTGTGTGTGGGTGTGTGTATATATATGTATATATATATATATATATAAATATATATATATATATATATATATATATATATATATATATATATATATATATATATATATATATATATATATATATATATATATATATATATATATATATATAGACATACATACATACAAACTTATTTAGGTTCTGACTAATATATATTTACATATGTATATTAATGTCCAATAGCGGGACTTCAGGCATAAACAATAATACATTTTTCTGACTAATATTTCTCTGCCCTGAATTTTAATAATGGCACCAGGGATATGCAGTCATTTATTCCAGGGAAATGGATTGCATCTAGTCTAATTTGCCAACTCAGCTCCTTTCCACCCACCCCCTCTAGGATCAACAGGAACATTTTCCAATATAGTAAACAAAAATTGTTTAAAGCCACTACGACAGCAGAATGTCTATACAAAGCATTGCTTGGATTTTGTTAGATATCTCATATTAGTGTTCATATGTCCTTTTACTTAGCTGCCTTTCTGTTTTCTCTACATAAAATGCAGAGCAAGACATATACACCACCCCCTTAGATAGACAATTCCCTTCCTGTGAGTTTGCAGCTGCAGTACTGGATGTCCCAATATATATTTACACTGGCAACACATTCAACATTTTTGGGTACCTTTACTATTTTTTTTCTTTCTTCTGCTTATTGTCACCATTAGATCCTAAAATAGCCTTAATATTTTTACCTTTTTAGTATATAAAAGTGAATCTACTGCCCACTATATCTCTAATTTGTCTGTTTTCTACCAATATTCCCCCAAATTTACTTATGATGTCCCTAATGCTATTGGAACCAGCACCATATTCAAGTACCATAGGTCTAGGGAAGTCTCTACCCTTTTCTACTTCATCATAGTCTAACTGTGGACAAGCATCTACTCCTTCTTCCCCATTTTGAATATTATTGTTATCAGATATCAAAATTGCTCCCTTATTTAATCCTGTTCCCAAGAGGGGTAGATATTGCTTCCCTCTATTTTGAGCAACCTCTGTGCTGATGGTCCTCAAAAAAAAGCTCAGTGTATCCCCTCTCAAGGAACATGTCCTCCAATTTTCTTTTTTCAGTTTCAAACATTATATTATCAGATGCCATCCTCGCCAGTCTAATAAATTGTACCTTAACAAGATTTTTTTTCTGGGACAAAGGAAGCATGCTACTAAAATGTTGATAACTGTTTCAGAAAGTGGGTTTTTGGTAAATAGTAGAAATAGTAGAAAACCTATTTTCTTTCTTCTCTAAGGTGATATCCAAATAATTGATGCTTTTTTTGTCCATTTGGTAAGTGAATTTCAAGAAAGGGGTAGTATTATTAAAATAATCTATGAACCCGGGAATTTCATCAATGCCCCCCCCCCCCCCCAGAGGACAAAAATGTCATCCAAATATCTGAGGTACAATGAAACCTTCTTCTCAAAAGAGGAACCAAAAATGAAGCATCTCTCCCAATTAAGCATCACCAGGTTGGTATAAACAGGGGTGCAGGAAGCCCCCATCACAACTCCCTTGGTCTGTTTGAAGATTTTTCCCTCAAACTAAATATAGTTGTTGTTAAGCACAATCTCCATACATTCCATAATAAGCTTGAACTGTTCTCCATTAACTAAACCAGGCATCATGACTGCTTCACTAAACAGTTCCAATCCATCCTCCTGGGGGATACTAGAGAAAAGATCTTTCACAGCTATTGTTGGAAAGATGACATCATTGTTCCAAAGGGAATGTGTGATCCTACCCAAAAAAATCTCAAGAGTCCCTAACAATGTGGTTGCCCATTTTTTTTTTAAAGGATTCAACAGCCTGTCCACATAAAGGGCAAGGGGATGTGTTTTAGTCCCTGCTGCAGAGACAATGGGTCTAAAAGAAAGGTGCCAGGTCCTTGTGAATCTTAGGAATCCCAAAGAAGGATGAAATTCTGAGGTTATTGTTCCACAAAAACTTGTAACTCTTAACATCCATCTCACCCTGCAGAAATTCAGCCTCCAAAAATATTTTAGGCTGCCTTATGTTGGGCAAAACATACCTGGCAATGATGCACTTTCCTCAACATTTTGGGCAACACTGAGTGGAGAAATTGCACTTGTCACAAACCTGTCTCAGTGACACAATGTGTAAGTGCGATACTTTCAGATAAGGTACCATAGCTGGTTAAGGCATCAAATCCAACTACAAGATACTTTTAGAAAGGGTATATGAACGTCATTTCTTACAACATTTTGGTTAGGACTATAATAGCAAAGAAAAATGATAATATTAAAACTGTTTAATTGCAAGCAATTTATCAGTAATCCTTACATAAGTAAACTTTTCTACTTAGCATATATCATTAATGCTTCACATATGACCTTAATTTAATATGTGTCTGATTTCCTATACATGAAAATACTAACATTTAATATAAAATTATGTTGCCTATGTATGATGGGCACAATACGTTTGTTATAATTATTATGACTCCTCAAATATCCCAATTATGAGATTAGAACAGTTATATGTTGTGAAGTATGTGTTTAACAGGATTACTATTGAAATGTCGCCGTGCCATTGCACAGCTATAAAGTATTCAAACAGCAGATGTTTGAATACTTCATATGTGTGCAGGTTACCTGAACAAATGTCATATTTGCGAATGGACTGTGCGTTCGCAAATATAACGTTCACTTGTGTAAAGGGATCGCTGTATAGTGCGGTTAGGGAAATATATCCCTTTCCTCACTGTAGTACGATCTCAGAGTTGGAATATTAAGTTAGGGGGTGTGGGGGGTGCAGGGGGCTTGCCCCCCTGCAATAAAGGGATGTTAGGTGTAGGAATTAGGAAGTTACAGCAAGGGTGGCATTGTTGTTAATGCCATAAAATGTTGTCAACATTTTCGGCATTAACAGCTGTTTGTCAACAATAGGGCTGTTAGGTTAGTTGTAGTTTCGGTAAAATACTTTGATTATTCATACCCTTTTTGTTTTAATTTTCGAGATATTGATAGTAAACTGTTTAACATACCCCAACCTGTATTGCTCAGCTCATTTAATTGCATCCATCTGAGATATATTTACAAACAGAAAGACAGAATTTTACACAGCAATGCCTTTCCAGAGCTAATTAAAATCATACACTTGCAGGCCTCTTTGAAGTATATCTCCATTCATTCTGAAATTAGTTTTTGTCTAATTTTCATGGTTGAAAAGTAGTTCTTCTGTTGCAATGTCAATTAATAAGGTCAGTTGCAATTTTTGCATGCTTTATTCTATGAATTCAATTCACAGTTGGTACAATAATATTTTAACATTGTGTAAGCCCTAACATCACATTATGTCAGAATTCATCCTCTTTCTCCTTCCAGACAGCAAGGATTAAAAGCCATGCCATTAAGCATTACATTGTTGAACATTGAAACTAGAATCTGTAGGTTAGGAATCACACATGACACAGCTCAATGCCATGTTTCACAGCTTTACTGCTATGTGATTTAAATACTGCCAATGTATCTGCCAAGGAATCCATCAATTGTACAAATGCAGCTGGCAAGGATGTGAATTTTTGTATACAGCCAGTTACATGTCAAACCTGAACTGGGTTCCAGTTAAGACAGATTTTGCTAATTTGACTTTTGCAGACATGGCTAGTGAGGGAGAAAATTGTGCTAAATTTAGAGCACAAGGGTGGAATGTTGAGGAATCCAGAATATTTGTGGTACTCCTTATGAAGCACTACAGCTGCAGGCTGCTTCAGTGGGATTATAACCATCTCAAGGTTAAGGTTGAGGCTTGGAATAGCTTAACCAATGTTGTTTCTAGTGCAACTGGCATTCCACATCCTGGGGAACAATAGCATCACCACTAGAGTGACCCCAAAGAAGTGCAAGCAGGACCTCCTAAGCTGATGAGAGGCTGAATTTAGGACTGTGAACACCCCTCAGTTGTGTAAGTAAACTGACCCATAACCTGTTTATGATATGACATCAGTGATCTAGCCAGACAGCTCAGGTACTCATTATGCTTTCATGTATAGTTCTTTTCTTTTTGTACTGTACAGTTGCAGAGGAAATAGCTGCAAACCATGAGATGCACCAGAAGTGATTAACTCGCTTCACAGAATTTCATTCCCTTAATCAGTAGCATCTTAATAAGGCATACCTCAGCCTCAAGCTCAAGCATGCATACCTTCCCCAGTAACTCTTGCTGCTTGCATTAGGCAATGAGAACACCAGAATAAATGTGGGGATTCAATACCAAGAAACAGCAATTACTTGTTTTATTACTGGATAAGTATTTATAAAATATTACCTGAAATAAATATGTCAGGAACAATGCAATTATGGTAATTGCAATTATTACATTATTACATTATGAATACATATTGCCTACCCTTCATAAGGAAATAAAGGCTGTTCTTTGTTATATCATAGCAGTGATATCTGTTTATTTTATGACATATATGAATGTGGCAAACATATACAATAGTAAATTGTCAGAATTAAGTCTTAGCAAGAAATGTTTTTTGAAAAAAATGCAGTACTTTAACAAGCCATGTCTCTAATTATATCTTTTTGTCTCCCCTCTATATGTCTCTTTTTGGCTTAATTTATTAACAGTTTGTTATTTTCATATCTTGTTGGTAAAAAATAAATGACCCACAGCACGGACAGGTAGGCCAACCACTGCAGCTTGGCATACCATACTTCCACAGATGGCAGCACAGATACCCTGCACTTCAAGTTCACAACCTATCAGTGCTGCCTCAATAACTCCTGTCCTATCTGCTGCAACTGCATCAGGTAGCTCTGCCCCATATACTGGTGCAGTGGTACTGTCCAGGAACAGTATCAGTGGAGGTAGCAATTTTGTCACCCAGCAGGAACTGACAGGGTAAGTGGAGCAAATCTTGGAGATGGCCCTTGGTGCATGTATTGGCAGGGTTGAAAAGGTCCTGTGTTGGATTGCAAAGATAGTGCCATGTCCACCACTGACTCAGGGAACTGCTACAGGAGAGATTGATGACAGCTCTGAAGATAAAGAGAAATGTCTCACTGTTCTCAAGCTAAATGTGGATGTACCTCTGATGGCTGCTACTTATCCCCACTCATGGTGCCCCCGGTCTTTTGTCTCCCTTATCATCCCTGCCTGTCTTGGATGTCCTATATGCCTGCACATACTTCCTATCCTACCCAGACTACCTGATCATCATTCTTAAGTGCCTTTCCCTAAATCTGTCCCCAAGAAAATAATAAAAAATGCATAGCTGTCCCACCAAAAAAATATGCCCCATACATAGCTCTACACCCTGCTTATGTGTCATCTTGACATACCTGATTTGGTCCAATTGACTATACAACATTATTCTGTTGTTGTCATCCACCATTAGTGTGGTAACTCTCCAAAGTCATGAAATTATGTGTACAATTGTACATTATGGTGCTGTCCCACCACTATCCTGTGTATTCCTGTATTCTTTTCCCTGTGACCTACCCTCTGCTTGTCAACACCATTTTCACCACTGTACTACCCACCCCTTATTTCACATATTTAATCTAGTCAGAAAATAGACTCACATACAACACACATGGCCAGAAATGGCCCACAGAAAAGGCTCCACTTTATACCCTTGATGTTTGCATAGACATTGGCATAAGGCAGCAATGCTGAGTGATAGTGAATGTTGTTCAACTTCATTCTACAAAAGCTAATTATTTCAATTTAATCTGCAGTAGTCAGGTTAATTTTACACCCAAATGTGCTTACATTTGATGCAGTGTGACAATACAGAATAAAGGCAGACTTAAGTCAGTACTGGAAAACAGTTACGGTAGTAATTCTTACACTGCCAGTTGCAATGAAGTATGAGTTCCTATGCGGCTTGCTGAAATAATTATTTTTGTGGACTGTTGTTTTTGCAAAGTGACATTGGTTTGATTACAGCTGTAGGTCAGTGTATTAATTCTTGAGATTTCATATTACTTTCATATATTTAATTCAAACATCTGCATTCATCTCCATACACAACATTTCATTAACATACCAATTCAAGAGTGCAGCAAGGCATTTTTGTGAAAGGATTGCAGCAACAACAGTGAAAATTAGTAAGCCAACCTTATACTGCTTCTGTCTTCATGTTTGTAGCACTCTCCTACCCTTTATTTCTATAGCAAACACTTTATTGTACAGAGCTTGTAAGATTAATGATGATTTAATAAGTAAGAGTAACACACCTTACCGATGTTCCTACATGTTTTATAAACCATATTGTTGCTATTCCTGTCTGCATCTATCTCTGTTTCTCTCTGTTCATCCATTCTGCTTCAGTAAGTTGTCACTCTTCTTCAATTGCATTATTTAAATGTGGTGAGACAGTAACCCTTTTGTGGCATGATAAGACAATGCTCACATGTATACATTATTTTTTTTTACTACTTTCAAGGGTTCTAATCCAGCTATACATTTTTTTTTACTACTTTCAAGGGTGCTAATCCAGCCATTAGTTAAGTGTTACTGGCTGGTTTTTGTACACTATCTGATGACTACCTGTTGGCTAAATATTGTTATGAACCATCATTATTCTTTTTCTGTTATAAGCTACTCTGTCCCTTCCTCCATCTCACCCATTCAATGTATCTTCTCCCTTCGGTATCCTTATTCTTCCATCTCTGTAGCTGGCAATGCCTGGCACCAGGCAACAAATGCCTTTGGCCACAGTATTCTGTTGTGCTTCACGCCACTGTGCTTAGTTAAGCATATTAAGCTAAATGCACTTTTAACAAGCTGAACTGCTGGATGTACAGATGACAGTGGTCATTAAGATAATGAAGATGAATACATACATTCACGTTTGCTGAAATCTGCTGTCAAATGTGAACTGTCAGAAGTATGATTTCCTATGTAATGTGCTTATTTAATACTCAGGTGCAAAGGTTTTTCTTGCAGTGCTCTAAATGTTTCAATCCAAATGAATAAAAAATGTTTCAGAATGTTTGTCTGACTCCTGTGTCTGTAAATGTAGGCTACACATTTCCTTAACAAATCATTATCCTGCTGCTATGTTAATGCACTGCTCCCTAATCTGAAGCCTGTTTGCTACTGCTCTTTGCACATAAGTTGGTGCAGAGAAACATAGAATACTACTAATTCTTATTCTAAGTTCAACACTTCAAGATATGATTACACATATGTTAATACTTTGCCATCAGCAGCACAATCCAGCTTGGCAGCACAGCATTCAAAGAGTAACAAAAAACAGATAAGTCTTGTTTTAGATTATACAACATTTGTATGGCTATATTAATTATTAATTTTACTGTAATATCCTCTATTAAAGACATTGATGAAGTCATCCAGACAAAAGTGCTTTATTTCCCCTTTGCAGTCAGAGTTCACTTGTGGCAATTGCAATTAATGCAGTGCTCTTTAGATTCTGTAAATTAAATAGGTAGAAGGTTCAGTGCTCAACATGGGAAACTTATGTGTATCTTATGCTTTTTCCTATATCCACTTCCCATGAGGAGAACACATTCTACTCTACACACAACTCCATTATCCCATTTTTTACAGAAACATCCTCTCTGCAACACATTGATGATGCCATTCTGACAAAAAAGTATACTCTCCCCCTTAGAAGACAGACTTCTCCTGTGGCATATGCCATTAATACATTGTTCTCTACATTGTATAACCAGATAGGTAAGAAGTTCATGGTGCAATATGGGAAATGTGTGTGTGTGTGTGTGTGTGTGTGTGTGTGTGTGTGTGTGTGTGTGTGTGTGTGTGTGTGTGTGTGTGTGTGTGTGTGTGTTTGAGTGGGGGTATTTACAGTTAGGTTAGTATGTTGACAATCAAGAAATAAATAGCAACAGTATCACCAAACCAAAGAAAAACAAGCTTCAAAGCAGGATCTGACCAACGTAATCCACAGAGTAAACGAGTGCCAAGTGGGTAGTTGCAAGAAAATTTATTGATATAAAACAAGCTCTTTCGCTCGGCTAGATACCAAGCTTTTTCAAGTTAAAAATGAATTAAAACATTGGAAACAGTGCCATTTTATATATCTTTCCCTATCACATGGTTAGCTAGTTAGCTGTTAGTCTTAAGTCAATTAACAATTAGTGAGGAGTACTACTTTAGTGAAGCAACACTCATAATTTAAAAAGGAGAAATGCTCATATGTTTAAAAAGAAATACCCATATTACAAAGCGTTGCACATTTGAAACATAAAATACACTGTTTAAAAATGTACGTGCTAATGCTCATGTATTAACTCTAGTAGCAAGTGTGTATACATATAAAACCTGTTAAATAAACTGCATTATCAGTTATGTTAAAAACTGTATTCCTGTTGTCCATAATTTTTGTGTTAAATATATTTGGTGAATGTTAAAACAATTTTAAAAATAGTAGAAATAGAAAACATACATCTGTAGAGAAAAAATTGTTGAAAAAAGTGTACAAGCATAAAGTTTACTGCAGTTAAAAAGTCATGTTGCAGCAGACACCTACAACAGTGAGTGATCTTACTGTGAAGGGTGTGTCTACTTACAAACCTACAAGTGAGCTCTTCTAATTTTGAGAACACTGCTGATGTTAACACTCTCATTTAAATCTGGGGCTCTACTTGCTTCTAACCTGAGTTGCCAGAAAAGTTCTCTATATTCTAGACTTGTTTCCCAGTCGCCACCCCTAGCATTGGGAAGTACTTGTTCCAATACCAAGAACTTGAATTTGAAATTCTTGCAAACCAAGGAATGCTTATATAAAGCATTTGATTCCTTTTGTTTAGAAATGTCATGTAAATGCTTATAAATTCTTCTTCTAAAAGGCCTTTCTGTTTTGCCAATATAGAAACTAGTGCAGGTGGTACAGAACCCTAAGTATACCACTCCTTTGCTGCCACAGTTTGTAAAAACTTTTCTTCTAAACAGAAAGTTCCTAGAAACAATGTAAATACTAGGGATGTCAAAAATAGTGTTACATTGTTTGCAGGCACCACATTTAAAGGTGCCTGCTTTGGGCAATTGAGTGTTCGTTCTGGTATGGTTGTTCCCTTCAAAAATTTCTTTGAGGTTGGTGTCCCTCTTTCTAATAAACTTTGGGTGTGGTGGTATAATATTTTTCAATTCATCATGTAGTGAAAGAACTGGCCAATGTCTGTGGAAAATTTCCTTGACAATACACTGCTGATGTCATCCCTTCATTGATGCTGTATGCTTCTCTTGTAATCAGTACTCTTCTTTGGTGTTGGCTACTGATAATGTCCTGTATGGATGGTGTAACTGATTATGTAGGTGGTTCTAATCCATCCTTACACAAATAGTGTGACTGTAATTACCATCATATACTGTTGGCCACCTCGCAACCACCTTTAAAAACATTTCTCCTTAAGACATGGATTTACAGTGGCAAACTGTACACTAGCAAATCCTAACATCCCCAGGGAAAATAACTTTTTGGCTACACAATGATTACATAATACTACCATAACTGTAGAATCCCACAGGAGGAATGTGAGTTCCCCTGTGTTGCGTGGCTTTGATACTGTGCATTGTACATTGTGTAACTACATATGTACGATGTTTGAGGTCAGCTGTGGTTGTGTCTTTCACCATCATACTGTGTATACTACTGTTCAAATGCATATACAATGTATAGCTGTACAGTGTTATCAGGCACTTTGATCACTTTTTAGCATAAACATCCAACAAATAAACAGTGTTGATGTCATCCATTTAGATGTGCACTGTCACAGTTGTACCACAATATGTTGCATGGCTCTTGCAATGCAGGCGCTAGTCTGTAGCTTGTGATTTTAGGTAGTTAGTTCAAATCCAGCCATCTCTGGTCAGACAGCATTGTGTCAGTCTTATTGCAACTGTACATATTGCTAACACTGTTGTTAAACACATCTAAAGTGTACATGTAGGAATGCTGATTCCTCTTACAAAAAGCTATAATTTCTCAAATAGCAGCACTCTTTTTCAGAGTAATAATGACATGCAATGCTCTTCTTCAGAGTAATAATGACATGTTATTACATTTACCTTTTATGACATAGAAATAAGAAGGTTGAAAATGCACTACCAAAACATGTGGCCACGAATTCTGACCATAGTTTTACATTTCGGGTTATAGACCAGATAGGTGGTACGAACGGGGGGGGGGGGTCCTATTTCTTTATGGTTAGAAAGATGTGAATTATTATGGCAACTTAAGGTAGATGCCTTTAGGTACCCAGGTATCAATGATGTTTGCTCCATATCTTGTATCTTAAAATTAAGGAGCTTAATGAGATAGTCAATTTGGGTTAAAAATACGGTAATATTCAGTGTATAAGTATAATAGGTTCATAGGTTCATACTAGGCTATCTGCCCTAGGGCATTTATAAGCCTAGCCAGAGTGTGTTTGGCTTTCGCCACCCATTTTAAATTAATTTTGCTATGCCTTTTTTTGAGGTTAGTATACTGTGCCTCTGTCTAACAGTGACACAGAAGTGATAGTCGGGGTAAACCTATGATCTCCCATCCACTCATCAAGATTCCTCTTGAAGAGAGTCAATGTGGGACTCTGCCTAACCTGGACTGGGATTTTATTCCAGAGTGAAGGGAGCCTCTGGGTTATGAATCTGTCCCTCCAGCATGTCCTATTTATTTCAGTGCTGAGGTTCAAGTCTCTCGAGCGTAGCTCGATGGGATTTGGATTTTCTGAGGTGCAGCATGTCCATTAATTCCGGGTTGGACATGGCTTTATACGTCAGGCACAGATCGCCTCTGAGCAGGCGGTATGCCACTGAGTAGAGCTGGAGTTTCTTTAACCGGGCAGCATATGGCATCTGTTTGAGCCCTTTGATCCTCTTGGTGAGGTACTTTTGGGGTCTTTCCAGTTGCTGTAGGTGTCTGGTAAGGTACATCCCAAAAGGGGCATTGTACTCAATTATGGGCCTGATAAGGGATGAGTAAAGAGGTACGATGATTCCCCTGATCTAGATGTGAATCCCTTCATGATTAGGTGGGCTATATAAAATGTTTTTCTAACCACTTTGCCCACGTGGTTGTCAAATGAGAAATTGCTATCAACTTGGGTCCCCAGGTCCCTAATGACTTCTTCTGTACTTAATGGATTACCACCTATGTGGTAATTTGTGGGCACTTTGTTTTTGCCAAAGGGGATGACTATACACTTTTTGGCGTTTAGCTTGAGGCCATGGCTCTGGCACCAGTTGTCTGTTTCTATGAGGCCCTTTTGGAGGATGCTTGTGTCAGCTGGAGAGTTGATTATGGCGCCCAGTTTGCAGTCATCTGCGAACTTGGTCAGTCACAGTCCTTCCGTGTTGGCCTGTACTGCCGAGAAATATATACCGAACAAGAGAGGTCCCAGGACTGAGCCTTGTGGGATGCCACTTGTAACTGGTTTGGAGTCTGACATGACTCCAGCAATTCTAACCATGTGGGTTCTGTCCTTGAGCCAGTTTGCAACCCATCTAGTGACATAGGGGTTTATATTTAAGCTGGTGAGCTTATCTATAATGCCCGAGTGAGGTATTGTATCGAAGGCTTTTGCGAGGTCCAGGTAGGCTGTGTGGACCACCTTCCCCTCGTCAATGGCCTTGGTGACTGTTTCAAAGAAATCGACCAGGTTTAAGAGGCAGGATCTGCCCTTAACAAAGCCAAACTGGGTAGGATCCAGTGTCTGTAGGTCCCCAATATCTTTATTTATGAGGTCCATGATGATCCTTTCCATAGCTTTGCAGAGCAAGCTAGTCAGGCTTATGGGGCGATAGTTTCCAGGATCTGTTGAGGCACCACCTTTGTGGAGAGGGACCACTGTTGCTGTACGCCACTCTTTGGGTACATATCCTGTAGTAAGGCTAAGATTGAACAGTAGTTTTATGTTTGGGTTTAGCTCTTCTTGGAGTTCATGTAGGACGCAGCCTGGGACACCATCTGGTCCCATTGATGCTGTGTTTTTTGCTTTGGAGAGGGCGGCTCTTACCTGAGCATCTGAGATGTCAGGGGGGCAGCACTCTGTTGGGATAGATATTTGCCCTTTTGGTGGGGAGAGGGGGGAGAAGTTTGCACTGAACCTGTCAGCTAGGATGTTGGCAATGTCTGTGGGCTCGGTGTATTTTTTGTCATAATGTATTTTATTATTATTATTAATATTATTAATATTATTATTTTGTGTGTGTCTCTAAATGATTTGTAGGATTGTATCTAAGTATGTTTATTATTTTATATTAAGGGAGTTCTGTGATATGTGTGGGAAGGTTTTTACTTTTTCACCTTTTCATTAATTGATTTTTACCACTTAACAATCATGTGACTAATTCAGTTTGTATTTAAGGACAACTTGTGTTACTTTTAAATTATGTCTGAAAAAGTACTGACACTGTTTCTGTACGAAAGCGCTTACATTATATTATTACATTTTTCTTTGCAGTTAATTTTCCGGAGTTATTTTTTGTGTACCACTGATTTCTGGTTCCTTTTTTGTTTTTAGTAGTTTGTTTTTCCATTTGGATACATTCCTCAACACTGGCTTACACACAGACAATAGTTATGGCACAGTCAGAGGGCCACCTTTTCCAGGTCTTGCGTACAAGGTGAGGCATTCATACCCTTTATCACAGGAAAGTGTTGTAAGCCCTTCAAGGGTGTTCTTCATGCTATAACTGATATGCATATTTCTGTGCCATCCATAATTAGTATGCATCTGTCTGATATCTCTCCTGGCATGTGTTCAGAAATTACATGTTCTAATTGTTTATTATGCCATTCATTGCTGATAGGCATTACCTAGTCCCAAAAGAATTATACTCTGGTTTTATATGTCTTCATCCAGACATTTCTTTATTATTGCTATTGTTTTCATCACAATATACAGCTTAATGTCAGATGAGGGCTTCCATAAATGTCCTTTAATCTATGGCATGCTGCCAGAGCATCAGAAACTGTGACTGGTCCTCTGTTACAACACTTTCTTATGTGTTGGTGCTATTGAGTTGCTATTATGTTACTGATCCCTGTAATTCCATGCAAGCATGCCCAATATAATGATGTCTGAGATGTTTCCAAATTAGCAATGGAAAACTTGCAATCATGTAACATAATCTCATCACTGTTGTCATTTATCACATACGTATGATGTCATTTATCACATACGTATGATGTGTGTTGTTATATTACCATTTAGAATTTACATGACTATACAACACTTGCTTGTCTATTACATGTTTACAGGTGACAAACCCCTTTCCTTGTGGGTACCACTGACATTTCTTTGCAAAAACACGTCCATTTATGATGTACATGACATTACTGCTGTAAGGTCTATTGGTTTTTGTCTTTGCATGCTGAGGTGGAGAATACAGCAGTGAGGTTGGCTTGCATACATAAATTCCTTGTATATATGTCTCATATGCAATAACTGCAGTCTATACATTCAAGCCATATGTCTAGTCTGCCCATGCTAAGTGTTATCTCAAGTCAGCATTTTGTTAACAAGCATATCATATTGAAACTCCTGTTTGTTATGCTGCAGCTCTATAACCCTATCAAATGTTTTATCAGCATGTCTGTTTTTATTTATGCCCATAACACCAGTACTGACATTGACATTTTAATTATCATTACATCAGTATGTCAGGATTTATGTTCAAAATATTTTTTTGGTAGTTCAGCACATTTGATTGTGGTATATGACTATACTTTATTCATTTCCCCTTCCCTATGAATTATTATGCAATACAAATTATTATTATTCGTATACAATTACTCAGTTTCACTTCCCTCCTTCAGAATTCTTTCACTGTACTTGCCCTTGATATTTCAGGGCTACAGCTCATGCTTGTTTCTTAGTTTTTGCCTATAAGCAGGCCATTTTGTTTGCATTCAGTGCTCATACATGCAAGCACCTTTACATGGCCAAAAACAATTGCTGGCCATGAAAAGGTCCTTGCAAACATGTAGGTGTGATGAGCAGAATACATATTTGATGAGCGGTGTTGCCCATCATGCCAACCTTAATTACAACAGTGCCTACACAATTGTTAATAAATCCTAGGGAGTGAGTATTACTGATACATGTTCACCAGACCAGATATTTCTCTCATGTATCCTTGTACAAGTCTGAACCCTCCTGCACTAAAGATATTAAAGGGTTAATGGTAAAATGTGACTAAGGTAAATGTTATTTGACTACTATTCTTACCTTAAACCTTACAAGAAAGAGAATAACATTGATTTTGTTTTTTTTTCAAGAAACATAATAATAGCATACCTTGTCTTCCTGCCTTTTTAAGCCAGGTTAGTGCTGAATTCAGGGCTGTGTTACAAGTTTCTGTGTTTGCCCATACCTTACTTGGATAGAAGGAAGTTTCTCTATTCACCTGTGAGAGAGGGGAAGCTTTGAGCAGCCTATCTGTCTCTGGAGGAGTGGTTTCAGCCCAGAAATTAGTAGTTTATTGACCATTTTGAGCTAATTTCTATCTCTTTCATTTTCCTGCTATGAGTTTGCATGCTGGACAGTGCCAGTTAGCTAGGGTATAACTATTCCCAGATCCACAAAGTCTACTCTTCAATTTTTCCCTTGGAACTAGACAAACTTTCAACTTAAGCACTCAAACCATTCACTTCTCAGCCTGACACTTGCTCAAAACTCATAGCAAGCACTAATAAACCTTAGCACTAGACCCCACCTATAATGTAGAGAAGGACAAGGCTGTCTATTCGACCTTACCAGCCAATCAGTAAAACAGCTCACTGTACCTATCCAGGCATGTCCAAAGGGCAGTTTCAGGTGTACTCTCTGGTCCAAATGGTGAATCTGGGCATTTTGAGGCAATGTTACAACTGCTTCATGTACACAGACAACCCTCTCCTCCTACCACCAAACACTAATACATGTGAGAGATGCAATTATACAGCCAAACTGGAGGCTGAGCTCTCTCAACCCAAGACTGGACCAGACAGTCAAGAGAAGAAGGGAATTACTTGCATCACACCACCAGTCTCACATAGACCTATGAAACCAGCACCAGCAAATAACACACATAAATACACAAAAACAAACTCGGAGGCTCTAAATAAAAATCTGCAAAAGCAACAGAGACCTCCAAAGCAGACATCCAAGCAACCTCCACCTCCCCCAACACAAACCATGAAACACATACTTCACAAAACCAGTGTGCCATGAAATCACAGCCCTTAAGGCAAATAACATACCAAACACACTAGTAATAGGTGACTCTATAGTCAGGCACACTGACGTCCCACTCACTAGGCTGAACAAGGAGAAGGTTACTGTTAGCTGTCTGTCGGGTGCCAGGATTCACCACATAACACAAGCACTCAGGTCACTCCAGAACAAGTACAAATATGACTCTGTCATTGTTCATGTTGGTGTGAATGACCTGAGCCATACCTCCCTAGACTACATGAAAAGAGACATTGAAGTGCTCTCTGATCACATAGCTCAGGCCAGTATATCCCTGACCCTGAGTAGCATCCTGCCCTCACCAAGAATGATGCCATGGTATAAAGAAAAAAATATCAATTTCAACAATTGGCTAAGTTTCTGGTGTCATTCAAAGGGGATTCAGTGTCTGTCAGCCTGGGATGACATGCTTGACAAGCCATGCTGCTTCGCTAGAGATGGCTTGCACCTGTCACCCTTAGGCTTTCGAATACTGGCCAAGGTTCTTTCCACCCCCATAGTGCCTTTTTTAGGCAAGGCTCAAAAGATAAACCCACCACTGTAAATAGCACAAGTAACAAAAAACTGAGGGTAATGCTACTCAATGCCAGAAGTCTAAACCTCAAAATGCATGCACTCGAGGCACTCCTCAGTATGGAGAAAATTGATATATGTGCAGTAACAGAAACCTGGTTTAAGGATCCAGAGAGCATCCCAGCACTACCAGGCTACGACTCATACCATACAGTTCGGCCACAAAACCCGGACCGAAATACAAAAGGCAGGGGCTAATCCATATTCATCAAGGATGCCCATACCTCCAGGTTAGTGGCACAGCATGATGCTTCATAGATCATCCACATCCAACTAACAATGGGCAGAACTGCAATTCAAATTGTAGCATTCTACAGATCACCGACCATGTCCCAGGACCCTCAATACTGCATTTCTGGAAGCACTGGGAAACATAAAGGTCCTACCAAATACCCTGATATTGGGTGATTTCAATTACCCAAACATTAAATGGGAGAACTACTCAAGGACTAACTCCCTTGCCCAACATTTCCTAGCATTTATAAACTCAAACACCCTGGATCAACTGGTCAACACCACCACCAGAGGTGACAACATATTGGACCTGGTCATCACCAACATGAGCGACCGGTGTTCAACTCTGGAGGTCAACCCTTCACTGGTTAGATCTGACCATAAACTAATCACTCTGCATATCCACATTCCGCCCCCACCCCCAGTCAAAGAAACCACCGTGAAAAACTTTTCAAAAGCAAACTTCACGTTACTTAAGACCGAGGTGGAAAGTTTCAAATCCCCCATGCTAAAGGATAACGCTGCCCAAGATGCAAAATCCTTTACTAATGCACTCTACGGGCACCTACAAGAATGCATGGATCATGCTATCCCAAGCAAAACCAAGGCTCACTCCTCCAAGAAAAGGAAACCTGTCTTGTGGACCCCTGCCATAAACAAGATATACAATAGAAGGAGGAAACTAGTACAGAAAAGAGTAAAATCCCAAGAGGGGAAGACATCCCTGATCAGTATCAGCAAGAAACTACGATCCCTCATAAAATCATCCAAGGCTAGCTTCGAAAGAAAAATTGCCTAGGACTCCAAAGATAACCATAAGGTATTCTTTTGCGATGGCAAAAATCTAAGTGGCAATTCCCAGATCTGCTTGGAGTTAGCACAGAATGGCACAAAATACACTGAACCGACTGATATCGCCAACATCCTGGCAGACTGGTTTAGTGCAAATGTCACCCCCCTCCCACCCCCAAAAGGGCCCATAAGCATACCAGAAGAATGTAGTGCCCCTGAAATCACAGACACTCAGGTTAAAACAGCCCTCTCCAAAGCAAAAAACACAGCATCAATGGGACCGGATGGTGTCCCAGGCTGCTTCCTACATTAGCTCAAAGATGAACTAACCCCTCACCTAAACACACTGTTCAAATTCAGCCTCTCCACAGGCTATGTGCCCATAGAGTGGCGCACAGCAACGGTTATTCTGCTCCACAAAGGTGGAGCCACAACAGACCCCAGGAACTATCGCCCTATAAGCCTGACTAGCTTGGTCTGCAAGGCTATGGAGCGCATCATCATGGATCTCATTAACAGAGACATTGGGAACCTACAAACACTGGACCCTACCCAGTTCGGCTTTGTTAAGGGCAGATCATGCTTCCTAAACCTGGTGGACTTCTTTGAGACAGTTACC
Organism: Protopterus annectens; assembly: GCF_019279795.1. Taxonomy (NCBI): domain Eukaryota; kingdom Metazoa; phylum Chordata; order Ceratodontiformes; family Protopteridae; genus Protopterus; species Protopterus annectens. Next base: position 168,164,958 of record NC_056738.1, read on the forward strand.
AAGGATATAGATGAGGGAAAGGTGGTCCACACAGCCTACCTAGACCTCGCAAAGGCCTTTGACACCATTCTCCATTCTGGTATTATAGAAAAGCTCACCAGCCTGAACATAGACTCCTACATCATGAGATGGGTTGCCAACTGACTCATGGACAGATCCCACATGGTAAGAGTTGTGGGAGTTAGGTCTGACTCTAAACCGGTTACAAGTGGTATTCCCCAGGGCTTAGTCCTAGGACCCCTCCTGTTCAACATATACTTCTCAGAGGTACAGTCAAGCACAGGAGGACTATGGCTGACCAAGTTCATAGACGACTGCAAACTAGGGGCCATAATTGACTCTCTGGCTGACACAGACATCCTCCAAAAGGGTCTCACTGAGACAGATACCTGGTGTCAAAACCATGGCCTCAAGCTAAATGCCAAAAAGTGCATCGTCATCCCCTTTGGAAAAAACAAAGTACCCACAAATTACCACAAAGGCGGTAGCCCCCTAAATACGGAAGATGAAATAAGGGATCTGGGGACCCAAGTAGATAGTAATCTCTCCTTTGATAATCACATTGCCAAAGTGGTTAGAAAATCCTTCTGTGTGGCCCACCTAATCACAAAAGGGTTTGCATCCAGATCAAAAGAGGTCATTGTGCCCCTCTATGCATCACCCATCAGACCCATCATAGAGTACAATGCCCCATTTGGGATGTACCTTACAAGACATCCACAACAGCTGGAAAGACCACAGAAGTACCTCCCAAAGAGGATTACTGGCCTCAAATAGATGCCCTATGCAGCTCGACTGAAGAAACTCCAGCTGTACTCGGTTGCATACTGCCTACTCAGAGGTGATCTCTGCCTGACATGCAAGGCTATGTCCAACCCAGAACTGATGGACATGCTCCACCTAAAGAAAACCATATCCCCTCGAGCCACACGCTCTAGGGGATCTAAACCTCACCACAACAATAAATAGGATGTGCTGGAGGGATAGATTCCTGTCCCAGAGACTTCTGATTCTCTGGAAGAAGATTCCAGTCTACATTAGGCAGAGCTCCTCACTAACACTCTTCAAGAGAAACCTTGACCAGTGGATGGGAAACAGGAAGTTTACCCTGGGGATCACTTCAGTGGCTCTGTTGGACAGAGGCACAGAGAACTAATCTAAGGGGGCAGCGAAAGCCAACACATTCTGGCTAGGCTTATAAATGCCTTTGGGCAGCCAGCCTAGTACCTACCTATGAACCTGGAAATGACCATAACAGTAAGGAAACATTGTTTAGGTAATTCAAAAGAAATACAGGAAATTAAGCTCATTTTAGAAATGATACTTGTTTCAATTTAAACTTAAAAGTTTCTGTTTACTGAGCAACAAATGAGAGCAGCAAAAAGTTTCCAAGTTATAAGCCAATGTAACTATGGGTTGTTTACTTTGACAATACCTCTCAAGTGTACCTCATTACGAGCAATGTACCTCATTTGGAGTCTTAAAAAGTTCATGTTCCTCAAAGTTCCACATTGAAAGACTGTCACACATTTAGTGTTAGGAATTTTTTTAAGTGAAATCTATGGTAAATATAAATGAATCATATTAATTCATTAAAATATCTTCTTTATAAGTAAAACCAGCATATTTTAACCATTCTATGGACTTCCTAGTTGAAATTGTTAGTAAGCCATTAGTATATGTTCCACATTTTGCCCATTTGTTCCCCATTATGAGGGCTAGTGTTCCTCATTTTGGAGATGGAAGGTTGAGAGCTATGACTTTGACTGAGTTATTCTTTTACTACAGGCCTAGAAAAGGAAAACATAAAAAGTTGCCACTGTTTTGTATGTTTGGTAATATAGATGATATGTATATGTAGTTGCAGTGAAATTAAACAAAATACCCAAAGCTCAACATTTACAAAGTTGACTTTGCAAACATCGACACACTGCTATGCATGCACTGAGCAACAATCTCATCACATGCGAAACTTAAACTGGAAAATAAAAAAAAATACATCATTCTTTGCAGGGAGACTTGTGCTACACCCTCACACACACTGATAATTATATATATTGACTCTGGGATTGCACATTTTCAGGGAATGAGCATATTTCTCTACTCCGACAATTGTGCAATCTCACACGCCTGTCGACTATAAGTTTAATCCAACATATTTTGTCAGCTAAACAGATGTCAACCAACAACAGATTCAACATCTTACTCAGACAGCAAAGCCAAGACCAAGTAGCAATAGCAGTACTCCAAATCAAACTGCTCAGTACGATGCTGCAAAGTTTACGAACACGATTTATTTAACATATAAGCTTTAAGTGTGCAAAGTAATCATACACTTTTCGTCAGGGCTCCTGCCCCAACTTCTTCAGAAACAGCAACTAACAATTACAATACACTTTTATATGTGTAACCCCACCCCCCATCAACAGTACATTTAATCAATTAATTAATTACATTTTATTATATTAAAAACAATATTAAAAACAATATTCCTGAATGGTTTAAATGAGCATATACACAACACAAATCAACATCAATGTGAACCTTGCATATTTTAAAAACCTTTTGTATATGTTTACTTCTATTCTATACTCTATAATTTTTATATTATTTATTTAATCTATTTTATTTAATTTTATTTTGTTATATTATAAACTATAAACTCTAAATCTGAGGCACAATGTTGCCCAAGCCTATCCTACTAACCTTTGGCACTCATTGATAAAATTAATCTAATGTTTAAAAGTTTAAAATACTAAAACTATTAAAAATATATATATTTAAACGTAAATTTATCAGAAGGATAACCCTCTGCATTTATATTTACAGTGTCTCATTCAATAGATTCAATGAATTCATCTCAAATCTAAACAAATGTTTATAACATGTATATATAAATATATAAATATGTATAAAAATATATATATATATATATAAAAATATATATAATTATAAATATATGTATATATATAAAATGTTAGACTCAAAAAACAGGTCTTATTAAATTAATAATGCTTTTTCTAATGAGTGAAAATAAAATATATAATATAAATATAATATGGATCTACTCCTTTTAACTTCTAAACTGTTCTCAATGTTTACATCCATATTTACAGAGTTGTTACATTCGGTTTTCATATTTATATTTATATTTATATTTATGTACATAATTATTTACAAAATTGTTTAAATATAATAACTTCATCTGTCTAAATTTTTCAATCTAAGTATACATTTAATAGAACACATTTCGTTTAAGCCTGGGGTTCTCATTGCGTTAGTTCTCAGTTGCCAAAGGAGTTCCAGCTTTTCCAAAAACAAACTTTCATTGCCTCCCCTCCCATCTGAGTTAACTTGATCTAAAACTCTAAATTTAAAATTGTGGTTCGAATATGTGTCAATGTGTCTAGCTAACGCATTGTCCATTTTCTTGGCATTAATATTATATATATGTTCTTTTTAGTTTTAGTTTTTAAGTTTTACACATCATTATGATGTCAATAGTATAGAATATCTAGATGTATCCCTAAGAAAAGATTATGAAAGAAACATGTATTTATCAAAAATTTTTAGGAAAGAGACACATTCGAATATGTATCTCCATTTTACCAGTTGCCATCCGAAACATCAGAAAAAGTCGGTAGTAAAAGGGCAACTGGTAAGAGCAGCTCGAATGACATCACTAGAGGAAGAATTCAATGAAGAATGTGAATTAATTTTAGAATTCTTCACATTAAGAGGCTACCAATATGACCTACTAAGTGAATTATTAATGGAAGTAAAATTTAAAAGAATGGAGGGTGTATATCAACCTATTTTAAATTTTGAGTTAGAAGCAAGGCAGGACAGTATAAGAAATAGAGAAATAACTGTAGGAGAAAAAGAGAAAGAGGAGGTCCCATTTGGTTGTAACTTTATTTGTACTTACAACTTGGACTCAAAATTAATATTTAATATATTGGTGAAGAACTGGGAATATTTACAAAATGACAAATACTTTTGTGATTTACTACCAAGTAAACCTAAGATAGTATACAAACGTGGAGCGAATTTGAAAGAAATCTTACAAAAGAAATGTGTGTCTTTAACAACTAAGAGAGGAATGTCAAAGTGTTTAATGTGTAACTGTTGCAAGTATATAGAAAAAGGAGAGAATACAGAACGCTGGTTAAATACAGCTGCAACAGTAAACAGGTAGTCTACTTAGCGAATTGTCAGTCATGCCAAGCGTTTTACATAGGAAAGACTGACAGGAAACTAGTAGACAGGATCAAAGAACATATATATAATATTAATGCCAAGAAAATGGACAATGCGTTAGCTAGACACATTGACACATATTCGAACCACAATTTTAAATTTAGAGTTTTAGACCAAGTTAACTCAGATGGCAGGGAAGGCAATGAAAGTTTGTTTTTGGAAAAGCTGGAACTCCTTTGGCAACTGAGAACTAACGCAATGAGAACCCCAGGCTTAAACGAAATGTGTTCTATTAAATGTATACTTAGATTGAAAAATTTAGACAGATGAAGTTATTATATTTAAACAATTTTGTAAATAATTATGTACATAAATATAAATATAAATATAAATATGAAAACCGAATGTAACAACTCTGTAAATATGGATGTAAACATTGAGAACAGTTTAGAAGTTAAAAGGAGTAGATCCATATTATATTTATATTATATATTTTATTTTCACTCATTAGAAAAAGCATTATTAATTTAATAAGACCTGTTTTTTGAGTCTAACATTTTATATATATACATATATTTATAATTATATATATTTTTATATATATATTTTCATATATATATATATTTTTATACATATTTATATATTTATATATACATGTTATAAACATTTGTTTAGATTTGAGATGAATTCATTGAATCTATTGAATGAGACACTGTAAATATAAATGCAGAGGGTTATCCTTCTGATAAATTTATGTTTAAATATATATATTTTTAATAGTTTTAGTATTTTAAACTTTTAAACATTAGATTAATTTTATCAATGCGTGCCAAAGGTTAGTAGGATAGGCTTGGGCAACATTGTGCCTCAGATTTAGAGTTTATAGTTTATAATATAACAAAATAAAATTAAATAAAATAGATTAAATAAATAATATAAAAATTATAGAGTATAGAATAGAAGTAAACATATACAAAAGGTTTTTAAAATATGCAAGGTTCACATTGATGTTGATTTGTGTTGTGTATATGCTCATTTAAACCATTCAGGAATATTGTTTTTAATATTGTTTTTAATATAATAAAATGTAATTAATTAATTGACTAAATGTACTGTTGATGGGGGGTGGGGTTACACATATAAAATTGTATTGTAATTGTTAGTTGCTGTTTCTGAAGAAGTTGGGGCAGGAGCCCTGACGAAAAGTGTATGATTACTTTGCACACTTAAAGCTTATATGTTAAATAAATCGTGTTCGTAAACTTTGCAGCATCGTACTGAGCAGTTTGATTTGGAGTACTGCTATTGCTACTTGGTCTTGGCTTTGCTGTCTGAGTAAGGTGGACCGTTTTGTGAACTTGGTCGTTTTTGTTTTTAAACAGATTCAACATATTTTACTGGATTTGTACATACATACATACATGTATATGTATATATATATAATATATATATATATATATATATATATATATGTATAGATATATATAATGTGTGTGTGTGTGTGTGTGCATTTATGTTTATATGTACATGGTTATGATGTTGATTGTTTATTGTATATCACATTTACAACTGGCATATGAACAAAGTCCTGTTGAATACAAGGTCCATGATTGCTGTTATAGTTGACCAGTGCTTTTTTGACTATAGTAATGTACTGAAAGATTTACTGTGGCCATGGTTGCATCATTGTGTGATCATGGAAATAAAATATTTAAGCAAAGGGGCCTGGGAGCAGAGCCACCATGTTGGGGGTATGAGGGCAAAGCTCCCACATAAAGCAAGTAATATTGTACATTTCACATTTTTGAGACTTGCAACTGTGTTGTTACTATTAGTATTTGGTGTTTAAATGGGATTAATTGCAAAATGTAGCTATATGTTTCCATTTTGCAATGGGTTGGTGTACACAGATCAGCTGTGTCAATTCACACTGAAGTCAAATTTCCAGCACTGACATAAGGAGTGTTTACCAGTACATTCATGACTGAGGATATGCTCAAAATATATGACATTAGAGAGCTTTAAAAATAAATACATGTTTTTTTTTTTTCAAAAAGCAATGAAAACGTAAATACAATAAATACACTGTAGTTACTTACACAGGTGAATGATTATAGAACAGCAATTATTAGTGGAGGGAAGGTCTAGTGTGCTCATTCATCAGTTTCTGGTTGATAAATGAACTCTCTAAGATTCATCTTATTTAGCTGTAGTTCTTGTTTGACTTGTTGTTCTCTGCCTGATTATTGCTGATCTCTGTCTGCATATGATTTTGGACTGAAGATATTCCTTTAAGGCTTGGTTACTTCTAGTTTTTTATCTTTTTCTTATATTGTATTTTTTGGTTAAGTATTTTATTTTTTGGAGTTTTAAGAGGTCTTGACTAGGGTCAGTTAGAAAAGTATTCTTTTGCAGACGGTGAATAACATCCAGCTAATTATTGGGAGGAACTGAGAAATAGCAGTATTCATTTAACTACAAAGATTTATTGGCATCTTATTTAGCAATAGTGGTTGTCTGACTTGCTGTTCTTTGCAAAACTATTGCTGATCTCTGTCTGCATTTGATTTTTCATATCCACCTACCCTGCTCTTGCTGTACTTTTAAACTTGGTGGATTTTGAGTTACCCATCCTTGCTATAAATCTGATTTTGGACACCGCCAAGTCTCATCAGCTCATTTTATTGAGCAATAGGAGATCAGTTGGGAAGGCCCCTCTCCCCTTAGTTTTTTAAACTTGAGTTGTCTTCTGTTTCCTACCTTCCCACTTACTAAAAAAATTGCACTTTATTCAGCTGCTTTTACTGTATTTCTGCTTCTTCCTACTTTATTTAGCTTTTTTAAAGAGTTAGTTGCATTTAATCTGCTGCATGTATTACTGCTTGTTAGTAGCCTGATTACATTGTAACCGATATTCTAAGCCTCTTAGTTTTGATTTAAGCACTTGCGCTTCAAACTAGTTGTCTTAAATAAGGAAGGTTTGTGGTCTACAACCTTGTGGCAGGAGAGGTAGCTTATACCCCTCTGAGTTGGGAACTGACAGTTGAAGGCTTATTGTGTCTACAATTCTTAAAGTGCCTTAGTTCTGGTTTAAGCACTTGGGCTCCAAACCAGTTATTTTACAATACAAAGGTTTCTGGTCTTCATTATTGTGGCATTACTGTCTAGAAAGATTTTTTTAAACTAGTAGAGCATCTACTCAGACCACTCCGCAAAACACCCAAACACTTCTAACAACAAAACAGGCCAGGTGAAAATGTAGAAAACTGTTTTATTAAAAAAAACAAAACCATAAAAATCTGTAGTGCTTCGGCTGTACAAGCCTTTACATACTCTGTAACGGCTTGTACAGCCGAGGCGCTAGAGATTTCTATGTTTTTTTTTTAAATAAAACAGTTTTATACATTTTTACTTGGCCTGTTTCCATTGTTAGAAGTAGTAGAGCATCTACTCTGTGCATAGCTGAGCATTGCTCATCAAGTTCCTTGTCTTATTGACCTACTCAATATTTAAATTTCCATCACTTCCCTAGTAGATCAGTATCCATGGATATGCACTTTACAACTTTCTCTGTGGCCAGTCTGGCTGAGATGGGTATTCTGAGGCATTGTAGCAATTGCCTCATGTACACTGACAGCCCACTTATTCTTAATAAAACAGATAAAGTATAGGAGAGGTGTAAATGAACTTTTATGATGGAAGTAAATGGCAAAATTCTCTCATACAACCATAACTAATCCTATAGAGGTTGCCAGTGACACTTGCACCATGCCTACTGCACAGGGTAAAGACCCTACAAATAAAACTTCTTATGCAGAGGCACTTACAGGTAACATTCCTAAAACACTATGACCTTCTGCACAGTACAATTGAAGAAATGGTCCTCAGCTGTCATATAAACACTCCATTAAAAACTAACCACAGTTACACATAGTAACACTGTATCAATTGCCTCTGCTGCTAGGCCCTTAAGGCAAACCAGTGCACAGCAAAATTTCCTGGTCATTGGAGATTCTATAGTGAGGCACACCAATGTCCCTCTCACCAGACTGAGTAAGGAGACAGTTATTGTTAGCTGTCTTTCCTGGGCTAGGATCCATCAAGTACACATGCTCTCAGATCATTGAACCACAAGTACCAGTATGACCCTGTCATAGTCCATGTGGGTATTAATGACCTGAGAAGTACCTCCCTTGACTATATGAGTGAGGCATGATTGAGCTCGATGATTATGTGTCTCAGGCAAGTACAAGCCTAGCACTGAGCAACATATTACCTTGTCCAAGGATGATGCCATGTTACCAACACTAAATAATTGATTTTAACAATTTGGTTTGCTTCTGGTGTCAGTCCAAGGGGGACATGATTGACAGATCATGCTTCCTTCCCAGGGAAGGACTGCACTTATCCCCTCTAGGCTTCTGGATATTGGCAAAGACCTTTTCCACCCCATAGTGCTTTTTTTAGGCAATGCCAAACTGATAAACCTACCAACTTAACTGAACCTATGAAAGAATATCTGAAAGTGGTACTGCTCAATGTTAGAATTCTTAATAAGAAACTCAACTCCCTGAAAGCCTTCCTGTCCCTAGAGAGTGTAGACATCCATGTAGTAATGAAGACACGGTTTAAAGTTGCACAGAGTACCCCAGCAATGCAAGATTATAATGCCTTTCACACCTTTAGACCAGCTTTAAAGCCAACCTCACATACAGACTAATTAAAATGCATGATGCATTGGAATTCATACATGTGCAACTCAACATAAACAGGGTCTTGTACCATAGCATAGCAACTTATAGGTCCCCCTCCATGTCCCATGAAACTCATACTACCTATCTCAAAGTACTAGAGTCCCTCACTGTTCAACCCAATATGATATTCATGGAGGATCTCAAATGCTCCCCTAAAGATTGGGACTCCTACATCACTTCTAATGCACAAGTCCAGCTATTCCTAAACATTGGTAATACCAACATCCTGGAGTAGTTGGTCCATTCTCCTACTGGAGGTACAAACATCCTTAATATTGCACTCATGAAAATGGGGGGTGGCCATTCTCCTACTGGGGGTACAAACATCCTTAACCTTGCACTCATGAAAATGGGGGTGGCTAATGTTCCTCACCCAATGTAATATCTACACTCACCAGATCTGACCATAAGGCAGTATTACTTGAAGTAAAAATTAAATCCAGAGATCCAGCAAATCCAAAAACTTTTAGGAACTATTCCAAGGCTAAATTCTCTATACTAGGTGACATCTTGGCTAAATACCAAACCTCCCCAAACCCAATAAACACCATAGCATATTCTGAACTATTTACAAAATCTCAGTAGAGCCATAATGATAGCTGTATAGTGCAAGCTGTACCCACTCATATTAAGAATAAAACACAGTCAAAGGACAAGCCAACCTGAAGGAATCAAAATATTAATCAGTTACACAACAAAAGAAAAAAAATCTTGGCCAAGCATAGGAGGAATAGAGCCATACATACTAAAAGCCCCTGACCAATCCAAACAGGTATCTAAGAGTGCTAATTAATACTTCAAAGGCTAAATTTGAAGAAAAAAATCTTTCTCGGATATAGGGCAACCACAAAGCTTTCTACAGCTATGTCCATAATATCAGGGTAAATAAACAACCATTCACAGAGCTTATTGTAAATGGTAGCACCCACATTGAACTGGAGGCCATTGCCAACCTACTGGCTGATAGAATTAACTGAAATTTCTTTCCCCACTCCCCACTCCTACCCCCGATAGTCCAAAGGAAATATTACATACCATAATCCCCCCATTCATTACTAGGAAACAGGTCATCAATGCACTTTCCCAGGCCAAAAACATTGCATTGATGGGCCCTGATTACATTCCGGGATGTTTGCAAACATGACCTATGTGGTCTACTGGAGTCTTCAGACAGGTTTTGGGACCAAGGAATGGAAGATGGCTACAGTCATTCCCCTGCACAAAGGACTTCCAACCGGTTTACTATCAAATGTTTATAATTTAAAAGATCGAACGTTCATTTGTGCGACTCATGTCATTGACTCATGAATATTCAATGGTTCATGTCATTGACAGTTAATTTATGCAAATTAACTTTCAAAAAAATGTCGAAAACAAAACAATGGAATGTGCAAGTGCTCCAGAAAGTCCTATACGTTCACTGCCACCAAATGGACACACATCCAAAGATTTTTTTTTTCATACTGAGATCGCAGGACAGTGTGGATTGGGAGATATACCCTTTTCCGCATTGTAGTGCAATCTCGGAGTCGTAATATATAAGTAGCATGGGGTGTGGGTGGTTGCAGGGGGCAATACTGTTAGAGCTGCCCAGTATGGATATGGTCCCTACATAGTGCTGTACAGTGGATATTACAATTAAGAATATATGTCAAATTAATGGAACTAACTTTATCACCAGTTTTAATGCATGCTGTCACTTCCATTACATTCTTAAAGGTGAATGCAGCTATATTTCGAGTATTTAAACTTTGATCTTTTTTTCAGTATTTATGAATGTCACATAAATGTAATTCGATGGTATAACTGTCGAATATATGACTTACAGTCTTTTGATAGTAAACTGGTCCAACCACTGATCTGGGTCACTGCAGACTCATAAGTCTTACCAGCCTCATATGTAAGGCCATGGAAAGAATCATTATGGACATGATATATGAGGACATAGGTAACCTGCAAATGCTGGACCCATCATAGTTGAACTTTGTTAAAGGAAGGCCATGCCTATTAAATCTAGTAGACTTTGTTGAGAGGGTCACCAAACCACTGGATGAAGGTATGACTGTGCACACAGCTTACCTTGACTTGGCCAAGCCTTTTGATACAATACCCCACTCAGGCTTTATATTCTAGCTCACTAACATAGGTATAAACCCTTTTATCACATACTGGATAGCCAACTAGCTCACTAATAGGACCCTGGAGGTCAAAATAGGCGAGGCCACCTCCGCCAAGAAGCCAATCACTAGAGGAGTCCCTCAGGGCTTGATACTGGGCCTGGTCCTTTTTTGCATCTATTTGTCTAAAATGGAAACAAATGCTGAAGGTTTATAGATGCCTAGGTTTGCAGATGATTGCAAGCTGAGAGTTATCATTGACTTTCCTTTAGACACTAACATTCTTCAAGAAGGTCTATCTCTGACTAACAAATGGTGCTAAAGCCATGGTCTTAAACTCAATGCTAAGAAATGCATAATTGTACCCTTTGGAAAGTCAACCATCCTGGCTAATGACCATGTTGATAATATGCCCCTAAGAGTCAACCCAGTAGTCAAATGTTTGGGTATACACATAAACAGTAGCCTTACACTTGACCACGACGTGGCCACAGTGCTGAGAAAATCCTTTTATATAGTGCAATTTATAAGTAAGAGCATGTCATCTGGGTCCAAAAAGGTCATTATCCCACTGTACTTTGCCCTTATCAGACCAATCACAGATTACAATGCTCCCTTTGGTATGTACCTAACCTAGCTTATGTAGCAACTAGAGGGACCTCTGAGGTTCCTTACAAGAAGAATACAAGTCATAACAATCTGCCTTAAGCAGAGCACCTTAAATCCCATTCCCTCTACTCAACCTCCTATAGATTGATGAACAGTGATCTATGTCTGGCTTGCAAGGTATCCACAAACCCCACACTTATGAATCTCATACATATTCATAAGTCAAAGAGAACCAGAAATACAAAGTCTAGGAACCTGAATTTTGTCTGTGACTTAAACAGAATATGCTGGAGAGACAGATATGTGTCCCAGAGACTGCTTTTCCTATGGAACAGGCTTCCCATCCATGTGGAGCTGAGTTTGTCTATTACACAGTTTAAGTGCAACCTAGTGCAATGGATGGGGAATAGGAAATTTACACCTGGCCTGGCACCCATGTCCCTTATGGACAGCGGTAGCTTATAAATGCCTAGCCTTCAAAGTCATATTTGGATACAGGACATCATTATTCTTTTGGGAAAACTTGGTTAGGCTTAGAAAGGCTTCACAGGTGGTTAGCCTAGTAACAATCTATGAATCTATGAATCTATTAAGAGGACTCAAGTGATGCTGCTGGAAATCTTAAACTCCACAGATGGTGACAGGAATGTTGACATAGGTTGGTTCACTGAGCATGTGCTGACTTTTGGTATGGGCAAATGAATACCAAACAGTCCATGCAAAAAGTCCACTCATATTTCACTTGTGGATGGGGTTTAGATAATGCAAAAAAGGAGTGCAAAAACCTGAATCAATGACATTCTGAAGTTTGACAGTTGTATAACAGACTGTGAAAAAGTGATATATGCATGTAAATAATTTATACAATTTTTGAATTAATGTCTGTTGTTTCTAACGAAAATACCCTTGAGATAGATGTCTGTGATTTGTTTGTTGAACTTGCCATGACTGGTTTAATACCTTTGTCATGCAAGCAGTTACTTTCTTGTGTGTGTCAAATTTCAACTGGCACAGTGAAGTCTGCTTTGACTACTAAAAGAATTAATGTGTTGACGTTGCACATTGTAGACAATCAATTGCATCTCCCTGTGACTTTTTCCATCTGAACTAGAGTCCCCATTTTACAACCAGGGCCATAATAATGGAGAATTCAGCCGGTACCCTGTCTTTGAGAAGGCATCTGGACAACGTTGTTTAGTTCTTTTACTCTTCCCCAGCTGACTTCACATTTTCTGTTTAGGCCCATTTGAATTTAGTAAGAAAGCCATTTTATCATCTTACACTTTACACAGGTCTGATGTATTCGGTAAAAGAGGAAACCACAAAACTATCATCAGAAACAATATAAGAAGATAGCAGTTTGCAACACTGCCATTATTAGTAAATGCAGAGAAAATGCACTTGTAATTATGGAGTCTTAGCCTTTTATGGAGAAATAAAACGCATTGAAGGAGAATGAGCACAGCCTGAAAACAATGTACGTATAATATTCAACATAAGACCATTTGGGGAAATAAAAGAATAAATAATAATAATAATAATAATAATAATAATACCTTCTAAAAACGATTCAAAAGTGTTTGCAGTACAAAAAATATTTAAATATAATGGGCTGTATATTTTTTAGCTTCTGGGATGGAATAAACCTATTAGCACAACAAGGCAATTGTTTGGCAGAGAAAAATTATAATGTTTTGATCGTATATGCCAGTTTTCTGCTCAAGGCATTGCAAAGTATATTTGTCAGATAACTTCTTATAGGGTGCAGATTTCAAATGGCATACTTTCATTAACATGTCATTAGCAAGTCAAAAAAGGTCAGCACTGTATTTGAGATATAAAAAGTATGTGCACTGACTGTTAATTTGTCTTTGCATTCAAAAACAAGAATTTACAAATAAAAAAAAAAAAATCAATTCCATATTTAAGACCATCTGGGATTAGCATATTGAGGGTCATAATTGATTTTTTGTCACTTTTAACAGATTTGCCCTTTCTGTGTTCGTGTTTGTCTTCCTTTTTAACAAGAGGCTTGCTCAGTTATTGAGCTGTATCTAATATAATTAATACAGTAAACAAAAGTGTTAAACAATGCATATTTTAAGACAGCTTTTAAGAACTCCTATAACAAATATTGGAATAATAGTTTTACTTGTCCTAACTATTATTACAATATTTTAAAAAAGTCGACTAAAACATACAATAGAATGAGCACTATGTGTATCCATGTTCTTTTTTCCCAGCTGATGCTTAGCAATGATAACAATCTTGTTGCTATGTTTTACATGTGTTATACCTTCCACATTTAAAAAAAAAACATAGGGAACATTCCTCAGATGTCTGTCCTGTTTATGTTCTGAATAGAATGCAGAACAATGCTTCACCATATATTTACCTATGGAAATTACACTTCTGGTTTCTAAGACAGAGCCTAAGTCAGGGTCAGAGAGTAGAATAGCATAATATTAAAACTGATAGCTTTCTCACTTATAAACACAAACAGAATATCTGTGATTTGATTTATATTCACAGCTTCTGAATTTCCATCCTTGTTTATTAACATATTGATATAGGAATGTTGTGCAGCTCAGAAAAATGACACCAGGAGTTTTAGCCGAGAATTTCTAGATCACTAGTATACTGTAGCTACTTTAATATTGAATAAAATGCACTTAAATCTTTGCACTTTTCTCCATATTCTAACATACATTTCATAATAAATTTTGTCTTTAAGTTAAGATTGTTGTCCATTTGCGTAATTTAAGCTGCTATGCCCACAATTCCTTTATTTATGATTTAATCAGCTAGGAACCCCAAATTCTAACTTCTAGTAATTATATCCACCTCGGAGTGGACTTTATAAATAAATTACAAAAAATTCCATTTATCTTAATTGTTCAAATGTTATTTAGAGTACATTTGGTCCGAAACACCACTCAGATTCATTGATGTCACTCAGGTGAATCATCATCTATGTAGGTTCATAGATTCATGAAGGTTACTAGGCTATTGGCCCTAGAGCCCTTACAACTTTAGTCATATTTATCCCGAGCTGCCCCAATTGTCAGTGGTTAGGCAGTATAATTCACAGAGATAAGGGTCTATGGTAGTTAATACTGACTTCCTATGTCCAGGAGAGGCATAGGTGCACACCAAGAGTGAATTTATGGTCACCCATCCATTGATCTAGGCTACATTTGAAGAGGGTCCAGGATGGGCTCTGTTTCACATGAAATGGAAGCTTGTTCCAGAGAAGTGGCAGTCCCTGGGGAATGTATCTATCTCTCTAGCATGACATGTTCATGTCAGAAGCTAGATTAAAATCCCTGGAGTGAGTGACCCTCATGCAGTTTTGATTTATGAATGTGTGACATTTTTATCAGGGCCGGGTCAGAGACTGCCCTTTAAGCCAGGCCCAGGTCACCCCTTACCAACCTGTAGGAGACAGAATACAGTCACAGGGCTTTCAGTCTTTCCATGTAAGACTTGTAATTTCTTGGTGAGAAACATTTGTGGTCTCTCGACCTGAGGTAGTTGTCTGGTGAGATACATGCAAAAGGGAGCATTGTACTCAATTACTGGTCTGATCCTCAGATCTAGATGCAATCCTCAGATCTAGATGCAATGCCTTTACTTATACAATGTGCTACACAGAAGGATTGCCTTACTGCTGTGGATACATGATGATCACAGTTCAGACTGCTATCAACCTGAGTACCCAGATGACATACCACTGGGTCTACACTTAGGGGGCTGCTGTCTATAATGTAATTAGCAGGGCTGTCAGCTTTTCCAAAGGGAATAATAATGCATTTGTTTTTAAATTTAGCTTTAATCCATGGCTTTGGCACCAGTCATCGGTCTGTGTTAACCCTACCTGAAGTACATTAACATCATTGGGAACTCAATGATTGCTCCCAAATTTGCAGTCATCAGCAAACTTGGTCAGCCCCAGGACATCCAAGTTTGCCTGGACTTCTGAGAAATAAATTCCAAACCAACAAGAAGAATGTAAAACTAAACCAAGTTAAAAAAACAGAGGATTCAGCACAGAGTAGTTGAGAATATAGTTTTATTAAGTGCTTTTTGTTTATTTACATAAACAAACTTCAGATAAATTCCAAACAATAAGGGGCCCAGCACAGAACCCTGTGGTATATCATTGGTGACCGGTCTTTTGCTAGGGATGAAGTCATTCACTTTGACAGCATATGTCCTGTCGGTGTGCCAGTGGGCTACTCATCTAGTAATGTAGGGGTTAATTCCCAACTGGGAGAGTTTTTTCTATAATAACTGAGTAGGCGATTGTGCCAAAATGCCTTGGCTAGGTCAAGACAGGTGGTATGCAATGTCTTTCCCGCTTCCAGGGCCTTGGTGGCTTTTTTGAAGAAGTCAGCCATGTTTAACAGGCATGATCTACCTTTAAATAATCCAAACTGGGCTAGGTCTGGAGTTTGGAGATTACCTATGTCCTTGCTAATAAGGTCCATCACAATTCTTTATATGGCCTTGTAGATGAGGCTAGTCAAGCTTATGGGCATATAATTCCTGGAGTCAGTTGATGGTCCCCCTTTGCACAGAGGGATTATTGCTGCTGTCCTCCATTCCACAGGAACATAGCCAATTCACAGCCTGTGGTTAAAAAGGGATCAAAATGGGTCTGCTAGGTCATGTTTTAAGTTGTTTAAAAGGTAACCAGGGATGTTGTCTGGTCCCATTCATACTGTGTTTTTGGCCTTGGAGAGCACCAAGATGACCTGCTCTCTTGAAATAATAGGCTAGGGAATGGTGGCAGGTATACATTTGGGGATGACTGAAGGGGACAGGGAGAGTGAAGTTTGTTCCAACTCTGTCAGCTAGCAGGTTGGCTATTACCTCCACTGGAGTAAGTGTGGTGCCATCCACAACCAGTTCAGTGCATAGGTGAGTCTTCCCTTTTAGAGTTCAGCTGTAGTTAAAGAATGCAGTGTGATTATCCTTAGCTAGAGATGCTATTTTTACTTTGTAATTAGCTTTGGAGGATTTGACAAGATCTCTAATTTGTTTATTTAAGCTAGAGATGTTGTCTTCCTCTGCTGTGCCAGTTCCCTCATGTTCTTGGACATTAGTTTCTTTCTCTTGCTGTATAGCCTGTTAATGCTAGGGTTTCACCAAGATAGCTTATGTTTTTGGCAAGACCTGGTTTTAATCCAGACAGGTACAGCTGATTCTATGCAACTGCTTGAGTGGTTATGCAGGGTATTGGTGTATACCTCTGCAGAGGAGGCTATGTTATCTGCATTCAGGAGGTTTCAAACTTCTTATACTATCACTTAGTAGGAAGTAATTTGTCTTTGAAAAATTATATATTGTTTTTGAGCCTGATGGGGTATCTGGTCTTATAATTACATCAAATGAGACTGATTTATGGTCTGATCTTACCAGGGTGGACATCACATGGGAGGTAGTGCAATGCTCTTCCATGTTAGTGAGTACTATGTCCACGAAATTTGAGTCTCTTGTGCATGTGCTGACTAGCTGTTCCAGAGCATTTGCACTGACAAAGTCCAAGAACCTCTAAGCCAGCATGTTTGTAGTTGTGTATGCTTCTCAGTTGATTGTAGGATAATTAAACTCACCCATAAAGTCAGGTGTTGGGCTGTATGGCAAGTGACTCCAATAAATCCAGGTAAGCATAATGCTTTTTCTGTTTCATGGTAGGAGACCTATAGCTAGCTATGATGTGGTAGGGGGCTTTGCCTGTGGTTAACTGGACATGGAGTAGCTCAAGACAGTCATACTGCCTGACCCATCTAGAGGTGTACTGATCCATAGTGAAGACGGCTACACATCCTCCTTTGATTCTTTCATGCTCAGTTTGTGGTCTGAACATATTTATTTATTTATTTGCAGTTTGTTGCCAGGATGGTCCATTGGGCCACTAGGAGCCCATTTTCAATGGAGTCCTGGGGAGAAAAGCTCCAGTAAATGAACAAAACAAATAGAAGTTAACTACAAAGCAAATTATAACAATAGATAATATATAATACCAAAAATGGGAAAAATGCAAAAGCAGGCATTCATTAAGAAGAAAATAAAGTGTTAAACAATTACATTTAGGTACAAAATCTGTTGATTGCAATAGGTGCTTATTACAGTGCTATGCAATTATATTTATATACAAGTGTATGAGTACAATAGATGCTTATCGGAGTTAAGTAATAATAGTAGGATGTTTGGAGGTCTACTGAATTTAGGGGAGTAGCTTGAGTTGGAAACTTCATGCAGGATGGGTACAGGAGCATTCCCATTTGGAAGTTAGATGGGAGTGGGGTAAGGTTTTGAAGGCGGATAGGTTGCTAGTTATGTGGATTAGTGGAGGAAGAGAATTCCACAGGTGAGCTAGGGAGAAGGACAGAAGATTTATTTTCTGGTGGATGGGTGGGTTTGTGTAGTTCAATGATATTTTGGGAGTTAGATCTTAGGGATCTATTGGGCTGGTGCATCTTAAAGTTGGTGGCCTGGGAGAGGCAGAGAGAGGGGTTAAAGAGGAGTTTATGGGCTTGAGTGAGTTGAATATATGTGAGGTAGTTAGGTAGTTCTAGTCAATTGAGTTTGTGAAGGGCAGTACAGTGATGTATTAGGGATCTGTGGCCTGTTGCAAATTTTGAAATTTTATAGTAACAGAAAGATAGTTTAGCTATTAGGGAGGACTGTAGGTTGGTGAGGAGTGGGGCTCTGTATAGGAGGGATGGGATAAGGTATGTTGTAGCAAGTGTTAGTTTGGTGTGGGGGGGGGGATGTACCAATTGAGGCGATAGAGCATGCCAAGTTTCTTATGTGTTTTCTTACCAGGAACAAGACACCAAGTGATAAACTAATGAAAAAAAGGCAACTGCAGAGTCGAACCAACACAGTTAAATACATTTAGCGCTTTTATCCGCCAAATAGCTGGACTTCATCAAAATATACAAAAATCACAGCATTTAGCTTATTTACCCAGCAACACCAACCCAATGAGTTAATTAACACATATAAAACAATTAATGAAAAACTACTTGATAAACATAAATATAAAAATGTATGTATACATAGAAAGAAATATGTATTGTATCTGTGAATACCCTATCAGAAAAATGACAAGTACAAGACATGAATAATTAATTGTAAAACCAAGAAATAAAATAGTTACTTAAATAGCAAACATTGATTTAAGCTTCAATAAACTGGAAATAGAAATAATATTATTGAGACCCGGAAAACAAGAGGCATTACATTTAAGTTGCCATCTAAGCTCCAAAAATTCAAGAAAAATGTCACGGGGACCACCTCTAGGGTCCACCACAACACTGTCAATGACAGAAAATTTGAAAGACTGTGTGGGAAGATTCTTCAGGTGTCTATAAAGTGCATTCCATTCATCCTTTTTACCAATATCATAACTGTGTTGATAAATCCTGTACCTGAATTGTCTAATGGTCTTGCCAATGTTAAAACAGGTACAGGACTGACACAATGCAATATAAACAATGCCTTTACTATCACAGTTGAATCTTTTTCAGTACTTAATATTACCATAACCATGTACAAAACATTCCGTATCCTCAAGAATAAATCTGCACTGTGAGCAGTGACCACATTTAAGCATCTTACCACTAGACAAAGAGGTGGGCAACATTCTTTCAATCATGGTTTTTAAACACAAAGTGTGACAAAGTCGGGCGGGTTCTGTTGAACAAAATTCTGGTTGCCCCCACCCCCGATTCATTAGTCTGTCTGACCTCCTCAGTGGGGGCTTATCAAAAGGGATCCTATCATCAGTGTTAGTCTGAACTCCCCTATTGTCCAACATAAGGCCAACATCAGTATCTGAATTGTTGCCATTCCCCCATCAACAGTTTGAAATACGGCCAGTGGTTTTGGATAGGCCACACCCTTATATTCCTGCTGGTCCCTGACACATTTTTTTTTTACTTTTTTAGCTTTCAACTCCTGTAAAACATGGTCAGTTTTAATAAAAACAGCTTTATACTGTTCCGACTTGATGTCAAACATGTCACTTTTAATAGAGTTGTCCAATGTTTCAATGAATTTCTGTAATTCAATAATTGTTTTCTCATAGTGTCTAATTAAAGTCTGTAGAAGCTTGCAGCCCTGTCTGTTACATAAAATAATTAACTCATGGTGCAAGTCTGAGTTATTAACAAGCCCTGCTGGATACTTCCACGACCAAAGCTCCTTTTGTATTCTTTCCGCCTTGAAACTCTCCCGAAGATAATCACACTCCAATTGGCATTTGCGATATTTTAGAACCATGTCCTGAAAAGATTTAAGCTGTTTGTCCAGGTTGCCATAGTTGTTGAGCTGATTATCAAACACCAAATTTAATGCATAACCTTCTTTTAGCCAGGTAGTAAGGCTAAAACTTCTCGATTCCATCCCTAAACTGCTAGTACCGGCACCGGAAGAGGAAAAATGGTTTGCCGGTCCTGTTCCACCGTCATCCTGTGCACTTGAGACTCCTGTCCATTGCACTAACTAAATCTCCTCATCAGTGCGCTACCCAGAGGAAAAAACAAGAGGCTGACTGTTGAGCCCAAGATTAGAGGGCTGGCCAAGGTGATTCAAATGACAAGAATCACTTACTTGTTGAGTTAACTTATGCACTAAGGCAATCAGGTTACAAACGGCCTCAGAAAGCATAATGATCTTCTTCTCCATGCTGGAACGATATGCAGGTGCCAAACGCATGAACAAACCAACCAGCAACAAGACACCAAATGATAAACTAGTGAAAAAAAGGCAACTGCAGAGTCGAACCAACACAGTTTAATACATTTTGCGCTTTCATCCGCCAAATACCTGGACTTCATCAGAATATACAAAAATCACAACAGTCAGCTTATATACCCAGAAACCTCAACCCAATGAGTTAATTAACACATATAAAGCAATTAATGAAAAGCTACTTGATGAACATAAATATAAAAATGTATGTATACATAGAAAGAAATATATAGTGTATCTGTGAATACCCTATCAGAAAAATGACAGGTACAAGACATGAATAATTATCTTTAAAACCAAGAAATAAAATAATTACTTAAATATCAAACATTGATTTAAGCTTCAATAAACTGGAAATAGAAATAATATCATTGAGACCCAGAAAACAAGAGGCATTACATTACATTACAAATACAATACATTGTATTTGAGGAAACTCAATTTTAGTATTATATTTGGTAATGTGCAGCACCCGTCGGGTACAGAGATTAATAAGAGACCAAGCACTTTTAACCCTCCATTACATCCTTTTAATCTTGTTTTTGAGAGACTGTGTGAGGATGAAATCAGGAGAATTATGACTGCCCCACCCAAGTGCCCCATCAATTTGAGCTCTTTTGAATATCATTTATTGCAACAGATTAGAAGGGACACTTCTGTCCGGATTATGCAACCAGATAAGGGGGTGACTTGGTAGTCTTGAGTTCGAATTATTACATTAATAAGATGTTGGCCATCCTTTTTTCAGATGTCTATGAGGAAATATCTTTGAATGAGCTGAATAGTGCCCTTCATGGAACTGATTTGGCATTGGAAGACCTTTTCCTTAATAATCAGATTTCTTAGGGTGGACTGGAATATTTAAGAGTTCAGTTTCCTAGAACACCCACTATGTTTGGACTCCCCAAGGTAAATAAATGTCTAAAATAACCCCCTTTGAGACAAATTGTAGATGTTAACGGCTCTAAGACATTTTTATTGCCAAATATCTTGACCATGAGACTAAAAACATATTTAAAAACTATCCCTTTTTCTTGCGAGATTCATGGGATTTTCTTTCAAATGTCAATGGCAGTATGTATAAAGATGAGATTATTTTCGTGTGTATTGATGTGAAAGATTTGTATTCGAGCATTCCGCATGATACTGGAATTGATTGTTTTTTTCAGTTTTTGGTTTCACATTCTGGTTTGGGGCATGAGAAGAGCTTGGTGTTGAGCAGTTTGATGGAGATTGTTTTACAAAACTTCATCAGCTTTGAGGGCCATTTATTCAAGCAGTCTCAAGGTGTTGCCATGGGTGTGGCTTGCACACCAGTTTTTGCCAACACCGTCATGGCCATTTGAGAGACAAATTTTGTTTTTACCTCTGAACTTAACGACAGTTGGTGTCTGTATAGGCGTTTTATTGATGATATTATTATTTTTTGGCATGACACCAGGGAAAGGTTAGACAAATTCTTTAAATTCATCAATAATTCTACAGAATTTTTACGGTTCACCATGTTACTTGACTCTGTTCAAATCAATTTTCTTGACATCACCTTGGTCAAGAATAGTGTATTACACAGATTTGATTCTACATTATAGAGGAAGCCTACACATTCAAATTCCTATTTGCACTTTCAGAGCTGTCACCCTATGCATCAAAAGAAGGCCATTGTCAAGGGTCAATGTGTCAGGTTGGCAAGAATGGTTAGTCAAGAATAACAATTTATTAATGAATGTGCAAGGTCATTTGACATGTTTTCAAAGAGGGGTTATCCCCAAGACTTCTTAACTGAAATCTTTATGGAAGTCAAGAGAAAGAGAATGAGTGTTTTTATAACCTGCTCTTGGTAATACTGTAGTCCATGACAATCTGGACTCGGGTTCAAACTCTGTCAGTGTTTCATATAGGAAGGCCATGGTGTTACCATTTAACTTACAGTTCAGGGAAATTAAATCTGTCATTATTAAATGTTGGGACATTTTTAAGTGTGATTTAAACATCTTTAATAAAGTGGGTGAACAACCTGTCATTGTGTATCAAAAGGATATGTGTTTAAAAACCATGACTGAAAGAATGTTGCCCCCCCCCCTCTTTGTCTAGTGGTAAAATGTTTAAATGCTGTCACTGTTCACAGTGTAGATTTATTCTTGAGGATACGGAATGTTTTGTACATGGTTATGGTAATATTAAGTACAGAAAAAGATTCAACTGTGATAGTAAAGGCATTGATTATGTTGCATTGTGTCAATCGTGTACCTGTTTTTACTTTGGCAAGACCATTAGACAATTCAGGTACAGGATTTATCAACACAATTATGATATTGGTAAAAAGAATGAATGGAATGCACTTTATAGACACCTGAAGAATTTTCTCACACATTCTTTCAAATTTTCTGTCATTGACAGTGTTGTGCTGGACCCTAGAGAAGGTCTCCCTGACATTTTTCTTGAATTTTTGGAGCTTAGATGGCAGCTTAAATGTAATGCCTCTTGTTTTCCAGGTCTCAATGATATTATTTCTATTTCTAGTTTATTGAAGCTTAAATCAATGTTTGTTGTTTAAGTAATTATTTTATTTCTTGGTTTTACAGTTAATTATTCATGTATTGTACCTGTCATTTTTCCGATAGGGTATTCACAGATACAATATATATTTCTTTCTATGTATACATATATTTTTATATTTATGTTCATTAAGTAGTTTTTCATTAATTGTTTTATATGTGTTAATTAACTCATTGGGTTGGGGTTTCTGAGTATATAAGCTGACTGTTATGATTTTTGTATGCTCTGATGAAGTCCAGGTATTTGGCAGATGAAAGCACTAAATGTATTAAACTGTGTTGGTTTGAGTCTGCAGTTGCCTTTTTTTTCACTAGTTTATGTGTTTTTTTGATGTTTGCTTGTAAGTGAGTGTCGAACTTGAGTGGTGGTCAATTTGGACACCGAGCAGTTTTGTATTAGATGCTATTTCAAGGGGTGTATTATTCTGACTGGTGATGATGAAGGTATTTCTGTCTAGGATGGTGGTTTTTGAAGGAGTGAATACCATTAATTTAGTTTTTGTGTCATTGAGTGCTAGGTGGTTGTCTAGCATCCATTGTTCAGTTAAGGAGAAGGCATTTTGGGATTGTTTTGTTAGAATGGGGGTGGAGGTGGCAGAGCAGATTATGGTGGAGTCATCGGCATATTGGATGAGGTGAGTATCAGGGATGGTCTGATAGAAGTCATTAATGAAAATGTTAAATAGCAGGGGCCTAAGAAAAGAACCCTGGGGTACTCCTGTGTTAGTATTGAGGAATGGGGAGGTAGCTTTTTTCCATTTGACCGCTTGTTGTCTATCAGATAGGTAACTGATCAACCATTTGATAGTGGTGGGGGATAGGTTCAGGTTAGTGAGTTTGGTGAGGAGAAGGTTGTGAGAGATAGTGTTGAAGGCCTTTGATAGGTCTAAGAAGAGGGTTGACACAATAAGGCCAGAGACGTGGCTTTGTTGATAGTTTTGAGGAAGGTAAGGAGAGCAGTGATGGTGCTGTGGCTGGGCCTGAAACCATGTTGCGTGGTATTTAGGAGTTGTTTGTTTATGAGATAGGGTAATAGTTGTAGGTGGATGCATTTTTGTAGCAGTTTGGAAATTGGGGATAGGATGGCAATTGGGCAAAAATTTGGGGTATTATTATTGCTCCCACTTTTGTGAAGTAGAATAACGAAGGCCTTTTTCCAGGGTTGAGGTACCTGACCTTCTGTAATTGACCTGTTTATTAGGCTACAGATGGGAAAGGCTATGGCCTCTATGGATATTTTTAAGAAGTAAGAAGGAATTTGGTATGGGGCATTTGAACCTGCTTATAGCTTTTGTAGGAGTTTTTTAATAGTAGAGATTGGGATGGGTTGTATGGAGAAGGGAGGGGGTATGGAGAAGGGGTAGTTGAGTGTGAAGAGGTACTACAGGAGGAATGAGTAGGTGGCTGTAGGGGTGTAGAAGTAAGATGGTTGGTGAAGGAGGTAGTTAGTTTGGCAATGGAATCAATGAAGAAAGAGATATATTGGGTAGCAAGGTCAATGTCAGTGGCATTTGGGTCAGGGCAGGGGTTTTCTTTGTTCCAGGAGTAAGCAGAGAGGAGATTCCCTGCCAGAATTCTTTAGGGTTTGTACTGTGATTAGTTTGTAGTGTGGAAAATAGGATTTGAGGTTGGAAGAAATACGTTTTTTTACTTTGTTACACAGTAGTTTGTATTTGTTAAAGGTAGTGGTTTTGTGTTTCTGAAAGGCATTGTAGCGCTGCATGGCCAGGGTACATTCTGCACCTTTGAACCATGTCTTGGTGACTGCACAGATGTCAGCATCTTCCAAAGTAAGGAGTGCTTCCAGGGAGTACAGTTTCTTCTTTAGACTCCCTGCATTAAGCAGCAGTACCTTAAGTTTATAGAGGGTTTTGTTATGTTGAGAGGTTGGTTATTTTGACACTCCCTAAGAAAGGCACAAAAGGGATGACTAATGCCTTTGCCAGTATCCAAAAGCCTAGAGAAGACGGGTGCAGATCATCTCTGGCAAAGCAGCATGGCCCACTCTAATCATGCCCATCACCAAATGTAATGCTCCCTTTGGGATGTATCTTACTAGACAGCTGGAGGGACTCCAAAGGTTCCTGACAAAAAATATCACAGGACTAAATTACTTGAGCTACCAGCAGAGGCTGGAGGCTTTGTTCCTGCATTCAGTGACCAACAGTCTTCTTAGAGATGATGTGTCCCTTGCCTTCCAGGTCAAGCCTCATATATCTCTAATTTGATTTAAGAACAATGTGGAAAGGGAGTCCTCAGAACCAGTGTCATACCCCCAACAGAAAAAAATAGGGTGTAGGCTGGTACCCACATTGCTGATATTTATGTTCATATCTGTAAAGAGAGAAAGAAAATCATCCATTTATAGTTTTTTTTTAATTCCTGTTCCCTGAGTATATTAACCTGCACTGCAGTGCACTGCACTAGTCTCTCCTTATCATCTTATTATGCTGGGCACATATCTGTGTTCATACCTTATCACAGCCCATCCTAAGAAAGAACACATTTTCTTTCTTCTCTCCTTAACATGATTTAAACATCCAGTTCCCTCCACTGGAAATCTTACACACACATATCCATTGCTGCTGCTGAGGACATAGACTGTCTTGACACTGTAGTTAAGAAGTATTAGCTAGGCAGCATTTGCACTAGTACGTATAAGAAACCCTGTAGGAAGAATAACATCTTACACAACACTAGTATGCACCCCTAGGCACATTCCAAGGAATGTGGTTAAAACCAAGTATTCAGAGTAATGAGACTGCACACAAATGAAACTAAGGTAGAAGAAGCTCTGGATACTTTACGTATAGAGTTGTTAGAACGTGGTTACAAAATAGGAGTCATTGCAAGGGCTATTAATAAGGTTAGAGCTGCAACTGGGAATGAGATTAGACCTTATATCTCTGATCCCCTGGACCAACGAGCTAAGGAGAAACATTTATCTGAAGGCAATGTAAATAGGGTAACTTTTAACGTATTCAAGTAATATTAACATCATTTGTGATGTGGTGAAGAAGAACTGGCCAATACTTATGACAGACTCAAATGTAGGTAATGTGGTCGGACCCCATCCACGATTCTCCTTTAAAAACAATAAAACCCTGAACCAACGTCTGTGTTATAGACAGAACTATATAGACAGGGTACATTCTGTAAGGAGAGGTACTTATGCATGCAGATCATGTAGTGCCTGTAGGTATGCATGGACGGTTTCTTCTGTCACACATCCTAGAACTATGAGAAAGATTGAGTTTAGTTTTTATGCTGACTGCACAGATAAGAACATAGTTTATTAGGCACAGTGCATTGTATGTGAAGGGCTCGATACTGTGAAAACCAATCGAACATTGAAAGAAAGAGCACTTGAGCATAATAATGATATACAAAATAGGAAAGGTAACGCATTAGCTAAACATGTGATGGAAACTGATGAAACCCATTGATTTAACTTTTTGGTCCTGCATAAAGTTGATACTAATATAAGAGGAGGTGACATAGCTAATGAAACAGAAAACATTGAGTTAAGATGGATTCTTGACCTAAGGGTTACTGTATACCCAGGTCTGAATAATGCTGTTCGTTTAAAACCTGCTCTGAAGAGGAGAGGATTGCATCATTAATTGCACCACGTGACTTGACATCTCTTAACTGTGTGGCTGGTTACCTGTATATCAGGTTTTAAGTGTTTTATTATTTTTATGGTCTGAAGAAGTGGGTAAGCCGCAAAAGTGCTCACCAGTTTGTTTTGTGTACATTTATTACTGTTATTAAAACTGTTTTTACTCAATTTCAGCCTTTTGGACATCCGTTTTAGGAATTTCATTGTATTCCACCCTGGTCTAACAACAACCCATTTGCTGGAGTCATGCTTTGCAGGATAAGTGAGTAACAGATGTCCTTTCTCAGCCAAAGGGTATGGGAGAAGTCTGTTCAAGGTTCCCCCTCTGACAAGGGCTGGTAGCTAGCTCTGAGCTTAATGATTCTCTACAAATGTATGCTTGTGCATGTGCAATATAGTACATAGCCTCTGTCATTGAAGAAAATGCATGCATATCACTTTAGGATAACGATTAGAGCTGCAACTAAGAAAATCTTAAAGCCCTAGCCAAAATATTCTGATTCTTTCACTGCATTTAGAAATGTAAGGTGTCAGAAAGGAAAGAAGGAAGCACACAAGTATTGATGTACATGACCGGTAATAGTAGATGAAATGACTGAGTCACTAGCAAGATAATGACCCACTAGCTGGACAGCCACAGGTACTGTTGGGGGATAAAAAAGAAGAAGAAAAATAAATAGGAAAATGGAGCTTTTCTCCTGGGGTCTCTGCTGAAAAAGGGCTTCTTGCCCAGTCAGACTAACCCAGTTAACAAATGTCAAATAAAGTAAATAAAATACTATTGTTCTCATATAATATGGGACACTCCCACCACCAGTGGAAATGTAAAACTGCAATGAGTTTTAACTGATAATTCAAGTGCTGCTAGATTGCATACATTGTATCTCCAAAACTATTTTCATCTGCAAGAAATATAATGTGTATCATAGTGTACTGAATTCTACTGGCTTTATATTTATGGATCATTCCTCTTGAATACTATGATTTAGACACAGTATTATGGTTTTGGACCTCAGATTTCACCTTGTTCCTCTTAGCAGTATTAACATTCTTCATTAAAACAGACTATCTTAAGGGCAACTATATTCTTGAATGACTATAAGCATAAACAAAGATTAATTGTAACTAATAATAAGGAGTCTACTATTTGAAGACCTTATATTCTTAGAAATAAGTATGTGCTACTTTTTTGGACCTGCTGCTATGATTTTCAAAAAAACAGTGGTATGATTTGTAATGCTTAGAGGTATGTTTTAGACTCATTATAGTTATCAGAAGAAGCAGGGATTAGAGATAAGTTTAAACCTTCTCTTGGATGCAAATGACAAATGGGAAGTGTAAAGCATTTAGTACATTTTGAACCTCCTAGGAGCACTGTGATATGGAAATGAAACAGGAACTGCTATTACCCTCAACTTTTAGACAGTACATCAACTTTGTTTAGACAAATAACAAATTTAATAACCACCAGCAAATACTGGATCCATTACATGTTGAAGCATACAAAACATTTATTTTAACTAAGTACAGCAAACCATTTTTACTACAGAAAAAAATACTTTATTTGCCTCTGTAACTCTACTAAAAATAGGGTCTATATTAAATCAGCGAACACTTAAAAAAACAAATGTTGATTTATCGACCCCATGTAAGTGAAAGCTTACAATCCCGAACACTTGGAACAGTGATTTTTTTCCACAGGGGAAAAAAAAATCTCTGTTCCACAAAAAAAAAAAAAAAAATAAAACCTTCAAAACATTGCATAAAATGCGGGGCTTTGTCCCCACACCCCCCAATGTGGGGGGCTGTGCCCCCACCCCCTACTTAAATATACCAACTCTGAGATCGCACTACATTGAGGAATATGGCAAAGTAGTGGAGGCAGCCAAACAATTTCTTCGCTTATATGCCGTTTCCCTATTTTGCTGTTTTGTGTTTTCAAGTTCGATCAAGATGCATTCGAAGGATTGGGTCTTTGATTATATAGTAGGAACCCTAAAAATGGGGTTTGTTAGGATTGCTAAGAGAATTTGAGTTTCTATCGGCAGACACATATGCCCCAACACTGTATGCACTGCTATATTTCGGATAACAAGACCAACAAATTAAATGGCTCAGAAGTTTTAATAAGCAGTTTTAACTTCACCCTAAAATGCAGCATTAGCAGTATGAACCATTTAGTACACAGAATAATTTCCAATAAACAGAAAAAAGGAAAACGGGTTGTTCTGGTAATACAGAATGAGCAAAGCTTTCGGGTCTACACCCTTCATTAGTACACTATTTTTTTTTTTAATACAAGGTGCTCTAAATAACATAAATAATAATACACAGAAAAGTGTTACCTCCCCCTTGCCAAGTAATCTCTGATTTACTTTACTTTTAATGGATTTGTTTTTTGTCTGTCTGTCTGTTTGTTTGCTTGTTTTACCAGGTGGGTGGACTGATCTAAGCATCTTTTCAACCATGGTCTGGGTCAAATCAGCAGATTTTAATTACACAATAATAATTAAAACTTAAACATATAAACAGATACACCATAAACAGGAAAAGATATCCAAAGCAAATATACAAATAATTTGGGAATCATAAATGACAAATAAAGCCCTAGTGCAATTACCATAAAACCACTTGATATCTGCCTCAATAACAGATGAGTTGTAGAGTATGTATTATCACTAACTCATGTGTAAACTGAGTAAAGGTAGTAAACCAGCAGAAATATTTTGTTTTGTAGCACATTTTTGAAACTGAAAGACATTATCCCTTTCTCATTGGTAAAGCGAGTGCATGCAGTAAGATAATAGGTTACTACTTCTCTTTGTCATTATCCTTTTTCTACGGTGGATGCCCTGAGCATACCTCTCAACCTCTTAGCACAAGAAGTATGGGCAAAGCCTGACATAAAGGGGGACAGAAACCCAAAAATAGGAACAGATTTTAAATATTGCTTTTATAAACCTAGAAAGCAGTTAGAATAACACAATATGAGTTAACGTGCATTTTCTGAAAGACATGTAGTCTAAAACTCAAATGTATGGCATTATTTAGTGACTTCAATACTAAGATCATCCCAGTGATTTATCAGGAAAAAAAAAAGATTTTATGAGAAAGTGACCAAAAATACAAGGCAAAAATCTGGACATTCTGTGAAAATCTGGACAGTTGAGAGGTATGGGTCTGAGTACCCTAGCAGACCTTCAGTGATGCCAGTACGTACTCTTGCTGTCTTTAAGGAAAAATAATGTTTCACTTCTATCTAATAAAGTCTTTCAAGTGAGGGAGGTGTGCCTTTCACATGAAGAGCAGTTGAATGGCATGGCAGCTAGTAATTGTGAGGACTGCCAAGTGCAAATGCCGTCTTTCACAGCATGCACAGATATGGGTTTTGTTACCTGTGACACGTGCAGGTATGTCAGGTGTCTCTACTGCCACATATGTGGAAACCCCTGTACTACTCATTAAATCTTCCCTCTTTTTGACTTATTTATTTATTACTTCATAAATAGTTAAATATCTGGGAATTTAGATACTGATTTAAAAGTCTGCCTCTCCACGGGTGAATCATTACCCATAATCACTGCATGTAACACAGGTCCCAGACAAGTCTCAGCTACTCCAGGAATACATTTAGGTCTATAATGACTGTCATTTACATAAACATAATTGTTATTATTATTATTATGATTATTATTATTATTACTACTACTACTACTATTAAAATTTTTGTTTACACATTGATAAAAGCAAATGAAATGTAGCTCTCAGACTATGTGGCATAAGTACATATTTATAAGACAAACCTGTTGTACTCTGGGGAGTGATTCTGTAACTAAACAACAGTTTGTCTCACTTTTTATTTTTTCATCATTTCCTTTAAAATATATTTAGCCCTCTCTACCAGGTCATTGGGTAAGACACAAAATGTTATAGAAACTAAATGAAAAATTTTATTTCCCTTCATTTAACTTGCAAATTCTATATTTCTGAAGAACAGCACAAACCATAGTCATGATTTGTCCAGCTTGTTCTAAAACACAGCTCAATGCCATATATATTCACAAGATCTCACATCAGGAGATAACATCAGCAATTAAATTGATATTTCTTCCTTTATATATGACGTCCTATAGTTTGCATAGCCACTTTTAAATCCTTAATGTTTATGTAAGTTTAAATCTTGAATATGCCGTATGTGCCCTAACTCCTCAGTGGAAATAAAAGAACTACAGTGAAAAACTTTGCAGACCTACCCAACCACTCATTGCAATCTAACTTATCTTAGAACACATTCTCCATTTATTAAAAGTGTACAATATGCCTTCCTGTGCAAAAGTTTCAATGGCAATTTTATGCACACACACACACACACACACACATATATATATATATATATATATATATATATATATATATATATATATATCAACATTATATTAGAGTTACAAAAGCAACAGAAACATTAGGGAGAGTTAAAATCATAACTTTTAAGCTCTTAGTTCAAGAATTCTGTACAAAGCCAGAAATAACAGGGAGGGAAACAAAGACCCCAAATCAAAGACTGATTTAAACACCACTATTACCATCTTTGATAAAGTTACTAGAATAACATTTCCTTTTACTTTAGTATGTATTTTCAGAAGAATATTAACCCCGAAACTCAAACGCTTATCATTATTCAGAGACTGTAGTCCGTGATTTCCGGAAAGCCACACTTTTATGAGGTAAAGACCAAAAAGTATGAGGCAAAAATCTAGACATTCTGCAAACTTCTGGATAGTTTAGACGTATCATTGAAACTACTGAATTCATGTTTACAGCTGCAGTTCACAACATCAGTGCAAGAATTGTGCTTTTTAAATCTGTATGAGGCCAGGTGGTTCCATGAAGGATCCTCAAAACTCCTGAAAAAGGCATTGCTACAGAGGTTTCAAATCCTGTAGTTTTAGTGAGCATTCTGTCCATTGGCTTGATCTTCTGAATGTTTGGTATGAGTCTATAAATTGTGGAGAAGATAGTAAAGATTTAAGGTAGGGGAACCGATAGGTACTGCTTAATAAGAACTTATGAATGCCATGCTTAAAGATGGCCCCTTGAGGGGTAGTAATCACTCACAATAGTGGGATCTAGATGCAGAGCCCAGAGATGTCCATTAACCTTTCTGTTATTCCACCCACAAATTTTAACATTCATTTTAAGTTCAACAAACTAACCTGCAATTTATATACAAAGTCAGATTTAATTGCAGCAAATAAAACAATTTTTACATTTAATCTTGGTGTGACTATTAATCAGCAATATAGCATTGGCATTGGAAAAAGAGATATCGACTTCTATTCTAAAGAATATATTATGAAATCTTATTATAATTTAGTTGTAGAGTTTAGCAGGGTATTCCTGGGCTAACTGATGTGCTAGGCATTGAAGACAGAATTGTGCAGGCACTGCAGCTTTCTAGGAAAGCCGCATTATCTCCTGGATGCATCACCTTTTCTTGGAAATGCATCATCGTTTATTTTGACACCCAATAAATTATGTTCCAAGGACCTAGGTGTGCCCATCCCTTGCTGTTGCTGTCAGTCCATGGACTTTGTATCAACCTAGGCACATATATTTTGTGAATGTCCTATATTGCACAAAGAAGTTAGGTGCTGCACCAAAGTCCAGCTTACGATATAAAGCCAAAATGAAACAAAGAACGTCGCTGGACACTGCTGCTCCTTATTAAAATGTTTATTCAGTACAAACAGAGTCAATAAAAGTGGTAAGCGCTTTCGGGACTACTCCCTTCCTCAGACAAAATTACACATGCAAACAATACTCCATTTAAAAAACAACTCACCCAATAAAATTCAAGTAAAATTCAATAAAAGACCCGCCTATTCTGAAGTGTGGGCCTTATTGGTACTGCTTCATTCAAGCCAGGTGCTCTTGTAGCCATTAATTCAACAATCCACTTTGACTCTGATAATTCAGTTTTATGCTTCAAATCACCCCCCCTATTGGTAAGCCTAATGTTAACAACAGCCCTAAACAAAAAACTATGTGTGGGAAACTCTTCTATATGCCTACTGAGTGCATTCTGTGGATCTTTATTCATAATACTTGACATATGTTGAAAGATCCTAGTTTTAAACATTTGATTTGTCTTTCCCACATAAAAACAAGGGCAGTGTTCACATTCTGCCAGGTAAACCAAATCAGTGGTGTTGCACGTTGCCTTACCTTTTAAAATAAACTGCCTACCAGTTACAGGGTGAGTGAATACTGAATTCTTGTTGTTAATATGGCCACAAGCTTTACATCTCCTACAGGGTACTGTCCCTGCTGAAATTAGGGAGACTGGTCCACTGTTAATGGGTTTTTCTCCACATAGTATATCTTTAAGGTTTTTATTCCGTCTATACCTAAAACAGGGTCCTTGTCCTACTACATTGTGCAAATTCACATCACTGGTCAAAATATTCCATTTTTTTCAGACAATATGGCATATGTCCCCTATATTACTACTATATGTGAAAGACACCTGTGGTGCTTTAAATGTTGTAGTCCTATTCCTTAATTCACTTTCAACTATACCCGTACGTTTTAACCAAGGTCGATATTTATTACCCTTATGGCCCTTACTGTCACTAATAACTTTATTAACCTTCTCGCTCTGATGCCCCCTATCTTGCAGGCAACCTTTAAGTGTCACTAACTCTTTCTCAAAATCTTCATCATCTAAACAAATCCTGGAGATCCTACTGACCTGTCCTTGCACTATGTTAGAGTACGTGTATCGTGGATGCATGCTATCATATGGGAGTAGACTATTTTTCCAACATTCCTTTTTAAACAACTTGGATTTAAAGCCTGCCCCTTCTTGTATTATATTCACATCCAAAAAGTCTATACATTCTGTAGAGGCTTTCATGGTAAATCTAAAGAATGTGGTCGTGGAGTGTAGATAGTCTACAAATAGTTGCAATGTATCTAAACTCCCATCCCATAAGATAAAAACGTCATCCACGAAACGTACATACATTTTCAAATAACTTCGCCAAGTTTCATTATTCAATACAAATGCTTTCTCCCATTGTGATAGTACAAGGTTAGCATACGTGTTGGCACAGGGGGTGCCCATCGCCACCCCCTGTGCCTGTCTATACATAGAATCACCCCCTATAAAAACATTATTCTCCAAAACTAAACCTAACAATGTTTTCACTAAACTAATCTTGTCACCTGTAGCCCCTGAGTCCAACATGAGGGTGCCTACATTCTCTATGCCATAACTATTATCTATTACTGTAAATAAATTGTTAACATCTAATGTGACCATCAATAATCTAGTACTGTTGTATGTGCCTTTTTCAACATTACCTAATTTTCTCAAAAAGTCTCCCGTGTCCTTCAATATGTTGTCCACACTATCTACATAGGGTCTAAGATGATGTTCCATCCATATCGAAATGTTCTCAGTCACCCACCCCCTCCCCAAAACTATTGGTCTAAGGGGTGGGTTATCCAAAGATTTGTGTATCTTTGGGAGGGCTTTAAAAATGGGAGTTATAGCATTTTCTATCCATAAGAAGTCAAGCACCTCATCATTAATTTTCATATCAAAATGTAGGGCTTTCAGAGCTGTATGAACCCTATCAACTACTCTTTTCACTCCCAAGGGATTGATGCATATGTATGTTTTTTCATCTGATAAAAGTTGCTTCAGCCTACAGTTATACCAATTTGCATCAAGGACGACCACCGCCCCTCCCTTGTCTGCTGGCTTTATTATAATTTCCCTATTTTTGCTTAAATTATCCAAACTTTCCTTCTGCTTCTGTGTCAAATTATAAAATTTACTAAAGCTGCCTTGCTTAAAGTAGTCTATAAGATCATTCTCACAGCTTCTAAGAAACAAGTTCATAGTGGGTGTGAGTGGGGGGGGCATAAACACTAGGTTTCTTTAGGGTTAAACTGTAATCATTCTGTGAACCATACAACATCCTTAAGGTTAGATTACGACAAAATAGCATGACATCAATCATAACCTCATTAAAAACACTGTTGTTACTGGGTATAAACGTTAACCCTCTGTTCAAAATCATCAATTCTTCTTCATTCAAGACATAGCTAGATAAATTACAAACAATACCATGATGCAAGCAATAGTCAGTCAGTCCAATAACTTCCTTTTCCTATCCGCCACTCGATCTTCGCTCGAAGATCTCTTCCATGCCCCCTTCTTTTTCACGGGGGCGGGCAACATTTCCAAAAAATGTTGCTTTCCCTGCTGCTCCTTCGGTTGTGCTCCCATAGCTCCTGTGGTATTACCCTCTTGCTGTAATCCCGCTGAAGTAGTAGCTATGGCGGGAATTCTATTCAGGGCATCAGAAGACTGCGCGGAAATGGTGTTACCAATAATCATTGTAGGTTCCTCGTATTTATCTGGATTATGCGTCGACACATCTAGTTGTGGTTCCGTAGTTACAGATGTCAGCTTAACTGAAGGCATAACACCCCTCACACATCCATTTTTCTCTGCATTTGATGGTGTTTCAATCAATCGTGTTTGCTGTTCTTCAACAGCACTCGCCTGTCGGTTCATTCTAACCTGCTGGTTCACTCTAGCTTGTTGAAGTATAATCTCCCCTCTACGTGAATTGTCATTAGCTGGCGTATCTCGAAACCTGGGCCATACGAAGATATTCCCATTCGAGAAATCTTCGTAATCTCTTTTTATTTTGCCCAATTTCTGTTTCTTAATTCTTTCATCACTGGCCATAAAGGTAACATACAACTGATTGATGCATTCTTTGCTCCTATAATCAGTGTAGTTACCTTCTAGCCTGTGTTGAAGATCCGTTATCTCTCTTAAGGCTCTCAACTTCTGGGGTGAAATGTTCAACTAAAAGTTCCATATACTTGAAGCTCGGACTCAGATTCAATGTTTGCCATTTTGCTAAGAGATCTGGATAGCGATCTCCTTGCGATGGCATGCATAGAATTCTCATCCCCCTGGGGACAATACCATACTCTATGCATGCTTCAAAGTGGAAATTCTGCCATTGCAGACGCTGCAGTTTATTAACTTTATATGACAAGTCTCTCATCAAGTCATCAAGTGTTCTGTCTACCGGCATAGGTGTTTGATGTACTGTGGTACCATCTCTCTGATGTACAAACCCCAAATTCAAAAGCGGATTAGCCTTCTCTCAGTATATATCGTAACTCCATTTAACAGTCTCTCCTCCAGGCATCTGCTGTTCTGTTGAGCATGGTATCTCACCATTAACTTGTCCTTCCATAGCATGTACAGCACCAATCCAATATAACAACAATGCACAAAGAAGTTAGGTGCTGCACCAAAGTCCAGCTTACGATATAAAGCCAAAATGAAACAAAGAGCATCGCTGGACACTGCTGCTTCTTAT
The DNA here is from genome assembly GCF_019279795.1 of Protopterus annectens. NCBI lineage: Eukaryota > Metazoa > Chordata > Ceratodontiformes > Protopteridae > Protopterus > Protopterus annectens. Next base: position 168,200,997 of record NC_056738.1, read on the forward strand.
TAAAACATTTATTCAGTACAAACAGAGTCAATAAAAGTGGTAAGCGCTTTCGGGACTACTCCCTTCCTCAGACAAAATTACACATGCAAACAATACTCCATTTAAAAAACAACTCACCCAATAAAATTCAAGTAAAATTCAATAAAAGACCCGCCTATTCTGAAGTGTGGGCCTTATTGGTACTGCTTCATTCAAGCCAGGTGCTCTTGTAGCCATTAATTCAACAATCCACTTTGACTCTGATAATTCAGTTTTATGCTTCAAATCACCCCCCCCCCTATTGGTAAGCCTAATGTAAACAACAGCCCTAAACAAAAAAATATGTGTGGGAAACTCTTCTATATGCCTACTGAGTGCATTATGTGGATCTTTATTCCTAATACTTGACATATGTTGAAAGATCCTAGTTTTAAACATTTAATTTGTCTTTCCCACATAAAAACAAGAGCAGTGTTCACATTCTGCCAGGTAAACCAAATCAGTGGTGTTGCACGTTGCCTTACCTTTTAAAATAAACTGCCTACCAGTTACAGGGTGAGTGAATACTGAATTCTTGTTGTTAATATGGCCACAAGCTTTACATCTCCTACAGGGTACTGTCCCTGCCGAAATTAGGGAGACTGGTCCACTGTTAATGGGTTTTTCTCCACATAGTATATCTTTAAGGTTTTTATTCCATCTATACCTTAAACAGGGTCCTTGTCCTACTAAATTGTGCAAATTCACATCACTGGTCAAAATATTCCAGTTTTTTCGGACAATATGGCTACTCCCATATGATAGCATACATCCACGATACACGTACTCTAACATAGTGCAAGGACAGGTCAGTAGGATCTCCAGGATTTGTTTAGATGATGAAGATTTTGAGAAAGAGTTAGTGACACTTAAAGGTTGCCTGCAAGATAGGGGGTATCAGAGCGAGAAGGTTAATAAAGTTATTAGTGACAGTAAGGGCCATAGGGGTAATAAATATCGATCTTGGTTAAAACGTACGGGTATAGTTGAAAGTGAATTAAGGGATAGGACTACAACATTTAAAGCACCACAGGTGTCTTTCACATATAGTAGTAATATAGGGGACATATGCCATATTGTCCGAAAAAACTGGAATATTTTGACCAGTGATGTGAATTTGCACAATGTAGTAGGACAAGGACCCTGTTTTAGGTATAGACGGAATAAAAACCTTAAAGATATACTATGTGGAGAAAAACCCATTAACAGTGGACCAGTCTCCCTAATTTCGGCAGGGACAGTACCCTGTAGGAGATGTAAAGATTGTGGCCATATTAACAACAAGAATTCAGTATTCACTCACCCTGTAACTGGTAGGCAGTTTATTTTAAAAGGTAAGGCAATGTGCAACACCACTGATTTGGTTTACCTGGCAGAATGTGAACACTGCCCTTGTTTTTATGTGGGAAAGACAAATGAAATGTTTAAAACTAGGCTCTTTCAACATATGTCAAGTATTAGGAATAAAGATCCACATAATGCACTCAGTAGGCATATAGAAGAGTTTCCCACACATAGTTTTTTGTTTAGGGCTGTTGTTAACATTAGGCTTACCAATAGGGGGGGTGATTTGAAGCATAAAACTGAATTATCAGAGTCAAAGTGGATTGTTGAATTAATGGCTACAAGAGCAGCTGGCTTGAATGAAGCAGTACCAATAAGGCCCACACTTCAGAATAGGTGGGTCTTTCATTGAATTTTACTTGAATTTTATTGGGTGAGTTGTTTTTTAAATGGAGTATTGTTTGCATGTGTAATTTTGTCTGAGGAAGGGAGTAGTTCCGAAAGCGCTTACCACTTTTATTGACTCTGTTTGTACTGAATAAACATTTTAATAAGGAGCAGCAATGTCCAGCGACGTTCTTTGTTTCATGAATGTCCTATATTACATCAGTTTTGAGCGTATTTGTGGGATAATAGATTAATTAATAAGATGGGATTGATATTACATCAGTTTTGAGCGTATTTGTGGGATAATAGATTAATTAATAAGATGGGATTGATATTACATCAGTTTTGAGTGTATTTGTGGGATAATAGATGAATTAATAAGATGGGATTGATATTACATCAGTTTTGAATGTATTTGTGGGATAATAGATTAATTAATAAGCTGGGATTGATATTACATCAGTTTTGAGCGTATTTGTGGGATAATAGATTAATTAATAATATGGGATTGATATTACATCAGTTTTGAACGTATTTGTGGGATAATAGATTAATTAATAAGATGGGATTGATATTACATCAGTTTTGAACATTTTTGTGGGATAATAGATTAATTAATAAGATGGGATTGATATTACATCAGTTTTGAGCGTATTTGTGGGATAATAGATTAATTAATAAGATGGGATTGATATTACATCAGTTTTTAATGTATTTGTGGGATAACAGATTAATTAATAAGATGGGATTTATATTACATCAGTTTTGAACGTATTTATGGGATAATAGATTAATTAATAAGATGGGATTGATATTACTTCAGTTTTGAACGTATTTGTGGGATAATAGATTAATTAATAAGATGGGATTGATATTACATCAGTTTTGAATGTATTTGTGGGATAATAGATTAATTAATAAGATGGGATTGATATTACATCAGTTTTTAATGTATTTGTGGGATAACAGATTAATTAATAAGATGGGATTTATATTACATCAGTTTTGAACGTATTTGTGGGATAATAGATTAATTAATAAGATGGGATTGATATTACATCAGTTTTGAGTACATTTGTGGGATAATAGATTAATTAATAAGATGGGATTGATATTACATCAGTTTTGAATTTATTTGTGGGATAATAGATTAATTAATAAGATGGGATTGATATTATATCAGTTTTGAACGTATTTGTGGGATAATAGATTAATTAATAAGATGGGATTGATATTACATCAGTTTTGAGCGTATTTGTGGGATAATAGATTAATTAATAAGATGGGATTGGATGTCTTCACAATTTCTAACTATGATTTGCTTGTCTTCATTATTATCTCTCTGTCTTTTACCTGGACCTCCTCAATAATCCTTCATAATCTGTAACCATCTTCATCCCATAGCTACTTCACTGTGTACTACTCAATATCTACTTTCAGTTGATTCCTTTTGATAGTAACTCTTATAAGCTCGATATTAGCTAATATTTTCCTGTATTCTTCATTTAACTGCATGTTTTCATTAACTGTCACATCACTGCAATTCTATGCATGTACGTTTACTATTCTATACATGTACATTTGCTATTCTATGTATGTACATTTATTTTTGATTAACTGGCATATCATTACTAGTCTATATATGTATGCACATGTATTATGTAAGTCTTGTACAACTGCCTTCTACTCATTCTGTAAAATGGAGCATTTCTCCCCAGGCCTCTGCTGAAAATAGGACTTGTGCCCTGCCAGACCTTCCCAGTAAATAAAAGCAATAAGTAAATAAATTAGGAACAGTACATAGTACTAAAGAGAACAAGAAGAGGTGGTTAGTACTTTATAATATTCTCCCTTATACAAATGCTCCATATCCTAAGCTATTTTTAGCAGTCTGGGTGGCAAAAAGTCCCTGACTAGGCAATGAAAGTTCACTCAACCCCTCAAGTTCAAGAATGTTGGCACACATTAGCAAATATCTATAAAGGTAAAAAGCAATTTGCTGTTAGGAAAGACAAAGAATATGCATTTCTTGTAAAATGGAAACCTTGTGCCATATTTCTAGATGATAACCATACATTAGTAATGTAAAGGCATGTAGTTAAGTAGTCTGGGCTATGAGATGTTCAGTTATGCTGTAAGAATCGATGGAGGCATGTATAAGAAGTTAACTACCCACTTATGACAAGTAAGCTGTTAGTCAGGTCAATATTATGTAAGCGAACACACTAAATTGTGAATGCTATATAATCGACCCACTAACACCGAAAAAACAAAATGTCGAACAAACAGATCAGCAATTTTTTTTCCCAGGAATAAAAATTGCTGATCCATTAAACCCCCACCCACACTTAAATATAACAACTCCAAGATTGCACCACAGTAGAGGAAATGGCAAAGTCCCGAAAATGGCCCAGTGATTTTTTTATTCCCTAGGAAAAAAATTGCTGTTCCATGCTTTCGAAATTTTGCTATTTCAGGTAAGTCGGTTTGATTAAGCAGCTTTCGCAATTTAGTGTGTTTGCTGACTTAATAGCGAACCTGTTAGTCAGCTGGTTAGGTACTTGTTTACCTGCCTCCAGCCAATTTCTGCATCATAATATTTTGAGGTCATGAGTATAAGCATCATTAGGAAGTATTCTATTACTATTGTTATTAGATGTTAGTATACGTTAGTTGTTATAACTGCAGATCTTCATCATAAATATGTAATGATAAATAAGATACTATTCCCTCACAGATATGTCATTGTAAGATGTATATTAAATCTTTCTTCAACTGTAATAGTTTTTGACTAGAATAATTTTAGATAGATCTTTGATTAGTAGGGGCAAGTGCTGCTATCACCATTGCTATACTGATCGCTTATGTAAGGTATGCCTAAAGATATAGAACACCAGAGATTACCTTGTAAATGTAAATCAGTTCATTGTCAACAGATCAGGATGAATAAATGATTATAGCATAACATTTAATAAATAAACATATACAGAAAAAAATAAACTAAATGGTCTTCCATTATATGTGCACTTCTTATCACCGATGTCATAAATGTTTATTACCAGGTGCTACTTCCTTTATGAAAATAGCCATTGGCCTTCCTAACTTTCAGTTTTGATAAACTCTCTTCTAGAAAGAATATTTTTCCCAGACTACCCTGTATATCTCTGCAGCCTACACATACTTTTCAATATAACATAAGCTTTATTAATAATTTTACACTGTCCCACCTGCTTCACTTTCAGATTTAGTCCTCTAACCAGCTAACTCCTAAATCAAGCTATTTATTTTGAATACAATTTGAACAACTGGCATATATCTTTTAATACCTTTACTCACACCACACACACACACACACACACACACACACACACACACACACACACACACACACACACACACATACATATAGATATATATTACTGGGAGATATTTAACATAAATAAACAAAATGTATTTGTATCAACTGAAGTTGAGATAGCAGCACTATGAATATATTCTATGTGAGCACACTTGATCTGTGTACACTTAGCTTTTGGGATATGTTTCTGCTGCCCATAAGCACATTCAACAGCATTTATTCTGTCACACATACATTTCAATTAGGCTGTGGTACACTCTTTTAAGGTAAAACTAACTGCACTGCATGTGTTTTGTACTTAGACTGACAATTGTAATTAATGCAAGGACTGGGGAGTGATACTGCTGGAATAAAGTACTGGAATAACGTAACATTCAGGAGCTGAGGCCATGCAATGCATTAAGACTGGAAATGCTTTAGATGTATTATATATTGTGTCAAGTAACTATTAGCTGATTCTAAGGTACAGGAGCTGTGTAATTGGTTATTGGAGTAAATATGGGGAGACATGACTAAATGGAATCTGGAGGCAGTAATTTAATTAGGTACCATGTCAATGTGATGCTCAGTCAATAATACAAGAGTACAAAAAAATAAATCTTTGCAAGAAGAAAGACATTACTGAGATAGCTGGGTATTTATTGTTACCAAATTCAGAGGGTGATATCAGACACTGCTTGATAAAGTAAGTAAAGCAATGGATAATGGATAAAGACTGGTAGTTCTGTCTTGGAAAATATCAAATACATCTACGGGTGGTACTGCGTAAGAGCTTCTTAATATAAAATGATGATGATGAGGGCTTTGCTCTATGTTTGTAGCTCATCCTTCCTTTATCCTATAACCCGAGGACACTTCTGCAGACTTTTCTGATTTGAAGGTGTAGTTCATGAATGGAAACTAAAGACAGTATTTCTAATCATTTGAGCAAATGGGATAAGGGAATCCCTGATGTTTATGAATGAGCTTAGCAAAGGTGAGGTTCACAGAGGCCCTTTATGCTAATGTGAAATACCTTAAGTATAATGAGATGCAAATGAGAAATTTTGTAAAATGGTGTATGCTAATGAGGTGTTCTTGCAGTTCATAGTCCAGTATCCATGCGGTATGCACATCCCTTGTTAAGTGTTGTGCTTTGCCCTGCATATCTGAGTTGCAATCCATGACATTGCTCCTAGCCATCCCTACCATAGTTTGTGCAAGTATGCACAAGCACCAAAATGAAACATGGACCCACCAACCCTTTCAGAAATATGTTCAAGTATCCACAAGCACCAAAATGAAACATGTACCCACCTACCCTTTCAGCAATATGTTCAAGTATCCACAAGCACCAAAATGAAACATTTACCCACCTACCCTTTCAGCAATATGTTCAAGTATCCACAAGCACCAAAATGAAACATGGACCCACCAACCCTTTCAGAAATATGTTCAAGTATCCACAAGCACCAAAATGAAACATGTACCCACCAACCCTTTCAGCAATACGTTCAATTATCCACAAGCGCCAAAATGAAACATGTACCCACCAACCCTTTCAGCGATATGTTCAAGTATCCACAAGCACCAAAATGAAACATGTACCCACCAACCCTTTATGCAATATGTTCAAGTATCCACAAGCACCAAAATGAAACATGTACCCACCAACCATTTACGCAATATGTTCAAGTATCCACAAGCACCAACATGAAACATTTCCCCACCTATCCCTTCAGCAGTATGTCTAAGTATGCACAAGCACTAAAATAAAACACTTTCCCCAGCAATCTCTTCAGCAATATGTACAGGTATGCACAAGCACCAACATTAAACATTTTCCCACTGATCCCTTCAGCAGTATGTCCAGCTATGCACAAGCATCAAAATGAAACATTTCCCCCACCGATCCCTTCAACAATATGCCCATGTAGGCACAAGCACCTCCTTCACACTCAATGGAATATTTTCCCCAATGACCTCTTCAGTAGTCTGCCCATCTGTGCACAGGGACGACCCTGACACAAAAATTAAACATTTCCCCCAACAACCCTTTCAGTAGTTTGACCATGTCACAACAAGCACTTCACCGACTCCAAATGAAACATTTCTCCAATGACCCCTTCAGAAGTCTGCCCATGTGTATGCAAAAGCATGGCCCTGACTTCAAATGAACCCCCCCCCCATCTCCATATTCTTCCTTTAAATCACTGCTTACTCGTGTAAGTTCAGGGCTATTTGCACATTTGGTATGCAAATGAGCACATTGTGGATTCATCTCTATGAATTGTACTGAAACCCAAATGTGCAACACTCCTTATCTGTGTATTAACTGCCCCTCTATTGCTTTTGCCTTAAGCATATTACACTTTAGTGATAGGAAGGCAGGTTTATAAAAAGGCTTTTGCATTTACGTATTCATCCTGAAAGTCTGTGATTTGCACATCCATGTTGCTCTGCTCTTCATGGATTATCGCTATGAAAATGTGAAGCAGAAGATTATGAATACTGACTTATGACTTTTCATTATGATTCAATGACATGGACAAAGTAGGCTCAGCTAAGGGGGTCTTACAGTTTAGTTTCTCCAAGTCTTTTGGATTTCTAATACCATGATGGGAATAGACCCCATTCCTAAGTCAAAGTATGACTAAAGTTTGTGAAATTAGTATTATTTCAACCTTTGATGTTAGCCAAAACTGCTCTTTGCAGCACCATCAACATGCCCAAATCTGGAGTTCATATGGAGTTACATGTATCAATAGCATATCTAAATAAGACTATAAATTATTTTTTATGAGACCCATTGCTCCTGCTACTATTGGAACTGTATGGGTATCCTTTTTCCACACTGCCCTCATTTCTGCCTCCAAATCCTTGCATTTCATGACTCTGTATCTCTCTCTACATCAGGCACTATAATCACTGGGTGTAGCAATTTCAATAATCAATGCTACTTTTGTCTTCTTTTCATAGACTACTATATCTGGTTTTCTCACATGTATTTTTTGAACTGTTGGTAATGGGTTATCCCATCTGATATAAACTTCATCATTTTTCTATAATGCTTTGTGGTCCATGTTTCTAATGCATCTCAGCTACTTCAGTATTGTAATGTTTGCACAATCCCCAATGCCGCAGTCTTGCCACATTATTATGCCTTTTAGTATACAGGATCTCTGCCATTAGTGTATCACACCCAGCAACAAGATGTGCAACTGTTTCCAGTTCTGTTTTCCAGAACAAGCATTTGTCTGTTTCTCCCACATGCACACTGGTTTTATAAACCAGTATGTACATATTCTGCTATCCTTGGCTGCCAATATTAACCTTTCATCTTTTAGTGTAAATTCACCTCTCCTTAACCATTCCTATATCAGATCTTGATCAACGTGGGGTTGTTCCAGGAGTGTTCTGTACTTGCAACTATATTTATGCCTTTTCCACATTTCTTGCCTTCTCATCTGATCTTCCTCCTTATGCTCTCCTTTTGTTCTTTGGCACATTCAATTGCTGCCTGATTTTTATCTACTTCTGGTTTGGTTTCCATTCTCACTTGACACCAATACGCTTCTGCTAAACTAAGCAAGAAGGTCATCTTAGACTTGCTCTCTTCATGTTTCAAAACTTTCACTATTTTTGAAACTGATGAGGTCAGTATACATGTATGCAGTCCTGTGATTGCAGATCTATAGATATAATCAGTTTCAAGGAGGCCCATACCTCCCTCCTTCAGAATGAGGAATATATAATCTGTATATACACTGATTTTTATAAATCATTTGATAAGCATGAGGCATTTTTCTTGCTTTCCTGTCCAACTGATACAATACTTTCTGGGACCAGTCAATCACCCCAAAACTGTAAGTTAGAACAGGAAGAGCAAATTGGTTTATAGCTTGGACTTTGTTCCTAGATGCCAGGGTTGTTTTCAATATTAATTTTAGTCTTCTAAAATATTCCTTACTGAATTTTGTTTGCATTTGTTCATGTTTTGTTGTTGAACCCTCATCTCACATTTCTGTCTCAGACTGATATTTTCTTTGTGCTGCAGCTTTTCTGCTTTAAATGTTACTTTTGCACATTTATCAAGACCAATTGACATTCTTATATAATTTGAGAAAATTTTGACCACTTCCAGTTGTGCTTTCAGCTCCTCTTCTGATGAACTATACAGTTTTAAATCATCCACAAAAAAAAAAAAAAAGATGAGAAGCCTTTACACTTTGTTTTCTGGCAGCCAAACTGTAACCATGACCTAATCTAAGTAGACAGCTTAATGGGTTAATGGCAAGACAAAAGAACAATAGTGACAAAGAGTCACCCTGGAATATCCCCCTCTGAATTTTTATCCATGGGATAATAATTTGTCCTTTATCATGGCTTAGCTGAAAAGTGGTTTGCAATGGTTTCATGGTCACTGTAGTGTAATTGATCAGTGTAGGCTGTAACTTATACATCTGTAAGGACTCATTTAACCATGAATACGGGATGCTGTCAAATGCTTTTCTTGTAATCTATCATGCCAGACTTCGATTCTTCCTATTTTAACAATTCTCCATTATGACTTTATTTGCTTTCTTTGTTATCCTTTTCTTCTGTTGCCATGACTGAGTTTTCTTCTAAATGACTATAAACTCTGTAGGCATCATTTCCAGTCTATAGTTTATACACCATTGGAAGGCAAGTTATTGGTCTATATTTTTAGGCTAGCTGCCAGGTTCACTCTTAAGGAGGGTGCACATGTAAGTAGTTGTTTCTCACGGCTAAACCTTCATCTAAAGATGTTAATACATTTAGCCAGATGTTAGTTACTACATACGAGCCTGGGGCTTTCCATTTTGGAGCTTTTCTTAATTTTGTTTCATTTTCTCTGCCCTTTACTTCATCCCATTTCTTATCCTGTACATTTGAACCTTTACTTCTTCTATCCATTCAATGTCCTACGGGATATTCATCGATATTTCTCCAACATGTATCTACTTCTTTTTTTGGTGGTGTTTCTACCCCTTTTGCTTTCTTCCCCAGTTCTCTATAATACCTTTTTTGGGTAATCGGTGACTTGCTTATTTTGCACTTTTCCTTAATATTTATCTGCATTGCTTCTAAGCTTTTCCACCTGTGCTGATATCTTTAGTTTATTTATTTGAAATAGTGTACTAGATCCTGGTCTCCTCTAATACTGTGCATTGCTTTTATCACATCTGTCTTTGTAAGTATTATTTTTTTTCTGTTATTAAAGGTTTAGTGCAGATAATGTTAAGATGCTGGTGACAACCTCAACAGCTTCCAGCCACATTTGACCAAAGAAAAGAGGACAGATGACAGTTATAGCAAATGCACCAAGAGCATGCAGCAGGTGACCACCATCTGTGGCTGGCCACATTCATGTTGCATGCACTAGTGATGAAAATTTATAGACAGTTGGAAAACATGGTAAGTTTTTGTGTGAATGATGTTCATGAGAGGTCATTATCTCCCAAATGCTATTGGCAACATAAATGCATGCATCATAAACAATCAGTTCTTGAAAATATACAATCACATGCAACACTGGAAGTTTTATATAAAAATGCACATAATATACTGGTTCAGGCTATAAATGAGGAGAATATGCTTTGGCACATGTTTTGAGATACCCAGCATGGCCCAGATTCACATTTTAATTGCAGTGTAGTACCCACTCCTTCACTATGCATGCTAAATTAAAAATGGTTCACCACTAGTAGCATGTATGCTCCTCATCAAGCTCCTGAAACCCCAAAATATATCTTCTATCACAGCAGTCTTGTAGTCACTTACAGTAACATATATATTGTATCATTGTAGTCTCAGTAGGAATAGCTGCATATTATTCCTCTAATACTAGTTGTGTGGCCATTTCAATGTGCTTCTGTTTTCTTTGAAGACAGGCACATGGCAACTTCTGTTTTTAAAATACCATAGTTTTACAGTTGTCACCTTCTTAGCCAAGCCTAGATCAGAAGTAACAGTTGCTGTCATGAATACCTATATAATGGAATACATTTACATGTTTTTCTTCTAACAAGGTATCTCCAATACAAATGGAGAACAGAAAATGAAAGAAAAGAACAAATAGGCAAGTACCACTCTCTGCAATGACTCAAGAAATAGAGTGTGAGATGTTTATGCATTATGTACATACTCAGTCTGCATGGCATGAGAGAAGAAAGAGACAGTGAAATAAACACATGAACACCGAAACACAGCGGATTCAACCATCATAAGGTTGTCTCACAGGTTTCACACTATACTATGCACTCATTTAAGTGTACTGACAGTGGCACCACGCCATATAGTGAGATAGTCCTCCTATTTCTTAGGGTAGTGTGCATTTGTCCAGTTTACTTGTTTGTCATATACTCATATATTGTGCTACGCGACCCTCAGTGATACTACACCATCCTAAGCCTGCTTGTTAAGTGTGTCATTTTTACACAGATACTGTACGCTATCATGCAGTAAAGCATTGTGGGATTTCCTTTTTGTGCTGTGTCACATCAACTGAGTGCAGCAGAATATTTGCTCCTCAGCACTGTAGCTCATTATTTACGTCAGTCTTATATGGATTCTGTATATTGGCTACAGTAGATTATCTCTATAATTTTGATGGTCTTTACTATCAACAGCACTAAACACTGCTATACAGTCTGAATGGAACTGACCTGATCTTTTTATTACATTTTATTACAATTTTATTACATAACCATTGCCGATAACCCAACTGACCTCCACTCAGCTACCCAGGCATCCTTCCACACCATTGAGACTTGGCTTATTGACAACAAACTAATACTTAATCCAAAAAAACTAAGCTCCTACTCTTCCTCCTCCCCCCTAAAAACATCACCACACTCAAAAGTACATTTACCATCTTATCCTGCAACAACACTATCATCTCAGCTGAATCTAGTACTAAATTGCTAGGTGTTACAATATATGATCAGCTTAAGTTTGATCCCCATATTACTAACTCAGTAAAAAGAACTCATCAGAAACTTGGACACCTTTTCCGCAGCAAGAAATACTTAACTAACACTGCCCGAATAACTCTCTCCCAGGCTTTATTACTCCCAACACTCCTGTACAGCTGCCACATATTCACAAACCTAAATTCTACACTTATTTCCAAGCTTGAAACTACTTATAATAAGATTGCCAGATTTGCAGCTAACCAAACCTACAAGTCACACAACTAGTTAGCACTACAGCAACTAGACTGGCTAGAATTCCCTCAGCTGCTCTAACTATACCAACTACAAATCATCCACTCTATCCTCTACCTACCCTCATTCTGTCCCAGCCTCTCCACTATCATATCCAAATATTCCCCTGCAAGGATGCTATGTAGCTCAAATCAAGAATTATTAGATATCTACAAACCCAAAACCAAAAAAGGCTGCCTTCTCTATAAGTATAACCCAGCTATATCCTGGAACCAACTCCCCTTGGAAATAAAATCCCTCCAGAATAGCAAAAGTTTCAAATTAGCCACAAGGAAATACCTAAAAACAAAGTGGTCTTGCCACTGTAGCCAACCACCCTGAAACCACCATCCTTTCACCTATTTCACCACCTCACTCAATGTATCTCTAACACTATTCCCCTGCCTCTTCTACCTCTTCCCTTCCTCTATCTCCAACCACTCTTAATTCTTACAGTCTCAAAACAGCCTATCTGTCCAGTCTGTCTCCTATACACTACCTCCCCTACATCTCCTACTAGCCATTCTTACTTGCCTTTCTTGTTTACAAACTCCTATACAACTAGAGCCTACCCACTTTAAATAAGCATCTGCCTAACTATTAACTAATCTTGCACTTAGCAGCTTAAATAAAATTGTAACTAGTCACATTTTCTTCTGCTAATTGTTTAAAACCTTGTTTGTAACAACTCACATACTTGTTTGCCAATTGTTAATACTCTGTTTAATTGAATTGCCTGAGGAGCTTTTTTCTCTCCAGGTCTCTGCTTGTAAGATCCTATGTTATTACTATGTTACTAAAATTTAATAAATTGTTTTCTAGTCCAGAGGAGCTTTTCTCCCTGGGTCTCTGCTGAAAATGAGACAAAAGCTCAGCCAGACTAACCCGGTTAACAAATGTAAAATAAAATAAAAAAATAAATAATAAAATATGAATGTTTCAGGCAACATTTTTATTGTGCAATGCACATGTACAACAGGTGACTAGATCTCACCTCCTCCACAGAGTAACTGTTCTTACTGATTAAGCATCTGTCACTCAAATCTAATCATGCTCAGTACATGCCAACAGGTCATTATCTGCCAGCATTGCGCACACAATGTCCTCAGTTATATGCAGGGGTCTTCAACCTGTGGCTCTGGAGCCGCATGTGGCTCTTCCACCCCTCCACAGTGGCTCTCTGTAGCTTTGAAAAATAATGGCCACTCTACTGCACAACAGACAGACAGACACACACACACACACACACACACACACACACACACACACACACACACACACACACACACTAAGAGCGATTGAGCAATCCTAACAAAGGAACAAAAATAGGGACGGATTTTAAATATTGCCCTTATAAACTTAGTTGTTTTATATTTAGGATAATAACTATATATATAAAACCTCATATGTTGTGTTATCTTCATTTTAGTGGTCATATAGGCTTTGTGGCTCCCGATGAATTTTATCTTTTGGAAGAGGGGCCAAAATGGCATTTTTGATAGCGAAGGTTGCAGACCCCTGTTCTCCAGACCCCTGTTCTAGTGTGTTACAGAGTGCCACTGTCAGCCATGTTCACTTCATGAGTGAGAAATGAAATCAAAACCAAAGGACCAGCTGCTTCATCATGCAGTTATAGAATGTGTTTTCAGACAGGA